>NC_057803.1:101356007-101724709 GCF_018294505.1 Triticum aestivum
GCCGCCTCCACGCCGGCCCCGCCGCCCTTCGTCCGACCCCGCCGCCCCGGCCATCGCCGGCCCCAGGCGACGCCGGCAGCCGCCTCCTCCCTCCACTCGCCGGCTGCTGCTTGCTTCTTCCCCGACGAACAGCTACAGTGCCGCCGCCGCCTCGGTTTCCGTGCCAACCCTAGATCTAGGGTTGTTGTTTTTTTCTCCAAGTCCCAGAATTTTTAGTTCATATGCCCATATTCGCGGCTCCGTAACTTTGCATCCGTAGCTCCGATTCATGCATATAGCATATCAAAATGTTCATCACAGAGAGTACATCATTTCATTCCATTGCATTATTTTCATTTGAGCTCATATTGATGCCCGAAATGCTGTGAGAAGAGGGCTACTTGAGTTAATTGTCAGATCTGTTACTCCGTTTAGCACTTTTGTCATTTTTGCCATGATTAGTGTGTGCATGATATGCCCGTGAGTTCTACATACGTTTTGTTAAGGGTTTTGTCATCTTTCCAGAGGTGCAACCCATGTATTTTTAGGATGTGTGTGGTGACTTGTGCAAGCTTGCAAAGAGGTGCACTTGCTAATTCTGTGTTCAGGGACTTAGTAATTTCACTAAGTCCTGGGATTGTTTATCTCATGATGCCATATGTTCTTGTTGTTTCCTAGTGATCCGTGCCTCTTTTGAGGATAATCAGTAAGGGAGTTTTGTTAATATTGTAGTGCTCTATCCATCCATGTCTTTTTTTGCAATTATGGAGCACCCTAGCTTGAGTCAATCGAGCTCTACTTTTGCTTCGTTGCGAATCTGGGCAGATCATCAACTTGTTTGCGATTTTGCCGATGTTATTGTAGTTGGTCCGTGCATGCTATGCCATTGTTCTTGCCATGTATAGCTTGTATTTTGTGCCTTATTAAGAGATGTATGCTTGTCTTGCCATGACTTTCCCCGTGGTGAGTGCATCGATCTCGTAAACATGCCTTCGTGAGTTATGTTTCAGCATGTCCCAGTTTTCACTAAGTCTAAAAACTGGTTATGTTTTGCTATGTTCGTGTGCTCGTTAGTATATTTTGTGATCCCTTTTGTCTCATGGTCACTAAGGGACTTTTGTTAAGCTTGTTGAGTAGCTCCATGCCATGTCTTTCTTTGTCATGTTCAGGTCCTGTAGCATGTTGTTTTGTTGCTCCGAAGAGGGCTATATGATCTAAAATTCCAGACAAGTGTTAATTTCACTAAGTCTGAGATCTGTTTTACCATTTGCGTTTTTGCCATGCTTGTTTGTACCTGTTAATGGATGATTTGGCCGTAGCTCAGTGCTAGACTTTTGTTAAGCATCTTGAATGCTTCCCTGCCATGTATTTTGTTGCCATGTTTGGTGGCTGTAGCATGTCCATCTCATTGCATTTAGATGCCTACTTGCTGTAAATCGCAGACCGGTGTCATGTCTGACAACTGTGCAGGCAAGATGATCATACCCTCGAAATCACTACTATCTTTGCTATGCTAGTTTGCTCGCTCTTTTGCTATGACATTGCTACGATGCCTACCACTTGTTTGAAAGCCTCCCAAATTGCCATGTCAAACCTCTAACCCACCATTGTCCTAGCAAACCGTTGATTGGCTATGTTACCGCTTTGCTCAGCCCCTCTTATAGCGTTGCTAGTTGCAGGTGAAGATTGGAGGCCGTTCCTTGTTGGAACATTGATTTACTTGTAGGGATATCATTATATTGCCATGTTATCTTAATGCATCTATATACTTGGTAAAGGGTGGAAGGCTCGGCCTCTCGCCTAGTGTTTTGTTCCACTCTTGCCGCCCTAGTTTCCGTCATATCGGTGTTATGTTCCCGGATTTTTGCGTTCCTTACGCGGTTGGGTTATAATGGGAACCCCTTGATATTTCGCCTTAATTAAAGCTTTTCCAGCAATGCCCAACCTTGGTTTTACCATTTGCCACCTAGCCTTTTCTTTCCCTTGGGTTCTGCAGACTCAAGGGTCATCTTATTTTACCCCCCCCCCCCGGGCCAGTGCTCCTCTGAGTGTTGGTCCAAACCGTCAGCCGCCGGTGGCTACCAGGGGAAACTCTGGGCTGGCCTACCGGAAGTTTGGACAATCTGAGTGTGCCCTGAGAAAGAGATATGTGCAGCTCCTATCGGGATTTGTCGGCACATTCGGGCGGTGTTGCTGGTCTTGTTTTAATCTGTCGAAGTGTCTTGAATTACCGAGATACCGAGTATGATCGGAACGTCTTGGGAGGAGGTCTATTCCTTTGTTGACCGTGAGAGCTTGTCATGGGCTAAGTTGGGACTCTCCTGCAGGGATTGAACTTTCGAAAGCCGTGCCCGCGGTTATGGGCAGATGGGAATTTGTTAATGTCCGGTTGTAGATAACTTGAACCTTAACTTAATTAAAATGAATCAACCGAGTGTGTTACCGTGATGGCCTCTTCTCGGCGGAGTCCGGGAAGTGGACACGGTGTTGGAGTAATGTTTGCGCAGGTTGCTCTCTAGTTTCTCGCTCGCGCTTTGCCTCCTGTTCTCACTGTCTTTTGCGAATAAGTTAGCCACCATACTTGCTAGTAGCTTGCTGCAGCTCCACTCATATTTTTTACCTTGCCATACCTATAAGCTCAAATAGTCTTGATCGCGAGGGTGCGAGATTGCTGAGTCCCTGTGGCTCACAGATTACTATTACACCAGACGCAGGGCCTGATGATTCCGCTCCAGGAGACGCGTACGAGCTCAAGTGGGAGTTCGACAAAGACTCTCAATGATACTATGTTTCCTTTCCCGATGATCAGTAGTGGTGCCCAGTTGGGGGTGATTGGGACCGTGTCGCATGTTGGGTTCTCTTTTATTTTGGCGCCGTAGTCGGGCCATGAGTGTTTGGATGATGAATGTTATTTATGTACTTGATTGACGTGGCGAGTGTAAGCCAACTATGTTATCTCCCCTTTTATTATTACATTACATGGGATGTTTGTGAAGATTGCCTAACTTGCGACATATGCCTTCAATGCGATTATGTCTCTAAGTCGTGCGTCGACACGTGGGAGCTATAGTCGCATCGAGGGTGTTACACCTTCAAGCCATATAACATTGGGCATCTTGCCCACCATGGCTCCGCCACATTCTGCTTGTTGGCCTCCCACCACCTTCGGCTTGATATTGAAGGTCTTCAGCCATAGGCCGAAGTGGGGCCGGATGCGGAGGAAAGCCTCACACACGACGATGAACACCGAAATGTTGAGGATGAAGTTCGGGGCTAGACCATGAAAGTCCAGCCCATAGTAGAACATAAGACCACGAACGAATGGATGGAGGGGAATCCCTAGTCCGCGGAGGAAGTGGTGGAGGAAAACTACCCTCTCGTGAGGTTCCGGGGTAGGAACAATCTGCCCTGCAGCGGGCAGCCGATGCGTGATATTCAGGGCTAAGTATCCGGCTCCGTGCAGCTTCTTAATGTGTCCCTCCGTAATGGAGGAAGCCATCCATTTGCCTCCCGCTCCGGACATGTTTGGAGAAGGTTGAGGGGAAGGATGTGGACTTGGGCATTGGAGCTCGAGTGCACAAGAATGGATGAGCAAGGAGGAAGAAGGCGTGGGTAGAGAAAGGTTAAACCTTATCCCCTTATAAGGGCGGCCGAAACTATGCGCCCCCACTAGCCTGGTAAAACTCGCTTATCCCCCAAGCGTCGTAATTGATGGCGCGGTTGGGTTACCCACGCCCGTATTGATGAGAATCCCGTAATAAGGGGGACACGATCTCTGATTTGACAAGACGTGTTAAGAAACTGCCTCGCGTTATGTGCGGGGCTAGTTAGAAGAAATGGTTCGAATAATCACCGGGCCACGGCATGATGTCATGTTGCCGAAACATGTCAGCAGATTAGATTTTTGGAAATATTATTCTCTCTACGGTGGTATGTGGAACTTATTTTGCAGGGTCGGACACTATCCTTGTATTCAAATTCTTCCATGGTGTATTCGGAGGAGGAACCCGCCTTGCAATGCCGAAGACAACACTACGCGCCGGACTCATCATCATTGAAGCCTGGTTCAGGGGCTACTGAGGGAGTCCTGGATTAGGGGGTCTACGGATAGCCGGACTATATCCTTTGGCCGGACTGTTGGACTATGAAGATAGAAGATTGAAGACTTCGCCTCGTGTCTGGATGGGACTCTACTTGGCGTGGAAGGCAAGCTAGGCAGTACGGATATGGATATCTCCTCCTTTGTAACCAACCTTGTGTAACCCTAGCCCCCTCCGGTGTCTATATAAACCGGAGGGTTTTAGTCCATAGGACAACATACAATCATACCATAGGCTAGCTTCTAGGGTTTAGCCTCTCTGATCTCGTGGTAGATCAACTCTTGTAATACCCATATCATCAAGAATAAATCAAGCAGGATGTAGGGTTTTACCTTCATCAAGAGGGCCCGAACCTGGGTAAAACATCATGTCCCCTGCCTCCTGTTACCATCCGTCTTAGACGCATAGTTCGGGACCCCCTACCCGAGATCCGCCGGTTTTGACACCGACAATGAGTTTATGTGTTTTGATGTACCGAAGGTAGTTCGGAGTCCCGGATATGATCACAGACATGACGAGGAGTCTCGAAATGGTCGAGACATAAAGATCGATATATTGGAAGGCTATGTTTGGACAGCGGAATGGTTCCGGGTGAGTTCGGGCATTTACCGGAGTACCGGGAAGTTACTGAAACCCCATAGGGAGTCATTGGGCCTTAATGGGCCTTAGTGGGAGAGAGGAGGAGGCGGCCAAGGTGGGGTCGCACCCCCCAAGCCCAATCCGAATTAGGGTGGCCCCCCCTTTCCTTCTCCCTCTCTCCTCCTTCCTTCTTCTCCTACTCCAACTAGGGAAAGGGGAATCCTACTCCCACCGGGAGTAGGACTCCCCTCCCCTTGGGCGCGCCATGAGAGGGTCGGCCCTCCCCTCCTCCACTCCTTTATATACGGGGGAGGGGGCACCCCATAGACACACAAGTTGATTGTTTATCCGTGTGCGGTGCCCCCTCCATAGATTTCCACCTCGGTCATATCGTTGAAGTGCTTAGGTGAAGCCATGCGCCGACAGCTTCATCATCACCGTCACCACGCCGTCGTGCTGACGAAACTCTCCCTCGACCTCAGCTGGATCTAGAGTTCGTGGGACGTCACCGAGCTGAACGTGTGCAGATCGCGGAGGTGCCGTACCTCCGGTGCTAGGATTAGTCGGATCGTGAAGACGTACAACTACATCAACCGCGTTGTCATAACGCTTCCGCTTACGGTCTACAAGGGTACGTGGACAACACTCTCCCCTCTCGTTGCTATGCATCACCTAGACAGATCGTGTGCGTAGCATTTTTTTTTGAAATTACTGCGTTCCTCAACAGCTCCGTGGTGGACTTGAACGTAGTTGGTGAAGGAAATATGCCCTAGAGGCAATAATAAAGTTATTATTTATTTCCTCATATCATGATAAATGTTTATTATTCATGCTAGAATTGTATTAACCGGAAACATGATACATGTGTGAATACATAGACAAACATATAGTCACTAGTATGCCTCTACTTGACTAGCTCATTAATCAAAGATGGTTATGTTTCCTAACCATTGACATGTGTTGTCATTTGATTAATGGGATCACATAATTAGGAGAATGAGGTGATTGACATGACCCATCCCGTTAGCTTAGCACTTGATCGTTTAGTATTCTGCTATTGCTTCCTTCATGACTTATACATGTTCCTGTAACTATGAGAATTGTGTAACTCCCGTTTACCGGAGGAACACTTTGGGTACTACCAAACGTCACAACGTAACTGGGTGATTATAAAGGAGTACTACAGGTGTCTCCGAAGGTACATGTTGAGTTAGCATAATTCGAGATTAGGTTTTGTCACTCCGATTGTCGGAGAGGTATCTCTGGGCCCTCTCAGCAATGCTCATCACCTAAGCCTTGCAAGCATGTAACTAATGAGTTAGTTATAAGATGAAGTATTACAGAACGAGTAAAGAGACTTGTCGATAACGAGATTGAACTAGGTATTGGATACCGACGATCGAATCTCGGACAAGTAACATACCGATGACAAAGGGAACAACGTATGTTGTTATGCGGTTTGACCGATAAAGATCTTCGTAGAATATGTAGGAACCAATATGGGCATCCAGGTCCCGCTATTGGTTATTGACCAGAGATATGTCTCAGTCATGTCTACATCGTTCTCGAACCGTAGGGTCCGCACGCTTAAGGTTTCGATGACAGTTATATTATGAGTTTATGTATTTTGATGTACCGAAGGTTGTTCGGAGTCCCGGATATGATTACGGACATGACGAGGAGTCTCGAAATGGTCGAGACATAAAGATTGATATATTGGACGGATATATTTGGACACCGGAAAGGTTCCGGAGAAGTTTGGAGCCCCGGAAGGTTACCGGAACCCCCCGGGAGGTATATGGGCCTTATTGGGCCCATGTAGGAGGAAGAGAGAAGGAGCAAGGGAAGGGGGCACGCCCCCCCAAGCCCAATCCGAATTGGGGAAGGGGGCCGGCCCCCCCTTTCCTTTCTCCTTCCCCCTCTTCCTATTACTACTACTAGTACTACTTCCTAATACTAGTAC
Organism: Triticum aestivum; assembly: GCF_018294505.1. Taxonomy (NCBI): domain Eukaryota; kingdom Viridiplantae; phylum Streptophyta; class Magnoliopsida; order Poales; family Poaceae; genus Triticum; species Triticum aestivum. The sequence goes on from NC_057803.1 coordinate 101,362,629, forward strand.
TCTTTCCTTCCCCCTCCAAATAAGATAAGGAAAAGAGAGGGAAACCTACTTGGAGTAGGTTTCCCCCTCCTCATGGCGCGCCCCCCCTAGGGCCGGCCACCTCCTCCCTCCCTCCTTTATATACGGGGGTAGGGGGGCACCCTAGAACACACAAATTGATCATTGATCGTTCCTTAGCCGTGTGCGGTGCCCCCCTCCACGATATTACACCTCGGTCATATTGTAGCGGTGCTTAGGCGAAGCCCTGCAACAGGAGAACATCAAGATCGTCACCACGCCGTCGTGCTGACGGAACTCCCCCTCGGCGCCTCTGCTGGATCGGAGATCGAGGGTGCGTCATCGAGTTGTACGCGTGTCAAGAACTCGGAGGTGCCGGAGTAACGGTACTTGGATCGGTTGAACCGGAGGACGTACGACTACTTCCTCTACATTGCGTCAACGCTTCCGCTTCGGTCTACGAGGGTACGTAGACAACACTCTCCCCTCGTTGCTATATCATCACCATGATCTTGCGTGTGCATAGGAAAATTTTGAAATTACTACGTTCCCCAACAGTGGCATCCGAGCCTAGGTTTTATGTGTTGATGTTATATGCACGAGTAGAACACAAGTAAGTTGTGGACGATATAAGTCATACTGCCTACCAGCATGTCATACTTTGGTTCAGCGGTATTGTGAGATGAAGCGGCCCGGACCGACATTACGCGTACGCTTACGCGAGACTGGTTTCACCGTTACGAGCACTCGTGCTTAAAGGTGGCTCGCGGGTGTCTGTCTCTCTCACTTTAGTTGAACCGAGTGTGGCTACGCCCGGTCCTTGTGAAGGTTAAAACGGAGTCTATTTGACAAACTATCGTTGTGGTTTTGATGCGTAGGTGAGATTGGTTCTTGCTTAAGCCCGTAGCAGCCACGTAAAATTTGCAACAACAAAGTAGAGGACGTCTAACTTGTTTTTGCAGGGCATGTTGTGATGTGATATGGCCAAGACATGATGCTATATTTTATTGTATGAGATGATCATGTTTTGTAACCGAAGTTATCGGCAACTGGCAGGAGCCATATGGTTGTCGCTTTATTGTATGAAATGCAAACGCCCTGTAATTGCTTTACTTTATCACTAAGCGGTAGCGATAGTCGTAGAAGCAATAGATGGCGTAACAACAACGATGCTACGATGGAGATCAAGGTGTCACGCCGGTGACGATGGTGATCACGACAGGTGCTTCGAAGATGGAGATCACAAGCACAAGATGATGATGGCCATATCATATCACTTATATTGATTGCATGTGATGTTTATCCTTTATGCATCTTATCTTGCTTTGATTGACGGTAGCATTTTAAGATGATCTCTCACTAATTATCAAGAAGTGTTCTCCCTGAGTATGCACCGTTGCGAAAGTTCTTCGTGCTGAGACACCACGTGATGATCGGGTGTGATAGGCTCTACGTTCAAATACAACGGGTGCAAAACAGTTGCACACGCGGAATACTCAGGTTATACTTGACGAGCCTAGCATATACAGATATGGCCTCGGAACACGGGGACCGAAAGGTCGAGCGTGAATCATATAGTAGATATGATCAACATAGAGATGTTCATCATTGAAACTACTCCATCTCACGTGATGATCGGACATGGTTTAGTTGATTTGGATCACGTAATCACTTAGATGACTAGAGAGATGTCTGTCTAAGTGGGAGTTCTTTAGTAATATGATTAATTGAACTTAAATTTATCATGAACTTAGTACCTGATAGTATTTTGCTTGTCTATGTTTGTTTGTAGATAGATGGCTCGTGCTATTGTTCCGTTGAATTTTAATGCGTTCCTTGAGAAAGCAAAGTTGAAAGATGATGGTAGCAATTACACGGACTGGGTCCGTAACCTGAGGATTATCCTCATTGCTGCACAGAAGAGTTACGTCCTGGAAGCACCGCTGGGTGCCAGGCCTGCTGCTGATGCAACTGACGACGTTAAGAACATTTGGCAGAGCAAAGCTGATGACTACTCTATAGTTCAGTGTGCCATGCTTTACGGCTTAGAACCGAGTCTTCAACGACGTTTTGAACGTCATGGGGCATATGAGATGTTCCAGGAGTTGAAGTTAATATTTCAAGCAAATGCCCGAATTGATAGATATGAAGTCTCCAATAAGTTCTACAGCTGCAAGATGGAGGAGAACAGTTCTGTCAGTGAGCATATACTCAAAATGTCTGGGTATAATAATCACTTGATTCAACTGGGAGTTAATCTTCCGGATGATAGCGTCATTGACAGAATTCTCCAATCACTGCCACCAAGCTACAAGAGCTTTGTGATGAACTATAATATGCAAGGGATGAACAAGACTATTCCCGAGCTCTTCGCGATGCTGAAAGCCGCAGAGGTAGAAATCAAAAAGGAGCATCAAGTGTTGATGGTCAACAAGACCACTGGTTTCAAGAAAAGGGGCAAAGGGAAGAAGAAGGGGAACTTCAAAAGGAACGGCAAACAAGTTGCTGCTCAAGTGAAGAAACCCAAGTCTGGACCTAAGCCTGAAACTGAGTGCTTCTACTGCAAGCAGACTGGACACTGGAAGCGGAACTGCCCCAAGTATTTGGCGGATAAGAAGGATGGCAAAGTGAACAAAGGTATATGTGATATACATGTTATTGATGTGTACCTTACTAATGCTCGCAGTAGCACCTGGGTATTTGATACTGGTTCTGTTGCTAACATTTGCAACTCGAAACAGGGACTACGGATTAAGCGAAGATTAGCTAAGGACGAGGTGACGATGCGCGTGGGAAATGGTTCCAAAGTCGATGTGATCGCAGTCGGCACGCTACCTCTACATCTACCATCGGGATTAGTTTTAGACCTGAATAATTGTTATTTGGTGCCTGCGTTGAGCATGAACATTATATCTGGATCTTGTTTAATGCGAGACGGTTATTCATTTAAATCAGAGAATAATGGTTGTTCTATTTATATGAGTAATATCTTTTATGGTCATGCACCCTTGAAGAGTGGTCTATTTTTATTAAATCTCGATAGTAGTGATACACATATTCATAATGTTGAAGCCAAAAGATGCAGAGTTGATAATGATAGTGCAACATATTTGTGGCACTGCCGTTTAGGTCATATCGGTGTAAAACGCATGAAGAAACTCCATACTGATGGACTTCTGGAATCACTTGATTATGAATCACTTGGTACTTGCGAACCGTGCCTCATGGGCAAGATGACCAAAACACCGTTCTCTGGATCTATGGAGAGAGCAACAGATTTGTTGGAAATCATACATATAGATGTATGTGGTCCGATGAATGTTGAGGCTCGTGGCGGATATCGTTATTTCCTCACCTTCACAGATGATTTGAGCAGATATGGGTATATCTACTTGATGAAGCACAAGTCTGAAACATTTGAAAAGTTCAAAGAATTTCAGAGTGAAGTAGAAAATCATCGTAACAAGAAAATAAAGTTTCTACGATCTGATCGTGGAGGAGAATATTTGAGTTACGAGTTTGATTTACATTTGAAACAATGTGGAATAGTTTCGCAACTCACGCCACCTGGAACACCACAGCGAAATGGTGTGTCTGAACGTCGTAATCGTACTTTACTTGATATGGTGCGATCTATGATGTCTCTTACCGATTTACCGCTATCATTTTGGGGTTATGCTTTAGAGACGGCCGCATTCACGTTAAATAGGGCACCATCAAAATCTGTTGAGACGACGCCTTATGAACTGTGGTTTGGCAAGAAACCAAAGTTGTCGTTTCTCAAAGTTTGGGGCTGCGATGCTTATGTGAAGAAACTTCAACCAGATAAGCTCGAACCCAAATCGGAGAAATGTATCTTCATAGGATACCCAAAGGAGACAATTGGGTACACCTTCTATCACAGATCTGAAGGCAAGATTTTCGTTGCTAAAATCGGATCCTTTCTAGAGAAGGAGTTTCTCTCGAAAGAAGTGAGTGGGAGGAAAGTAGAACTTGATGAGATAACTGTATCTACTCCCTTATTGGAAAGTAGTTCATCACAAGAACCGGTTCCTGTGACAACTACACCAATTAGTGAGGAAGCTAATGATATTGATCATGAAACTTCAGATCAAGTTTATACTGAACCTCGTAGGTCTACCAGAGTAAGATCCGCACCAGAGTGGTATGGAAATCCTATTCTGGAAGTCATGTTACTAGACCATGATGAACCTACGAACTATGAGGAAGCGATGATGAGCCCAGATTCCGCAAAATGGCTAGAGGCCATGAAATCTGAGATAGGATCCATGTATGAAAACAAAGTATGGACTTTGGTTGACTTGCCCGATGATCGGCAAGCCATTGAGAATAAATGGATCTTTAAGAAGAAGACTTACGCTGATGGTAATGTTACTGTCTACAAAGCTCGACTTGTTGCAAAAGGTTTTCGACAAGTTCAAGGGGTTGACTACGATGAGACTTTCTCACCCGTAGCGATGCTTAAGTCTGTCCGAATCATGTTGGCTATTGCTGCATTTCATGATTATGAAATTTGGCAAATGGATGTCAAGACTGCATTCTTGAATGGATTTCTAGAAGAAGAGTTGTATATGATGCAACCTGAAGGTTTTGTTGATCCAAAAGGTGCTGACAAAGTGTGCAAGCTCCAACGTTCCATTTATGGACTATTGCAAGCATCTCGGAGTTGGAATAAACGTTTTGATAGTGTGATCAAAGCATATGGCTTTATACAGACTTTTGGAGAAGCCTGTATTTACAAGAAAGTGAGTGGGAGCTCTGTAGCATTTCTAGTTTTATATGTTGATGACATATTATTAATTGGAAATGATATAGAATTTCTGGATAGCATAAAGGGATACTTGAATAAAAGTTTTTCTATGAAAGACCTCGGTGAAGCTGCTTACATATTGGGCATCAAGATCTATAGAGATAGATCAAGACGCTTAATAGGACTTTCACAAAGTACATACCTTGACAAAATTTTGAAAAAGTTCAAAATGGATCAGGCAAAGAAAGGATTCTTGCCTGTGCTACAAGGTGTGAAGTTGAGTCAAACTCAATGCCCGACCACAGCAGAAGATAGAGAGAAAATGAAAGATGTTCCCTATGCTTCAGCCATAGGCTCTATCATGTATGTAATGCTGTGTACCAGACCTGACGTATGCTTAGCAATAAGCTTGGCAGGTAGGTACCAAAGTAATCCAGGAGTGGATCGCTGGACAGCGGTCAAGAACATCCTGAAATACCTGAAAAGGACTAAGGATATGTTTCTCGTATATGGAGGTGACAAAGAGCTAGTCGTAAATGGTTACGTCGATGCAAGCTTTGACACTGATCCGGACGATTCTAAATCGCAGACCGGATACGTGTTTTTATTAAACGGTGGAGCTGTAAGTTGGTGCAGTTCTAAACAAAGCGTCGTGGCAGGATCTACATGTGAAGCGGAGTACATAGCTGCTTCTGAAGCAGCAAATGAAGGAGTCTGGATGAAGGAGTTCATTTCCGATCTAGGTGTCATACCTAGTGCATCGGGACCAATGAAGATCTTCTGTGACAATACTGGTGCAATTGCCTTGGCAAAGGAATCCAGATTTCACAAGAGGACCAAGCACATCAAGAGACGCTTCAATTCCATTCGGGACCAAGTCCAAGTGGGAGACATAGAGATTTGCAAGATACATACGGATCTGAATATTGCAGACCCGTTGACTAAGCCTCTCTCACGAGCAAAACATGATCAGCACCAAGACTCCATGGGTGTTAGAATCATTACTATGTAATCTAGATTATTGACTCTAGTGCAAGTGGGAGACTGAAGGAAATATGCCCTAGAGGCAATAATAAAGTTATTATTTATTTCATCATATCATGATAAATGTTTATTATTCATGCTAGAATTGTATTAACCGGAAACATGATACATGTGTGAATACATAGACAAACATATAGTCACTAGTATGCCTCTACTTGACTAGCTCATTAATCAAAGATGGTTATGTTTCCTAACCATTGACATGTGTTGTCATTTGATTAATGGGATCACATCATTAGGAGAATGAGGTGATTGACATGACCCATCCCGTTAGCTTAGCACTTGATCGTTTAGTATTCTGCTATTGCTTCCTTCATGACTTATACATGTTCCTGTAACTATGAGAATTGTGTAACTCCCGTTTACCGGAGGAACACTTTGGGTACTACCAAACGTCACAACGTAACTGGGTGATTATAAAGGAGTACTACAGGTGTCTCCGAAGGTACATGTTGAGTTAGCATAATTCGAGATTAGGTTTTGTCACTCCGATTGTCGGAGAGGTATCTCTGGGCCCTCTCGGCAATGCTCATCACCTAAGCCTTGCAAGCATGTAACTAATGAGTTAGTTATAAGATGAAGTATTACAGAACGACTAAAGAGACTTGTCGATAATGAGATTGAACTAGGTATTGGATACCGACGATCGAATCTCAGACAAGTAACATACCGATGACAAAGGGAACAACGTATGTTGTTATGCGGTTTGACCGATAAAGATCTTCGTAGAATATGTAGGAACCAATATGGGCATCCAGGTCCCGCTATTGGTTATTGACCAGAGATGTGTCTCAGTCATGTCTACATCGTTCTCGAACCGTAGGGTCCGCACGCTTAAGGTTTCGATGACAGTTATATTATGAGTTTATGTATTTTGATGTACTGAAGGTTGTTCGGAGTCCCGGATATGATTACGGACATGACGAGGAGTCTCGAAATGGTCGAGACATAAAGATTGATATATTGGACGGATATATTTGGACACCGGAAAGGTTCCGGAGAAGTTTGGAGCCCCGGAAGGTTACCGGAACCCCCCGGGAGGTATATGGGCCTTATTGGGCCCATGTAGGAGGAAGAGAGAAGGAGCAAGGGAAGGGGGCGCGCCCCCCAAGCCCAATCCGAATTGGGGAAGGGGGGCGGCCCCCCCTTTCCTTTCTCCTTCCCCCTCTTCCTATTACTACTACTAGTACTACTTCCTAATACTAGTACTCTTTCCTTCCCCCTCCAAATAAGATAAGGAAAAGAGAGGGAAACCTACTTGGAGTAGGTTTCCCCCTCCTCATGGCGCGCCCCCCCTAGGGCCGGCCACCTCCTCCCTCCCTCCTTTATATACAGGGGTAGGGGGGCACCCTAGAACACACAAGTTGATCATTGATCGTTCCTTAGCCGTGTGCGGTGCCCCCATCCACGATATTACACCTCGGTCATATTGTAGCGGTGCTTAGGCGAAGCCCTGCAACAGGAGAACATCAAGATCGTCACCACGCCGTCGTGCTGACGGAACTCCCCCTCGGCGCCTCTGCTGGATCAGAGATCGAGGGTGTGTCATCGAGCTGTACGCGTGTCAAGAACTCGGAGGTGCCGGAGTAACGGTACTTGGATCGGTTGAACCGGAGGACGTACGACTACTTCCTCTACATTGCGTCAACGCTTCCGCTTCGGTCTACGAGAGTACGTAGACAACACTCTCCCCTCGTTGCTATATCATCACCATGATCTTGCGTGTGCGTAGGAAAATTTTGAAATTACTACGTTCCCCAACAGTTGGATCAAAGCTAGTAGGATACAGAAGAAGGTTATGGATCTGAACAATGAAAACTAGAAAATGCAATTGAAGTTGAAGAAAAGGAATGAACTGATGGAAACAATGGGTTTTCTCTTTGTTCTTGGCATCAACATTGTGGCTAGTTTAGTTTCTATTTGGTCTAAGCAAGCCAATTAAGTGGCAGTGTGTGTGCTATGTTTCTGCTAGTGTGTTGTAGATGTAATGCTATGAACTTGAGCAGATGTAATTCTATCATTTGTCCACTGTTGGAGCTACTTTCTCTTGGTAATGCAAAATTTGTGTTAAAATTGTCACCAATGCTTTAATTTGGTATTGCAGAATTTGTGTTCACATTGCCAGCAATGTTGCCTGGTAGTAACAAAATAGATGTGGTCCAGTGTTCAGCACAAAATGACAACAAAAGGTGCAATTTTGAGCACCTGGCAAGATATTTAGGGGCAAAAGTGAGCAATTAGAAGATAGCTAGGGGCAAATATGAGCACAAATCAGTAGTTCAGGGACCAAAAACATGCAATTTTAAGAACATAGGGATATTTTGTAGCACATGAAACTGGAGTAGGGGTAGTTCAAGGCAATTCATTACAAAACAAGCTGGTCTTATCTAGCACACCGGCCATTAAACAACAGTTTGACAACATCAAGACAACAGTTCACACTCCAGCATTACGAACCAACATTTGTTTGACAACATCTAACATTAAACAGAATAGATTCCACAGCATGATCAATTCAGTTTGCCCATCTTGCTCCTTGTGTTGGCTGCAGGATTAGCAGCCTTGCTCCTTGTGCTTACAGTTGGTTGCATGCCGCCTTTTGCCTTCTTATATGGTGAACCCCACTTTGTACCTCTTGTAGCTGGCCTTTTGAAATTCTTCCTTGGGCTAAGAAACATGAACACAATCAAGATTAGCCAGCAAAAAATAGCTATAATTAATTCATGTATATAACTACCTCTACCACCAGAACTACCTCTGCCACCAGAACTTTCTATGCTACCTGCATTTCCTCTCCCACCTGCATTTCTACCCCTTCCTCTCGTCTGGCTGCACCTAGCTTGAGAACTATTATCTTATGATCTAGTACTTATCCTCTCAAGCTCTCCTCTACTTCTTTGTATTACATTGATTTCAATCTCTGCTGACTTACTTTCTGCATATATTCCAAACATGATAGCTAGCTCATTATCACACTGTACATGCACCCAAGCAGTATTTGCCATGTCCCAATACCTAATTTCAACAACATCATATAACCCACATGGATATTTCTCTCAGATATCACTTCTAAACTTGATAAAAGTTGATGTATGGTCAACAACCAATGGGAAAGAAAACCCTGTGCCAGATCCTTTGGTACCAGAACTACCTAACACACTTGTTTCCATTCTACGGTTTAGATTAAACGCTCTAGCTGGGTCCATCCTACGCGAATATTCAGAAGAAAAAGCAAGATCATGAACAGAGCACAAGCACTATTGATGAAAGGGAGCCCTTGACGAAATTACCCTAAATGAGCACATGTGCAAGCAAATGATGACTGTGCATAGAGACATACCCTCTTGGAACCGCCCTTGTAGTCGCCGCCGTGGTCTGCGAGCTCTCTGCTCTGCCGCCCTCGCCGCTACCACGAACACCGGCCATTCCATATGGTCGCCGCTTCTTCTACCACTTCTAAAGACCGATGATGAGCAGTGCAAGCAAATCTGCCGCCTCCGCATCTGGATCCACGAGCTCGCCCTTGGCAGCCGCCGCAATAGGGGAAATCGATGAACTAGGGTTAGGGTTTGTCGCGAGAAAGAACAAAAGAGAAGAGAGGGGGGATGAGATGGGGTTGGAGACATGCGTGTAGGCCCCACATGTAAGAAGGAAGGGCAAAGATGTCCAGAATAACTACCTAACGTGGTCAAAGCACTTTGACCAGACAGAAAGGGTATGGAGAGGTATTTTCATGAGCGTCATAGACGGAAGAGGGGTATAGTTGAGCACCATTTTATTTTAGGGGTAAAGATGAGGTCGGGGCGAAGTTAGGAAAAAAATGTAAATGTCCCTTCACTTTATGATACTATTCTTATGCCTTTTCTCTCTTATTTTGCAAGTTTCACATGAAGAAGGAGATTGCCGACAGCTCGAATTCTGGACCATAAAAGGCTACAATAGAGATAACTATTTTGCACAACTCCAAATGACCTGAAAATTATGGAGAATTATTTTAGAATATATAAAAAATATTGGCGGAAGAAATACCAAGAGGGGCCCCACCAGGGAGCGACAAGCTTAGGGGTGCGCCCTATGAGCTTGTGCCCCCCCCAACACCCATCTTCTGCTATAGGAAGCCATTTGCCCTAGAAAAATTAAGAAGAAGACTTTCGGGACGAAGCACCGCTGTCTCAAGGCGAAACCTGGGAAGGAGCACTTTTGCTCTTCGGTGGAGCGATTCCATTGGAGAAACTTCCCTTCGGGAGGGGGAAATCGAAGCCGTCGACATCACCAACGATCCTTCTGTCATGGGAGGACCAATCTTCATTAACATTTTCACCAGCACCATCTCATCTCATACCATAGTTGATCTCTTCTATCCAATCTTTGTCTCAAAACCTAAGATTGGTACCTGTGGGTTGCCAGTAGTGTTGATTACATCTTATAGTTGATGCTAATTGGTTTATTTGGTGGAAGATTATATGTTCAGATCCTTAATGATATTCAATACCCCTATGATCTTGAACATGAATGTGATTTGTGAGTAGCCACTTTTGTTCTCGAGGACATGGGAGAAGTCTTCTTATAAGTAATCATGTGAATTTGGTTTCGTTCGATATTTTGATGATATGTATGTTGTTGCTTACTTAAGTGGTGTCATGTGAACATCGACTACATAACACTTCATCATACTTCAGGCCTAAGGGAAGACATTGTGGAGTAATAAGTAGATGATAAGTTACTAGAGTGACATAAACTTAAACCCTAGTTTGTGTGTTATTTCGTAATGGACTGATTTGAATCCATGTGTTTCATGCTATGGTTAGATTTATCTTAATTATTCTTTCGTAGTTGCGGAATGGTTGCGGCAGGGGGTAATCATAAGTGAGTTGCTTGTTCAAGTAAGAGCAGCACTCAAGCACCGCTCCACCCACATATCAAATTATCAAAGTAGCGAACGTGAATCAACTAAACATGATGAAAGTGACTAGACGATAATTCTCATGTGTCCTCGAGAACAATTTGCTTATTATAAAAGACCGTTTTGGCTTGTTCTTTGTTATTAAAAGGACTAGTAGAATGCCCGTGCATTGCCACGGGCTCTTGAAATAGTTTACAAGAGTTACATGTTAAATTCCACACGTACAAAGAATATAACACAAACACAATTACTTAGTAACTGAAGTCCATTATTGCAATGTAATTGGATAACATAAAAGAAAAATTAACGACATGTCCATGTAACAAACTGAGTGATGTTCCAACTGAACATTTATTACAAAACTATTAATATCTACATGACGCGTTTAAGAAATTCTTTCACAATATCAGGAAAGTTTCCTCTAGCTTCATTCCCACGATGTTTTAGCAAGTATAATAAAAAATGCTTCCTCAATTCATACCCATCCTGCAGAAACAAGACATGTGGTTAGTATGACAATTTCACACCGAAGGTCTTAACACATGTAACGCACAATACTGACCGCGCAAATCGGCTTCACCAATTCTTTACCATTCCACCAGAGCATAAAATGAAAAATAAAATAGCCAGACACATTCCTGCAAAATTTGAATTAATAATATAAAAAATATAGTGATAACAAAAGTAAATATTCTTTTTATGAATTCATTACCCGTCCACACTCGTTGGAGCACCGAACGGAAATAAACGTTGCCATTTAGATATATCATAATTCCAACCAGGAATCTTTATTTCGAGTGCTTCTTTGAAATCCCTTGCAAAACTTTTTAATTTCAGTGAATGCCTCAAGTTGTTATCCTCTGACGATTGTGATGTTTGAATAGGATCCATAATATATAGACGGCGTGCCTCTTTGTCGATGACGTACAAGATGTATCGGCCGATGGATGCATAGGGAAGATAAATCTACAAGTGGAGTTATTAGAAACAACAATAAACCATGATAACGATGGACAAAATATTTTATTTACCTTATTGCAAGATGAGATGTCGATCTCCATCCCAGGCCAGCTATCAAATAATGTTGCCAACGTCTGGATAGTTTCCTTCTCACAAAACTTCTGACCTCGTGTTGACTCTAGCATCATGGACTAAGTAAAAGAAGAAATATTGTTTAAACATGTTGATACTAATGTCACATAGAATGAATAGTTACGATAACTTACACAAAATCGTAGATCCATGTAGTGTATAGGAGGGTCTGTGAACAATACTCCCTCATCACATGCCAGCATACGCACGGCAGTGTTGAAGCAATCATTGTCCATAGGCTGCTCCATCTTAAGTATGCACTGAAGTTTCTTAAGACTTAAGCTCATTGGATCGGGTGTGCAGGTCAGGACCCATACCTTCCTGTAATTTGGATGGTAAGAAGAACAATAATATACATCCGCACATTAAATATTGATACATGATACTTACTCCAAACACCCGGCATCATCGATCGACATGATGTACTTGCAGAGGTCGGCAATTATTTGACGTTGGTCCGTGGGAATGATAGTGATTGAGGCAGGACGTTTTTCTTCGACTACGTCAGAAGGATTATCCAGGATCTCGATATCAGAATTACCTAAAGTTTCTTCGCTGACAGGTTGATGGTATATGGGACATCCTTTTAGCTTATTAAGCTCTGAATCGAGCAAAATGACTGCTAATTTTTGACGAAAATATTTCATATCCTCCTACAAAAATTTTATACAAAAAATATATATAATATTTTCATATAAAATAACGAGATAATGTATAAAAATGAAATACCTGGGTGAACTGGTCTGACAGTCCATGTGATGTCCAATATTCCATATAATTTAGCATAAACAATCCACATGATACGCTATAATATTATAAAATAATGCTTTAGAATATCACACAGATGAATCAAATAAACAAACCATTTTAACAATTGCTTACCCATCGGTTTGTATTGCCTCCTGAACTTGCTCTTCAACCGTCCATTTTGTAACATTGAGATCGGGCCACTTATCACCTCTGATAAACTCCGGACTCTGCTCTGCAAGTTTCAGCCATTTCTCGAGCCCCCGTAACTATCATATGAGAAATGTTAGGGATGAAGTCAAACAAAACAAATGTTAAGATGAGTAAAAAAAATATAGTTACCGTAGTAGCAAGGTCATTGCGTTTGACATTCTCACCAAGTGAGTCCAATACTTGGATCTCTCTTTTTTGGCATTGGCAACTGCTAGATACCAATGGTAGCCCGGCATGTTAATCGGAATGAATAACTGGTGTAAATATCATACAAATCACAATCAAAATTAGATATAATTATTAATATATCATCACACATATGAACTAAAAAACATTCCATAAGACAAAAACTAACCATATCTTGTTGTATATAAGTATTAACATGACGCACGATGCGGCGATATTTTGATGGGTCGATGTCTCTTTCACCGTCTTCTTTTATCTGACCAGATACAAACGTGCTAATAATGTGTACCTTTTCACCCGCTCTGTCTTGTAGATGGTCGTGATCAAGCATGCAATATATGTAAGCATTTATCACCTGTAAACAACATTTAGAATATATTAATATTTTATGATATTATATATTGATCATATTATTGATTACAAAGTTTGTGCAATTGGTCTTACACCGTCATGTAAGAACATATCATTTTTTATAAGGCATTTCAAATCGTCGGTTGCTAACAAGACATCTTCAATGTCCACGAACAGGGTATTCTTGGGGGCAGACTTTATTGATTCGATGACTGTAATATCTCTAGGGGTACAAACATAGTCTGTCAAATTCATAAAAAGTGAGACAACTTAGTAACACAAAAAAATAACTAAATTAGTTGAATACAAAAGGCAAGATCACAAAAATAAGATAGATAATAATATAAACATATACCTTGTGGGATAATATGCAATTTAGCATCCTTTTTTGGTTTGTTATGAGATATAACCTCTTCGACGTTATTATGTTGTGAATGTCCGGCCCCTTCCAGCGACATTGCATCTGAAACCTCCATGGATTCTTTCCGTGCATCTCCGAAGTCCATATCCATTTCTCCTATATTCTGATTAAACAAGAATATAAATAGACCGTTCATATTATCATCTATAATATACATACAGAGTAAGGTTAGCTATATGCACCTCTTCTCGTGGTGTTAGCTATATGCACCTTATTGAACCTTTGTTACTATTGCTATTTATGTAAAGGTGTATTGTTTTGGGAACGGTGAGCAAGGCAACAAATTATAGATAATTTAGGACAAAATTACCCTTGGTAAATTTGTTGGTTAGTGGGAAGTAAATCAGTTAGACTAGGAAAGAAAAAGGATATATGCTATCAAGGGAAAGATATTTCCTTTTTTTTCTAGAAAGAGAGATACATACAATCGGGAGAGAGATATTTTTCTATTTTTTGAAGGGCTAAAAAAGAAATTACAAGGAATTAGAAGAAATGCACCTTATATCGTGGAATTTTATCAAAAAACAAATACACTTTATATATAAATGAATGGAGGAAATATCTTGTTATCAACCTATCTGTCGCCGTTATTTTTAGTACTTACAGAGAATATCTTACTGAATATCAGACAAATGAGAGGCCGCTAGGGAGCCAGCCACAAGAGGCCCTCGTGAAACAGACGACACATAGTGAACTCTCGCGCGGCGAAGCCGCCAAGAGACGGGTATTCCATCATTTTTATAGGAGTAATGAGCATGTATAGTTCTCAAAAGAAATATTGAATCTCTTATATCTTTGTAAATGCCTGCATTTTTGAGTGATGTACTTGTTTTTTGGATTGGAGAGCCGGGAGGCCTTTGTCAATATACTCTCTTTATTTCTAAATATAAGTCTTTTTAAATTTTTTAATAAGGATTTACATACGAATGCAGATAGACATAGTTTAAAGTGTAGACTTACGCATTTTGCTCCGTATCTATACCAATATAAAAGGACCCAAAGAGGCAGATCCAACTGATCTCAGCCATTGAACTAAGTTAATCCAATGACCTAGACCGCTCCAATGGCGAGCGTTAAACGTGTTTAACGTGCAATTAATATCATACCAAATATATTACACTAATCTCTACTCCTAATGGAGCAGTTGGTAGGATTGCGTCCACGGTTTATTTTCGTCTGGTTATATTTCGTCTGGTTTATTTTCGTCCGGTTTATTTTTGTCTCATATCCCACCACCATATCTCCTCACATTGATTTTTTTACCCTCACAATAAAAACTTTCCTAACTTTACCAAAGTTTCCTAACTAGACACGTTATAAACGGGCATGTATCGATAACACGTTATCAATTAATAAAATTTTGTTTTATGACAATCAATTCCAAATCCTAATTTTTCTAATGCATCGATCTTTGCCTTTTTTAAGTAGTTATTTTGATAGGGAGGGTTTAGCCACGAAAATCATCCCTCCATCGTCGGCTGCATCCCTCGCCCACGTCGCTGTTGCAGGATCTTCATCCGTCATCCTGAGCAATTGGGGCGGCGATGCGGGCGAGCTTCACGATAGTGGGGAGGACTAGGCCGCGGTGAAGGCAGGTCATGCGCTCCTCACGCTCCACGAACGGAACCTGCGCACGGAGGCGGTAGCGCGGGGTGGCAGCCGGCAATGAGGCGGCCGCGCTACGTGACGAGCTACGGGTCCCCCTTTGTGATGTTTTGGCATCGCTCCTTCATCGCACATCCTCAGGTTCCTCTTGCCCTTCCCTTCCTCTGTCCTCCTCTCCCATCTCTATGCTTTCACGTGCATCCAGTTTTGATTCCTCGTGTGATATATACCAAACATAGGTACGTTAATTCACTTCCTTCCCTTCCCTTCGTCCCTCGGTCCCACGCTCGTGGCGCTGAAGTGGTGGCAACAGGCGATGGCGGTGGTGTCGCTGATGGCGGCGAGGACAGCATGTGGCAGCTCCCGAAGCATGAACACGACCGCACCTCGGGCCTGCCGTCTGCCAAGATATGGGTGAGTTCTCGTGCTGCCAACCATAAACCCTCATGTCCTACAAATTCCTCAAACCCTACCGTCTTGATCCCGTCCACGCTCTGATCCAAAGGACGATGCAGCTCTGGCCGATTGACAATGGAGGTTTGGGATCCTTCCTCTCAGCACCCACTCCTGGAAGAATCAGCGGTGCGCCACGCCGATTGAACCCCGTCGAGATCACTCGCCAAGATTGCTATTCTGAAGTTTATTGTAAAGAAAGTGAAGAGTGAGACAGGATCCGTTTATTTTCAACCGGTTTATTTTCAACCGGTTTATTTCCATCAAATTACCCCCACCCCCACGCCCACCCACCGAAACGCGCCCAGCGAACCGGGGAGAGATCCATTGATTTGGCTAAGGTAGGAAAGAATCTATTATTTGTTTGCTAAAGCAAATTGCATTAATGGGAGAGATCCGTTGATTTGGCTAAGGTAGGAAAGAATCTATTATTTGTTTGCTAAAGCAAATTGCATTAATGAAAGAGATCCGTTGATTTGGCTAAGATAGGAAAGAATCTATTATTTGTTTTCTAAATAAAATTGCATTAATGAGAGAGATTTGTTGATTTGGCTAAGATAGGCGGTTTTGAGTAAAGTTATCTTCACTGTAGACATATAATGACAATTAATCAAGTATCAACATCATTGCATGCTTATTATGTGGAATGTGTGTCCCAATGTTGACAGAAGGTATAAAAAGATTGTCTTGGAATTATTATTGTCTTGGGAAGATATTGCCCTGAATTCTCATTTCTCATCAGAAATTTAGTATCCATTTTCGTTGATCTTATTTGCAACATGTACAAGTTAGTAATAATCTAAGGGGGTGCCCTACCGGAGAAGATTATGATAGTTGGACAAGAAACTTGGTACTGTCGTGTAAGGTAAAGGTAGGAGAAATAGGAGATAAAAGCATGCATGGTGGGAGAAGGAAGTCGAATGTCGCGTGGTAGCTCAGACATGGAGTGTGGAAGAAAGACAATGACGAGATGTATGTATCTACTAGATCATGACCATGAGATATCATCCCATAGAAATG
This sequence comes from Triticum aestivum, assembly GCF_018294505.1. Taxonomy (NCBI): domain Eukaryota; kingdom Viridiplantae; phylum Streptophyta; class Magnoliopsida; order Poales; family Poaceae; genus Triticum; species Triticum aestivum. The sequence goes on from NC_057803.1 coordinate 101,379,432, forward strand.
ACCTTTAACTCTCATGTCACATGAATTTTCTCTTTATATATATATATTTGTTAATCCGTGGCAACGCACGGACACTTAGCTAGTTACAGGATTAACACACAAATAATAGCATATCTAAAACCCGCGCGCAATTAATTTATTGCCTAAATATTTAATGTGCGTTGCACGTGCGTATTTACTTGTGCACGGAGGGAGTAGAATAAAGCAAAAGGATTGGTTGTCACTCTGCGATGGCAAATATTTTCTTCTAGGGTGAGCATAGTCCGTAGGAGAGCGGGCACGTACGTCTCGGCGTGTCGGCACATTGGTGTTGCAGACCAACCAGGCCACGGCGCAACGCCACAATTCCTCCACAAGCGCTGTCCGCGCAGATTATATATAGAAATAGAAATAGAAATAGAAAAAAAGGAGAGAGGTTTTATAACCAAGCAAAAACAAAACAAAACAAAACCTAGTCGACGGGGCGAGTTTATCTAGCCATCGGCGGCCCACCACTCAATCTCTCTCCTCCCCCTCCTCGGCCACCTGCTCCTCCCGAAGCGCCGAAACCCTAACTCCACCGATCTCTCTCCACCCCGGGGGAGGCGATGGCGGCGGCGCCGGCGGCGGGAGGGCAGGGAGGCGGCATGGACGCCGCGCTCCTCGACGACATCATCCGCCGTCTGCTCGAGGTGCGGACGGCGCGCCCCGGCAAGCAGGTGCAGCTCTCCGAGTCGGAGATCCGCCAACTCTGCACCGCCTCCCGCGACATCTTCCTCACCCAGCCCAACCTCCTCGAGCTCGAGGCGCCCATTAAAATCTGCGGTGCGTGCGTCCCACTCCTCTCCTGCCCGCTTTGACTCTTCCTTCGCACAGTTAGATCTAGTTTGGTCGCGCCGCAGGTGCTGCCGACTCCCATATCTGCGTCGCGGCGATAAGCAAAAACAATCATTTGTGGCATTAACCAGGCTCCTCTCGTTTAGTGCTTCGTGCTTCTGTTTCTGTTAGATGGTGGAGGTTAGGACATTGTCATATTGATTTTCTGCTCAACTTTTTGCTGTATGTTTAGAACCTTGAAAGCATTTGATGAGGTGTTTGAAGGGGAGGAGGCCCCACAGCAAAGATGCAATCATCAAAGGCACTTAGTGTTAATTTGGGTTGACAAAGTTTTCTTGTGCAACCAGCTCTTGAAATTATCATCTTAAGGGCAACATGATATTTGCTGTTAGTAATAATTGTTGTTATACATACATTTGTTTTTCAAAATTCCTTGGGTGCTGCAGTAGCTGACATTCCGTTGGATGAAAATATACAACAATGTATATCGTGGCAGATATTTGCTGACATGGAATCTTATCTCGTCTATTTAGGCATTCAAAGTAGTCTATTTGAACTGCTCTTTTTGTCAGTGATGCTGATTTTTATCATAAAGATGCCGCTTGCTCAGTCTCAGTTGAAATTTGAATATGCCCTCAAGGTTCTAGGCTTGATTCCAGACCCCCTCCTCGTTTTCTCTATGCTGAGAATTTAGAACCAAATCCCAATCACTAATTCAGAACCCTGTGATGTGCATGTGTGTTCCCTGTAATATTCTAGCAAGCTCCTTTAGTGACCAGCTTAATGGCACATAAGAAACTTAAGCTTGCGTGCATGTATGTACCTTAGTTTAGTATATCAGAGCGTCATCAGCTCACCTCTTTGCAAATGAAAGCCCCTCTCTGAACAAGATTACCTTCTTGTAACTAGGAAGCAAGCAGCAACTTTTTGGTGCTCTATGTGTTAACCTCTACCTAAGCGCCTTTTGAAGGCACATGATTCCTAGGGGTTTTCAAAACTGTGTGGTAGTATTTGCAGCAACAGCCTAACAAGCATTTGTTCATTCAAAACACTAGTTGCTAAAGTAGACTGGACTGTCTGTTGTCTGCTTTGATTGAGTTTTTGTTTTTTATCCTCGGCTATTATTGGCATTCCTCTGTCTGATAGAACTGTACTTGGAGACGTGTTTTTTTTTGCTTGTCATAGTAAGGCCTGATAAATTCCTTTCTACTTCGTGTATGCCTCTTAATTCTGTAGTTACCATAGTAGCAACTAATTTTGCTCTCCCTTGTTATCTGCCTCTAGGTGATATCCATGGTCAGTACAGTGATCTTTTAAGGCTATTTGAGTATGGAGGTTTTCCCCCAGAAGCCAACTATCTATTCTTAGGCGATTATGTTGATCGAGGCAAACAGAGTCTGGAGACTATATGCCTCCTCCTTGCATACAAAATCAAGTACCCCGAGAACTTTTTTCTTCTGAGAGGCAACCATGAGTGTGCTTCAATAAACAGAATATATGGATTTTATGATGAATGCAAGCGTCGCTTCAATGTGCGGCTATGGAAGGTCTTCACCGACTGTTTTAATTGTCTCCCTGTGGCCGCTCTAATCGATGATAAAATATTATGCATGCATGGTGGCCTTTCTCCTGATCTGGGACACCTAGATGAGATAAAAAACTTGCCCCGTCCTACCGATGTGCCAGATACAGGTCTACTATGCGATCTTCTTTGGTCTGATCCAGGAAAAGATGTCCAAGGGTGGGGCATGAATGATAGGGGCGTTTCATACACATTTGGCCATGACAAAGTTACGGAGTTCCTTCTAAAGCATGATCTTGATCTTATTTGCCGTGCCCACCAGGTACTATAAAATCTAAATCTCTAATACATCATCTTGTTTATTACTTTCTTGGAAATTAAGGTGTTTATGTATTTCATCTGATATAGGTTGTCGAGGATGGGTATGAATTCTTTGCTGACAGGCAACTGGTCACCATATTTTCGGCTCCCAACTATTGTGGTGAATTTGATAATGCTGGAGCAATGATGAGTGTTGATGAAACTTTGATGTGTTCATTTCAAATTCTCAAACCTGCTGAGAGAAAAATCAAATTTATGGCGTCAAACAAAATGTGAAATGATGAAGCTCTTTCCTCTTCTAGAGGCTCTGAGGTTAGTTGTGGCAGTCGCACTATCTTGCCCCACGCGTATGTACTTGCGCATAAGTTGCTAGACAACATTGTAGATACTAGGGAGACCTATTCTGGGACAAATTGGTTCTCTGCTAACACTTGTATCACAGTTACATGATTACCTCAATGGCACCGGCAAAACCTTAGTAGTATATCATATGGAACTGGAATACATATTAGAGTACTGATTTAGGTTTTCCATTTAAGATGTTGGAAACTGGGAATCTGACAGGTCTGCTTTGTAACTATTGCACTATCAATAACCCATTTCAATATTAGATTTGCCAAAGGAATGCTATTCTCCATGGTAGTTTGTATCATGAGTGATGAGATGCATTATTTTGCTCAATTATTTGTGAATTCTGAACATGCTTAAGCAAATTACATTGCACAGAAAAACATTGGTAAATGTACAATGTTCAGCTTGGTGCCACTTGTATATCTTGTTCCTAACAATAGACAAGTTTGTAGTGCTTTGTACACTGCTCAGCGGGCATTGTGAAGTATGTACCCGATGGATCTTAATCTTATGTTAAGAAACCTGCAAGACTTAGACCACCAATTTAGCGAAGGCAGATTTTACTTGAATAACGATTAATAGTTGTGATGTGATTTACAATAATATAGGTAGTTCTTGATGGGGGTCTTGTTAAGCTGACAGTACCGCTCTACTACAAATGTTCCACTTTTGTGTTCCAGCAAGATTATCGCGTAGACATCCTACATATATATGATACTCGAGACATTATTTGTGTTATTTTGTTTTGTTTTACTTTACCTCATAACACTCGATTATTATGACCAATATAGGCTCTCATGTGGACACAATCACATCAAGACATCAACGCGCAGGCGCTATGCTTGAAGGCAGCATCGGGCTAGTTCTACTGGATTAGTCAAATAATATCATTTCTAACAGTTGGTCTGAAAGTTACTCTTCATAGCAAGTGCCAGAATTTTTTTCCTTTTCTGTTCCCACCGGGTGTGAAACTATCTTGTAGCTGTAGATATATTGATTATGGAAGGCTGAAGTTCGCAATTGATGCAAGATGATCCCCTCCAGCAAGAAAAAAAAAGTTCTGAATATGAGAGTTTTCTGTTTGGGAGTTCCACTATTTAAAAAGCACCTGTATCACTTACTGAGGTAAGAACGAAAGCCAAGCCTGTGTTTCTGTTGCTGTAAGCAAATATTGGATGAGTTTTATTTTAGTTTTTAGAGAGCGATAATGGTAATTCAAATAGTATGAGCACAAAGAATGCTGATGCTTGGTGGGAACTTGATGAGAAAATATTCAGCACGTTCCTGATGTAGGCTTCAATTTTCAAGGTGCTGGATGGCTTGAGTTTTTGTTCAATCAGACCAGCATGATGGACCAATGCTTGCTTAGCATTAACGTGGATACAAAATCTGGCATCCTTAAACTAAGGCTGGAGTTTGTGGTGCAGACTAGTACTCCCTCCGTAAAGAAATTTTAGTGTTTAGATCACTACTTTAGTGATCTAAACGCTCTTATATTTCTTTATAGAGGGAGTATTTACTAAATGTACCCTCTAAAATAATCAGAAGATGCAAATTTTATGGGGGGTGTAATTTTCTATGTTAAAACAGAATTACATTGAGCAAAAAAAAAATAATCTGGAATTCAGGAAGCAAAATCATGATGGCAGTGAGTCGTGAGGCGGGTAGAGTATCATGATGGCTAGCTTACTCATGGTTTGCTAACACCGTCCACTGTAATTTTTAAGGGAGGTCTCTTATTTAAATGAGGTGTTTAATTTTAAATTTGCTTGTCAATGATTTCTCAAATTAATCACCAGCAGTCAGCTTATAAAAGTATTATAACAGCCCCACGCTCTCATCATCTGACAAAAATAAATGCTAACATGCAACACTTTAACATTAATATGATTTTGGATTGAGTTCCCATTTTTGACCTGGTTAACAATTTTTCAAGGAGCTCTCTCATTCAAGTGAGGGATTTATTTTTGAATTTGATTCACAATTTTGATTGTTCAATGATTTCTCGAATTAATCCACAACAGCCAACTTATAAATATACATCAATCTCGCACCCTCACCACGTGACAAAAAAATGCCAACATGTGACTGTAGCATCAATATATTACATGTGGTCGTCACCGTATGAAATTTCCTTGTGTACGTGTGGATTAATTTACAGATAGCAGGTAATCATACCCTAGAAAGAGACCATCAAAATACCGCATTTTATAGAAAAAGAAAACACACATCATCATCTCCCAACACATCAAACCATTTTTTAATGAAATCCCAGCAACACTAACCATGCAGCAAAACCGCAACGAATCCTTCTAGTATATATAATCACTGAAAGGGTGAGTGTATGCGCATATATATAAACGTTTGCGTCTGTATTATGTTAAAAAAAACCTGAAGGAGTGCTTTATAAGAGGCGTCTAGTTGCTAACTAGGAACTGTATGGATGGTTCCTTTAGACCCTTTCCAACACAAAGATGATTAGATGAGGTGCTAAGTGCATGACAACGCTTAACAACTAAACTCCTCAATGCATAGGGGTTTATTTTATTGTCTCTAAGCTTTCTTTATTTAATTGTTTAGCAGTCGAACTCTTCCATGCATAGTTATTTTGCCTTGGTCTCCATACTTGGCATTGTTTTTTTCCTTGGGATTTTTGAAGTGTTTTCTCTCCTTTCTTGATTGCTTTGCCACGCCAGTTTTTTTATCTACATGACATTCTTAGCACCTATACATAGAGGAGCATTGAAAAGGGTCATAAAGCATGGATTAACTATAAATATTAAATAATACAAGTTAATTACTCCAGGAACTCGTGGCTAAAACGTGAGGAGAATGTTATTTAATAATACTCCTTTCATCTCAAAATAAGTGTCACTGATTTAGTGTAAAGTTAGTATACAAAGTTCCTGATTTAGTACAAAGTTAGTATGCAAAGTTGTACTAACTTTTTATTAAATCCGCGACGCTTATTTTGGGACGGGGGAGTATGTTGTGAAAATTCCTTCAAAATCGATGAGAAAATACGGAGAACATGATACAGCTTATATAGGGATGATTCTTTTTTTAATTAACATATGTTAATTACTCTTAACTCCCTCCTAACTAATGATACATAACGATACACCCTTATAATCAACATCTTGATAAAGACTCCTCCACAAACCCTGTGGGTAAAATGTGAGGATAATATTATTTGATATGCTGCTAAAATTCCAAACTCAGTGAAAAAATAAGGAGGATATGATACGACTTATAGTGATGACTGTCTCCTTTACTACTCATGCTATAAAACCTTAAAAACAAAAAACCCAGAGAGTTTAGAGAACAATAAATATAATCTTGTGAAGATGGCGTTGCCGTAAAAGCTCGATGAGAACCTTGTGAGTAAACCCATAGAGGGGAAGAAGTGCAACATGATATATGAACAAGTTAATAATATGATAATGTCTCCCCTTAATGCTTGCAAATCTTGGAGTCAGTGCATTCGAATTCATAACCCCATTTGTTGAATGTTGAAGTTGGTTAGGACCGGTGAATAAATCAATGAGGTCATCACATGACTTAACTTGCAATAATGTTGGGGGGGGGGGTGACCCCAGGTAGGCTCAGGAGCACAAGTCGACTTTTCAAAACATCGGGGCGGCCAATGCCCCTCAGTCTAGCCGGCTCCCCAACTGCTGGCTGGCTGGGGGCGGTGCCGCGCCCGAACCGGCGACCCTCGAGCCGGCGGTCGGCTGGGTCAGCGCTTGTCCCGTCTCGCCATACGACAAGACCCCTCCCACGACGGGGAGGGCATGGCAATAGTGCTTGCAGTACCGCTGACTGGGGAGTGACAACAGTCCGCACAACGCTGCTGACCGAGGCGGCTAACGTCAGCGTGGCTTGGCACAGTGCCAACCACTTCGTGACACAAAGGACAACGGGCTGCTGTGACGTGTAGCGATGGGCCCCACAGAAGGCTAGAGACGCTGACAATAGGGCCTCGCCTCCTTCATTTCTTTATCATTTCTAACCTGGGAGGCCAGGCTATAAGACCTCCTAGGAGCCCCCCTAGGAGGGGGTCGGCTCATTCCACATACCCACACGCACATGAGAGGCAAGGAGGAGAGCTAGCTCCTTCTTTCTCCTCCACCCAAACATCTCTAGGAGCACCATTGTAGCCCTTGTGATCTTTATAGTTGACCCAGCAGGACTAGGGATGTTACCTCACACGAAGGGCACCAAAGCTGGGTACATCGTGTGTCTCGCATCGCTTGTGCCCAATCTCGCTTTCGGAACCCACCGGTGCTCTTTGGCCCCAACCACCTTCGATAAGCCATCCCATGATGTACCCATGATAGTTGGCGCCCACCATGGGGCCGCACGTGGTGTTGGCTGGAGTCACGTTCCGGACGAGACCCTTCATCCCCTCCGGCGAGCGCATCATGCACGGTTTGGTTTGCATGCTTGCTACGTCTGGCTGCGTCGCCAACGGTGCGACACTCGGCACAGATGTTGCCTGCCCTGCAGGCGGCTCCATCGTTCCCTTTGGCGAGTTGCACATCTTCGTCACGCTCATCCCCAACAAGTACCCTAGAGAGGTGCTCACCTTCTCCGACCCGTTGCCATCCGGCGGCAGCGGCCTCTTCGATGATGTCGCCGACCTCTGTGTCCGCGTGAAGGTGCTGACCACCGGCTCTAGCCAGGCCTCCGGCCGCAGCAAGGGTGCGACCGCTGCGGTTACCGCTCGTGCTGGTCAGTCCAAGTCCCTACACTCTGAGGTGCAGAACCTGCGCACCCCCATCGCGCCTGGTGTCGACCCGACTGCTACCTTGACCGAGTTTGAGGAGACCTGCAAGCGCTTGCTTGCCGAGGCCACCGAGCTCGCCGCCATATAGCGCAAGATGGCGTCTGCATAACGCGAGTACAACACCACCCATGATCTCACTCTGGCCGGTGTCGAGCCCAACCGGTGCAGGGACGTTCGGCGCCATGGTTGTCCTATCGACGAGTTGCTGGGTGCCAACCGACCCACTTACAACACCCCCGTCCAGAACATGAGGGCTGCGCAGGAGGCTGCAGTCGAACTAGACGGCCTATCAGGCGAAGAGCTGCAGTAGCAGCGCGTCTGCTACCTCATCGCTGCCTCCAATCAGCCGCACACACAGTTTGAGCCGACCGTGTCCATCTTGGACTCCCCTCCTCGTCAGGTAGACAACTGGCAACCAGACGGAGCGCCTAGGCACACGACACTGGTGCGGGTCGGTCCTAAACAAAAGGGTTTAACCCCTTTCCGCGACGGCATTTGGAACCGTCGCTAAGTGAGTGTGTGCGATAGGGTGTCCTTCCCACATGACCCAGAAATCGTCAGGGATAGGCCCTCCTGGGTCCTAGGCTGGGGCCGTGTGCGATCGGGCGAGGCATCAAAACGCAATCATTTTCGTAGGTATGTACATCCACCACGGTAATCCGAGAAAATCATTTCCGTAGGTACGTACATCCACCACGGTAATCCAAGAAAATCATTTCCGTAGGTACGTACATCCCACACGATGAATCCCAGAAAAACATTTCCGTTCGTATGTATATCACACACAGTTAATCAAAGGAATACGTTTTCGTTCTTATGTACATCCCACACAGTCAATCCAGGGAACACGTTCCGTTCGGACATACACCCCACATAGTTTTATGTGTAGGCTCGTGTGTGAAAGGTGTAGCTATCACACACGGTTTGCCATGGCTAACTGTTTGCTTTTATCAACTATATCACACATGATTTGATGAAGAAAACTATGTGGCATTGGGCTATCCATCGCAAGCGCTTTTACTGCTAGAACCATTTGCAAAGGTCCATGACACGTTTAGCAGGTTTATTAGCTTACAATTAATAATTCCAGTATTACACAAATTCACATTTCATATCGAACAGCTGTTTGCCAATTTCATATCAGACACATAAATATATTATAACATCACAGTACGGTAGCTACATGAAAACAACACAATACAACATATAGCTAGTTCAACTTCATAAGAACAATATATTCATTTTTCTAACCGAGATCATCCAGGCTCGTTTTATCCACCTCTGCTTTCGGTTTAGTAAGAACCCGTTTTGCACGGGCCAACTGGGAAAGTGCCTCCTCCTTCGCCAACACCATCTTAGCAAAGTCTGATTTAAAAAAATCTGAGCTCATTCTCCACCTTCAACTTTTTATCCTGCATCTTGAAATATGCTCCGGCGTTGACAACACTTTCTCTAAGCCTATGTGTGTTCTCTTCCTCATACATGCTCCAGAGCTTCGCTAGGCACATCTTCAAAGACTATGTCCACTCTTGATCAACCCACTCCAAGTAAGGACACTTCGTTCATCCTATAATATTTAAAACTAGATCAGTAACAATTGTAGGGGAAATGGATTTATAGCAACATAGAAAATCAACAATGGTTATTTTGGAAAACTGAAGAAACATGTTAATTATGACACATCTTCTAAAAAATATCAATGTGCAAATGAAATAAATGGTACTGAGACAACAATCAAATTCTGAAACATCAAAAGCTATAATTAACTACAACGACGCTACAAGTTCTTACTCATGTACAATAAATAATAAATTGAACATTTTGTGAGGAAGGTAAACATAACTGCAACAGCATAGCGACATTGTTTGGATGACAGCAAATTGATACTAACAGGTGTGTACATGCACACATTTAGTAACATAGAACTAATGCACTAAGTCTGTCCACCATGTATGCCAAAACTGGGGTAAAGACAACTATTGCTACATCTCGCACCGGTGCCCTGCACTGGCGAGCCGATGCAGCGGAAAAAAAATCAGGGACCCGGACTCCAGAGCACGTAGTTGCTCCGATGCCCAGTTCCTTCGTGCCATAAAGATTTAGTATTTTACTGCTTGGCTGCTCAGATGTGTGGACCAAAGTTGGCTGCACAAACTGCTGAAGCGTTGCCAAATAATTTTCTAATGGCACCGTTGATGAGATGGCAACAATTTAAGATACTAGGTACAAACTGTGACACTGTCTTAGGATGCGTTTGGTTGAAGGTGTGGTATGAATGGCTTGGGACCGTGACAGTGTCTGAATCACATCTAACAAATGATTTGTAACAACAAAAGAGGGTCTAACCTTCTCTGCACATGCCAGAAACGTCCTCCCACTGTCCATAGAATCAAACGCAACTAGCTTCACGCATGGAGATTGATGACGACAACGAGCAGATAGATCTTCAGCCACCCCGCTCCATTCGTTGCCACTGATGGTCTTAGGGAGCTACAAGAGGAAGAAATTACTCAAATCGACCGCCGGATGAAAATCCTTCATTCCAAGTCATAGCCCGAGAGAGAGAAGAGAGGCATACCCGGGTGGTGAAGGAGTAGTCGCCGAAGGAGGAACCGTTGGAGAGGTCTTTGAAGAAGACCATGGCGACCCCGGCGGTAGGATGCGAGATAGTGAGAGCGAGGAAGCGGCTATAGCTTAGCAAGGAAGGAAGGAGGAAACAGGGGAAATGTGACTTGTGGTCGGGGAGAAAAGGGGATGGGGAAGGGAGGAAGGGGGGCGGGGGTAGATATTTTGGCGGTAGGCCAAAATTTTGGAAATATGGAGGGAAACTTTGCGCGCGGTACCGCCGGACCATTCACTTTGAACGATTGTGTGCACCACAAACGATTCTTCTACTTTACGCGCATGGGATGAGTTTGATAATTCAAATTTTGGTGGAAATTTCCCTGGGTACGTCATTGCATAATTTAACACCGCTTGCTAATTTGAGCACACAAAAGAGCGTAATTTTCAAACATATTGGTCTCAAGGCATGGACACACATGCATGGAGTGCCATGGCATTTTAATTCCAAAAAATTTAAAAATGATCAGAAAAACATGAAACCTTTCTTGATTTAATGTCATGCCACCAAGATGATGTGGTAAAAAATCGGCATGTTTGACGAAAGTTTGGACACACACCCCTCACAAACCGGAGCAACTCACTAGAAGGTTCGTGGTTTCGAGAGGGAACAATGCATGTTTGATGACGAATGGGAGATAGCTTCCTCTTACGACCTTCAATTTTTTTTCTACGTTTAACGTGCACTAATACAACTGTTTTGTGAAAAATTGGAATATTTCAGGGGTCATTTGACCTTTTAAAGTCATTTAAGTGATTTTCTAACCATTTAATGACCGTAATTCAAATTTGAACTATATCTACATGCAACGCCTAACCATAACAGTTTGAAAAATCATATTTTTATGTACTTGTGTGCGAGTTAAAAAAGCATCAAATGATGTAAATATCTGGTGTTCAAAAAAGAAAATGTAAAGAACTGGCAGGACAACCGGCCCCACACGATTGGCACTCTATCTCGCGGCTCGAGGTTTGGTAGCTGAGTGGCGGGGATCATTAATGAGACACGGTTCTGCATTGGAAACCGTTAGCTATTATTTTTACACATGGATTTTGCTGCGGGAATCGTGTGTAATTCAAACTATAGTACTCGTAAATTCCGGCGACCGGCGTGTGTACTGTCTCCGTCGATCTAGATTCCGGCCGCCAATAAATACTACCTTACTCACGTCGTCCTTCCTGCATTCTCATCTACATCCTCCCCTCGCTCGTCCTCTCTCTCTCTCTCTCAAATCTCTGCCATGGCACCACCGGTCTGCCCACGCACCGACGAGGAGTCGCCGCCCCCCGAGGGCGCTCACTCGATTAGCAGCGACGAGGACCCCTACGCGCTGCCTGACGAGGTTGCGCCGAACACCCCTACTTTGGATTGGTTTTGAGGCCAGTACAATATTTGTCTGTGGAAGTTGCTGTCGCCGGCTGAGAAAGCCAGGCAAGTGGCATTCAGGAAGGAGATGGCAGGGGAGGAAGCCAGGTACCTGGCGACCTGTGAAGCCCGTGATGCCGCCTGCAAAAAGGAGGCGGCGGAGCTTTGGGGTGGGCGCGTCATCGTGCCGAGGAGGTGTATGAAGACGGGTACTTCGTGAGGAAGGTCATAGGCGCTGGGCGCCTCGTCGCTGCGTGGAGATGGGCCGATAAGCTCTAGTGTGCCACCGACGAGGAGCTCCGGTGGGCGCCCAACGAAATGGCAAGATCGGCCGCGTGCGTCGGCTAGCAAGAGGCGAATCGGTACGTCAAGCGTTGCGCGGCAGAGGAGGCGGAGTACTGCCTCCGCACTGGGAAGACACCGCGCACCAGGGAGCTGCTGGCGAGGGGCTACCGGAATACTGGTCCGAGCAGGGATTATTAGTTTTAGTATTGTTTGTTTTCAAATTTATGCATTGTACTTAGTAGTTAAGTATCATCACGTATATGTGATGATATTATATATATATATATATATATATATATATATATATATATATTCTGTGATGAACTAATGAACATTTAATATATATATATATATTATGAATTCCATTTTCTATCTATTTTTGTATACTAATTTGAATCTAGCTATTATCATCCACATATACCGAATGGAAAGCGTATATACACACATTGAAACAGAACATATAAGAATGAAAAACAGAGTACACACATTGAAACAAAGCAATAAACAGAGCAATATTATGATTGCTGTGAATACATAGCTATCCACGTCGAACGACTTTTCAAAATAAAACGCGTCCATGAGACCATGACCAGCAGTCCTTGCCTACGGTAGCTCTTGGCTCTGCCTGAACTCGTGCAGGCATTCATCCAAGCGGTCGACACGCTTGCGGTACATCTGGAGCGCGATCTCGAGCTCCAAGTTGGCTATTTCATCGGAGATCACCAGCTCGAGGATGCGACAGCCCTGTTCCTCTACTGCGCCCAGGTGGATACCTGGGCCAAGGAGGTGGTCGAGCCTACGGACCAGTGCGTTGGCATCCAGCGGGCCACGGACAAGGTGAACGGAGGCACCCATGCGAACAGCGCGGCGGGCGTCCGACGCAAGTACGGCGTGGCCGTCCTCTGGTGCAAGTACGACGCTGAGGGCCTCTGCCCACTCCTGGCGAGGAATGGGGGTACTGACCGGACGTGTACCCAGCTGCGACGCCGTGTCGACAGTAGGCAAGCGTCGATGGATCCACTCTTGCTGTGCGGCGCACCGCTCCTCTCGCTCTGCGGTGCTCCATCGGTCTTGCCGTGCGGCGAGCCGCAGCCTATCGGCACGGACGCGCCTAGCTTGCTCTGTGGCGCACCATCGATCATGTTGTGCAGCGAGCTGCAGCCTATCGGCGCTGACATGCCTATCTTGATCCGCGGTGCTCAAGCGCCATGCGCCAAAGGTCTGCTCAACCCTGGCGATGACGCGCATCACGGCGTCGTCCATCGCGTTGCCGGGGAGCGCCTTAGCCTCGACAGTCCATGGCGCCTGCTCGTTTTCCTCGTCGACGAGGTTGATGGCAGAGGCGGCGCTTTGATGGGTTGGTATGCTGGAAAAGGTGGATGTGCTACAGGCCGCGCTTGTCGCCTCCGTGCGTCACGTGCCGCCTATGCACAATATCGCTGGGTGGCGGGAAGCAGGTGAGGAAATGGCAGGAAACGATGACGTGTTCATAAAAGGCCATCAATTAATGGAAACTTAGCATAGCAGGAACATCGAGCTAGAACAAGAAAGAGATGATGATCAGATGAACACGGATCACACTAGGGAACCGTTTCTGTTATTATCGGTATTCACACACATTTCCGATTACAGACCTGTTTGCCGCGTATCACAAACATCTTGTTATATTGAACCGTTTCTGCTCTCATGTCTCAATGCAAACAGTTCATCCGAGTGAACCGCATGCCGTATATCGCACACACCTTTGATCCGGCTGACCGTTTCTTTTGTGTTGCCTAATCACAAACAGTTCATCTGAGTGAACCGTATGCTGTACATCGCACACACCTTCATCTAGCTGCCCGTTTCTTTTGTTCCTCCTTATCGCAAATAGTTAATCGAGCTGAACTGTATGCCCTGCATCACACACGCAACTAAAATCTGAACCGTGTTTGATGCATCCTCCATCGCAAACGTTTTGCACCTTTTTTGACGGTTTTTACACCACTGTTTGCGATTATGGTATCGCACACAGTTTCGTCGAAGGGTCTCTGATCGTAGTGTCGCGTTAGCAGCATCCTGCAGTAGTGCGATGCAAGTGTCCTCCTTGCTTTCTCCCAGCCACGGGAGCCAGCATCATGGCAGTTGAGGGCGGCATCCCCAAGACGTGCCAGCTGTCACTAGCCAGGCTCACAATCTGGTTGGCCCTGTCCGCCGACAGCTGGCCCTCCCCACATGTGCATTGTGAGTGGCCGGCCTCTGTTGGACCGGCGGGCCGCCCGGCGATCTTCGACTGGATTGGGGCTCGCGAGCCCAATGACGAGCACGACGCCCGCCACTACATCGAGCGGATAGCGCGCTCCCTCGCTCTGGAAGAGGAGAGCTCTATCGACCCAGCCTGCTTTGGGCCGCGCATCTGCAATGAACCTTTACCCAGGGGCTTCATGCTGCCCCGCGACACCCCCAAGAACAACGGGACTACCAAGCCGGACGACTGGCTGGTTGAAAGCACAAGTGCTCCCTGGGTGATTTTGGTAATTAATGTCAACATATCTCTTGTTGGACTAATGTTTTCATCTAGTATGTTTCAGATAAGTTCAACAATGGAGTGGCATGGACTAGAGGATGTGGAACCCCTTCAAGATGATGAGGACAAAGGATTGGCTCAAGCTCAAAGCTCTGGACTCTATGTTTTCTATTTTAGTGATCCAAGATCACATTGAGTCCATAGGAAAGCCAATACTATTAAAAGGGGATGATGTGTTGCTTAATGGCTTGCTTGCTCAAAGTGCTTAGTGATATGCTCCAAAGCCCTCAACCACTTTCTCACATCCACATTTGTCCCAAACCAAAAGACAAACTCGGCCCTACCGAAACTTTCTATCCAGCGCCACCGAGTTCTGTTGACATAGCCATTGCCAGAAACCCTAACCAATTCGGTTTCACCGATGGGATCTCGGTCTCACCGAGATGGGCTTGCAAACTCTCTGTTGCCTATTACACTAATTTCGGTCCCACCGAAATATGCAATCAGTCTCACCGAGTTTCCTTGGCCAACTCTCTGTTTCACTTATTACCCAAATCGGTCCCATCGAGTTTGTGTAATTGGTCAAACCGAGATGAGGCTTTACCCTAACTCTAGCACATCGGTCCTACCGAGTTGATCATATTGGTCCCACCGAAACTCCTAACGGTCACATTATGAACTAAATCGGTCTGACCGAGTTTTTTGATTCGGTCCCACCAAGTTTGGTAAATTGTGTGTAACGGTTAGATTTTGTGTGGAGGCTATATATACCCCTCCACCCACTCTTCATTCGTGGAGAGAGCCATCAGAACATGCCTACACTTTCATCATACATTTTCTGAGAGAGAACCACCTACACTTGTGTTGAGGTCAAGATATTCCATTCCAAACACATAAATCTTGATATCTAGCCCTTCGAAGTTGCTTTCCACTCAAATCATCTTTCTACCAAATCCAATCCTATGAGAGAGAGTTGAGTGTTGGGGAGACTATCATTTGAAGCACAAGAGCAAGGAGTTCATCATCAACACACCGTCTATTACCTTTTGGAGAGTGGTGTATCCTAGATTGGTTAGGTGTCACTTGGGAGCCTCCGTCAAGATTGTGGAGTTGAACCAAGGAGTTTGTACGGGCAAGGAGATCGCCTACTTCGTGAAGATCTACCCTAGTGAGGCAAGTCCTTCGTGGGCGATGGCCATGGTGGGATAGGCAATGTTGCTTCTTCATGGACCCTTCATGGGTGGAGCCCTCCGTGGACTCACGCAAACATTACCCATCATGGGTTGAAGTCTCCATCAACGTGGATGTACGATAGCATCACCTATCAGAACCACGCCAAAAATCTCCGTGTCTCCAATTGCATTTGCAAACTCCAATCCCATCCCTTTACATTCTTGCAAAGTTGCATGCTTTACTCTCCACTGCCCATATACTCTTGTCATGCTTGGTTGATTTGTATTGTGAATGTCTAAACATGTGCTAATACTCCACCTCAACTTGAAGAAATTAAAAACTGCCACATTTCTTTGCTAAGTGTCTATTCACCCCCTCTAGACACCTCTTCTCGATCCCTTTCAATTGGTGTCAGAGCATTGGTCTCCATTGCTTTGGTTTAATCACCATTGGAGGAACATGGATGAGTCTATGTTGGGGAGTCTTAGACATAGAGTGCCTAGCCTTGATGGAGAGTACTTTCACGAGTGGAAAATTGAGATGCTTGAGATTTTCAATGAATATCATTTGAACAAGTACATTACTAGCCCTTGTGCACCTCATGTTGATCCTTTGCATCCTGCCCTTGATGAGTCTATTGACATGATCCGTAATCTTAGAACTGTCAATTTAATCACTAGAGGTTTGCCTAGAAACTTGCTTGCTAGCTTGTCTGCTCTTGATTGTGCCTACACCATATGGAGATTTCTTGAGGAATGATTTCCAAACTATTCCTTGAAAAACTTAGATGAGATTCTTCATAAGTCTATTGCCTTAAGTAAGATGAGTTCCAATGATCCCAAATTTGGTGATTGTTTATTTGAGCTTACTAATCTTACGAGTGCCAAAGGAGATGTTGGAATCATTAGCAATCTCATTTCCGAAGTCATTAGAATTCATAGAGATGAACATTGTTACGGTCATACTTCTAATGAATCACTCTCTCTAGGAATTGATCCACCACATGACGATGTTGAACATGGATACTATGATGAGGATGATGATAGTGACTATGATCTTGATGATGCAATGAGACACTTTGGTCTTATGGCTAATCTTCGTGGCTACATGGCTAGAGGAAAGGAATGGGTTCTTAATAGTGGGTGTACCGATCATATGAACGGAGACGAAGATATGTTTCGTGAGCTTGCTGAATACGATGGCCCTCGAAAGTATGTCACCTTTGGTGATAACTCAAAGGGTAAGGTGGTTGTCCTTGGTAAGGTGGCCATCTCACATGATAGCTCTATACAAAATGTTATGTTCGTTGAATCTCTTGGTTACAATTTACTTTTCGTATCTAGACTTGCTGACTTTGGTTTCAATGTCCTATTCACTGAAGTAGATTGCCAAGTGTTTCGTAGAGATAATCATAAAATGGTCTTTACCGGTACACGTAGAGGTGATCTATATATTGTTGATTTCACTAGAAAGGCTCAACCTAGAACTTGCCTAATTGCTAAATCCTCGAAAGGTTGGTTGTGGCATAGAAGGTTAGGTCATGTGGGCATGCGAAATCTTGATAAGCTTATTAAAGGTGATCATATCCTTGGAGTAAAAGATGTTATATTTGACAAGGATAGACTTTGTAGTGCTTGTCAAGCAGAAAAACAAGTTGGAGGAAGTCATCCCGTGAAGAACATTATGACCACGAGAAGACCGCTCGAGCTACTTCATATGGATCTCTTTGGTCCCAATGCCTACAAGAGTCTCGGTGGTAACTCATCTGGTCTAGTTATAGTTGATGATTTTTCAAGACTTACGTGGGTGTTCTTTCTTGATGATAAATCCCAGGTCCAAAAGATCTTCAAGAACTTTGCTAAGAAGGCCCAAAATCAATTTGAAGTGAAGATCAAGAAGGTTCGCAGCGACAATGGAACGGAGTTCAAGAATGCAAGTGTGGATATCTTTCTTGACGAAGAAGGGATTTCACATGAGTTCTCGGCTACGTACATGCCTCAACAAAATGGAGTTGTTGAGAGAAAGAACCGAACCCTTATTGAGATGGCGAGAACGATGCTTGATGAATACAAGACTCCAAAACACTTTTGGGCGGAAGCGGTTGAGACACCCTGTCATGCAACAAATCGCTTGTATCTTCACAAGCTGCTCGGCAGGACGGCATACGAGCTTCTCACCAGTAACAAACCCCAAGTTGGATACTTCAAGTATTTGGCTCAAAGTGCTACATTCTTGATAAGCATCGTCGTTCTAAATTTTCTCCTAAATCTCATGAAGGTTTCCTACTTGGTTATGGGTCAAACTCTCACACTTACCATGTCTACAACAATTTCACCTGAAAGGTTGAAGAGACGGTAGATGTGAAGTTTGATGAATCTAACGGATCGTAAGTAGAGCAATTTCCAATCGATGTAGGAGATAAGGATCCTTCGGAAGCAATCCAAGACTTGTCTATTGGCAAGATTCGTCCGACGGAGGTGAAGGAGAGTACCTCGTTCGTCCAAGTGGAAGCTTCTACCTCACGACAAGGTGAACCTAGAGTTGATACGGAAGCATCCACAAGTGGGACGCACCAAAATGAAGAAAATGAGGAAGTACACCAAGATGAACCTCATCAACCTTATTCTCCACCAAGACAAGAGAACAACAACACCAATAATGAAGAGGGCCAAGAAGAAGGACAATATGATGAAGAAGATGTTCCACCCCGACCCAAGCAAAAGCTTTCAAGAGTTCGAGCAAGAGTCTCAAGAGATCATCCTGCCGAACAAATCTTCAATGATATTCAAACCGGGAGAATCACTCGCTCCAAAACTCGTTTGGCTAACTTTTGTGAACATTATTCATTCATCTCTAGCATTGAACCTATGAAGGTTGAAGAAGCATTGGAAGATCCGGATTGGATAAACGCCATGCATGAAGAGCTACACAACTTCGAGAGAAATCAAGTGTGGACATTGGTCAAGAAGCCCGACAACAACCACAACATCATTCATACCAAATGGGTGTTTCGCAACAAGCAAGACGAAGATGGTCAAGTCATTCGCAACAAAGCACGTCTCGTTGCCCAAGGCTACATTCAAGTCGAAGGTATGGACTACGGTGAGACATATGCCCCTGTTGCTAGACTTGAGTCCATCCGCATCTTACTTGCCTATGCTAATCACCATGATATCACCTTGTACCAAATGGACATTAAAAGTGCTTTTCCAAATGGTGAAATTGAGGAGGAAGTTTATGTTAAACAACCTCCCGGCTTTGTCAATCCTAAGAAATCCGATCATGTATACAAACTTCACAAAGCTCTTTATGGTCTTAAACAAGCTCCTAGAGCGTGGTATAAATGCTTGACCAAGTTCCTTATTGAAAAAGGCTTTGTGATTGGAAAAATAGATTCTACTCTTTTTACTAAAAGGGTTAATGGTGAATTATTTGTGTGCCAAATTTATGTTGATGATATAATATTTGGTTCGACTAACCCTCATTTTAGTGAAAAGTTTGGGAAGCTAATGTCAGAGAAGTTTGAGATGTCTATGATGAGTGAACTCAAGTTTTTCTTGGTTTGCAAATCAAGCAAACTAAGGAAGGCACCTTCGTTTCTCAAACAAAGTACACCAAGGACTTATTCAAGAAGTTCAATATGCAAGAATGCAAAGGTATGAAAACTCCCATGCCTACCAGTGGACATCTTGACTTGACCAAGGATGGAAAACCGGTTGACCAAAAGGTTTATTGCTCTATGATTGGTTCATTATTATATCTATGTGCCTCCCATCCCGATATTATGCTAAGTGTGTGCATGTGCGCACGATATCAAGCGCCCCCAAAGAATGTCATCTTAAGGCTATGAAAAGGATAGTGAGATACTTAATACATACACCAAATTTTGGCATTTGGTATCCTAAGAGGTCCTCTTTTGATCTTGTTGGCTATTCCGATTCGGACTATGCCCGAGACAAGGTTGATAGAAAGTCCACTTCCGGTACTTGTCAATTTCTTGGTAGATCTCTTGTGTCTTGGTCCTCCAAGAAACAAAACTCGGTATCCTTATCCACCGCCGAAGCGGAATACATTGCCGTCGGTTCATGTTGTGCTCAATTACTTTGGATGACCCAAACTCTTAAAGATTATGGGATCAATGTGAAACATGTTCCATTGCTTTGTGACAATGAGAGTGCTATTAAGATTGCTCACAATCCCGTGCAACATTCTCTAACTAAGCATATTGAAGTTCGTCATCATTTCATTCGAGATCATGTTGCTAAAGGGGACATTGATCTTAAACACGTTCGTACCGATAAGCAATTGGCGGATATATTCACCAAACCGCTTGATGAAAAAGTCTTTTGCCGTTTGAGAGGTGAATTGAACATAATTGATGCTTCAAACTTGGAGTAGGAACTCCATTTGGATACATGCAAGGCATGAGCCTATGACTAATCCTCAACTCTTCTCTTATGATGATAATCATATGTCTTGGATATATTTGTACCCTTGCATGCTATGTAACCCTTGTAGGTACTTGGATGAATCAAAATCTATGAGATTGCAAATCACTCACATCTTGAGAAATCTCTACATCACCAAGTCTCTACAACATGGTGGTCGAAGACAAGGAAGCATGAAACCTTTCAACATATCCTTTGACAAAATCTTTATATCAAATTTCATTTGGTATCAAATTCATGACTGTCATTTTGGATACACAAGTGCTCTTCCTTGCAAGACTAACCCATGTAGGTAGATGAACTCAAACTACAAGTGGTGCTCCCAATCATTGATGAGCTACATCAACCTTGAGCAACCCAGACAAGTTCAACTACATGACTAAGATCAACACCACCACCCAAGGTATGCCATTCCATCTTACAGAAGCTTTACCCCAAGAGATGGGTCAAAGCAGCTCAACAAGATGTGAATACATCAAATGCTTAAACAAAAAAGGTAACCCCATTTTGAGCTTAAACAATGAGCATGACCTACGATGAAGTGTTTTCACTTGACTCCTCAGTCAATATACTCTAACATAGGTGACTTTGTCACCGCCCATTTCTAGATGAAGTTCTCTAGTGTTTTTCTGAGTTTTTGCATTTGTCCTTTGCATGGTTGTTCCCAACTTTATCTAGATTTTCCTTTATCTGTTTTGTTCTACATTTTCTGCATCCAATTCATTGCAAATCCTTCAGTTAATTCCTTGCAAATCCTTGAGAGATCTTATTTGCCTAGTGAGCTTAGGTGACAAGTGTTCTCTCTGTGTTGAACTCGGTCATACCAATCTGTTGCTTTCGGTGGTACCGAACCAATTCGGTACCACCAAAGACTACAACTCGGTATCACCGATTTCACTGCAGAGAAGACAATTTGCCATATGTTCCTGTAGTTTTATTTCAGCTTCACTCAATGATTCTTGTCCTCTACCAGCATCACATTCTATATGCTGCTTTGCTTTGTGACTCAAGGACCAAACCTTTTGACTCACACTCCAGAAGATCCCTTCTTGGAAATTGATGTCAAAGGGGGAGAGAGATCACATCAAAGGTATTCTCTTCAAAGGGGGAGAAAGAGAAAAAGGGAGAGAGAGGTAATCACATCAAAGACCCCAGATGCTTGGTGTTCAAGAGGAGAGAAGTCACATGTCTTTAAGAGGGGAAAGCCATGTCTATGTCATGTTTATGTTTATGATCTGTTTTACTCTATTTTTGCTTCCCTATGTTCGCCCATTATCCAATACAAGATTCAGGGGGAGAAAGGCTGCTAGGGAAGGAATTCATTGCATATCTTTACCTTTTGGGGACATGTATATATACAATAGAGTACCTAGTATTCACTCTCTACATGTCATCCCAATCTTGGTACTCTTGTGGTTTGCTGTTTGCTCTGCTTAGTAGATGTTTCTGTGTTCTCTAACCTTGTTTACCCAGGTTCATCTCTCTCAAAGCCAGCTCAAGACCACAAGGTAAGTATATGCATCACATTCATGTGCATGAGGATTTCTTTCTGATGTACATATTGTTTGCAAGAAGGACTCATGAGCATGTAGGTACATTTCCCATACTCACACATTTGCTTGGCCAACTCTCTGTTTCACTTATTACCCAAATCGGTCCCACCGAGTTTGTGTAATTGGTCAAACTGAGATGAGGCTTTACCCTAACCCTAGCACATCGGTCCTACCAAGTTGATCATATCGGTCCCACCGAAACTCCTAACGGTCACATTATGAACTAAATCGGTCTGACCGAGTTTTCTGATTCGGTCCCACCGAGTTTGGTAAATTGTGTGTAACGGTTAGATTTTGTGTGGAGGCTATATATACCCCTACACCCACTCTTCATTCGTGGAGAGAGCCATCAGAACATGCCTACACTTCCATCATACATTTTCTGAGAGAGAACCACCACTTGTGTTGAGGTCAAGATATTCCATTCCAAACACATAGATCTTGATCTCTAGCCCTTCCCAAGTTTCTTTCCACTCAAATAATCTTTCTACCAAATCCAATCCTATGAGAGAGAGTTGAGTGTTGGGGAGACTATCATTTGAAGCACAAGACCAAGGAGTTCATCATCAACACACCGTCTATTACCTTTTGGAGAGTGGTGTCTCCTAGATTGGTTAGGTGTCACTTGGGAGCCTCCGTCAAGATTGTGGAGTTGAACCAAGGAGTTTGTATAGGCAAGGAGATCGCCTACTTCATGAAGATCTACCCTAGTGAGACAAGTCCTTCGTGGGTGATGGCCATGGTGGGATAGACAAGGTTGCTTCTTCATGGACCCTTCATGGGTGGAGCCCTCCGTGAACTCGCGCAACCGTTACCCTTCGTGGGTTGAAGTCTCCATCAACATGGATGTACGATAGCACCACCTATCGGAACCATGCCAAAAATCTCTGTGTCTCCAATTGCGTTTGCAAACTCCAATCCCATCCCTTTACATTCTTGCAAAGTTGCATGCTTTACTTTCCGCTGCCCATATACTCTTGTCATGCTTGCTTGATTTGTATTGTGAATGTTTAAACATGTGCTAATACTCCACCTCAACTTGAAGAAATTAAAAACTGCCACTTTTCTTTGCTAAGTGTCTATTCACCCCCCTCTAGACACCTCTTCTCGATCCCTTTCACTGGTCGACTACACCACGGCCATCGACATCGCAGGCGGTAACAAGCGCATGGTTGTATGTTACGTACTACTCATGCTGCTTGGCTTGCCCCAGACGTGGCTGAACAACCTACCGGCCAACAGCATCAATGCTTGGCTGGGCTTCAAGGAAGTGTTTGTGCGCAACTTCAGCGGCATGTACAAGCATCCTGGCCGGCCCTGCCAGCTCTCCATGTACCTCCAGGAGCCAGACGAGTCCCTTCGTGACAACCTCACATGGTGGACCGAGCTGCGCAACTCCTACAAGGGGTCCACGAGGTGCAGGCTATCCAATATTTCATTGAGGGGTGCCGAGACGGCACCCTGCTCAATCACAAGCTCATGTGCTCTAAGCCGGCAACCATGGCGGAGCTCATAGACAAGGCAGACAAGCACTCCACAGCCGACTCCATGATGCGTGTGCAGGTCTGGCTCGATGCATCGGGCAAGATGATTTTGGCCCAGCCGACCAACCCTCGGCCGGCTGGAGACAACAACAACAACAAGCGACAACAGAAACAAGCGGAAGGGCGAGCAGCCGGACCCCCTCTATGACAATCGGCAAGTCGTAGCTGTGGAGGAAGAGCAGCCGACCGACCAAGGCAACAACTGGCGTTAGTGAACCGGCAAGGGCTCTTGGCAGCCCAAGCTCACCTTCGAGCATATGCTCGACACGCTCCAGCCGGCCCCGCCGTCTGCAGCCCAGCTGAATAACTACTCGCTTGCTCGAACCTAAGCCCTAAAATCTTGGTATTGTACTCCCACCCTTGAGTCCCACCCCTCGTCCCAGCTATAGACCGGCTCTAGGCTGTGCGGCTAACGGGACAAAAGTCAAGAGGGGGAGGGGGCAGACAAGAAAATTGGCCCAAGGGCAAAGGAAAAAAAGCGAGCCGACATTTGACAGAAAACACATATGTGTAGAAAGTACTCGCATATGCACACGAATAAAGGCCCAATGCCAGAGGTTCATTACAATAAACTACACCCCTAGTGGGTGGACTTGCAAGCTAACAACAGTTCAAGCGATGTATCAGAAGACATAAAAGCTAAAACAAGGCCTAGGCGGCGGGCGCGACGGCTCTAGGCTGCACCGGCTCGGTCGTGGCACTAGTGTCCACCTTGCACCTGGCACGACGTCGACATATGCTCCGGCACTGAAGCCGGTCTCCTCGTCGCCCATCTCGCCTTTGCTGCCGTCTGGGTTGTCGTGGGCTAGCTGGAAGGTGTACTCCGGGATCTCCGTGCCGTTGGCCGCCCGCTCCGTGACGAACTCATCGAACGGGGTGAGGGAGATGATGTCCCTCATGCACGCGACAAGTGGAGTGGTGAGCTGTGCCAAGTCCTCCTTCCGGCCTGCCTGGTGACCAGCTTGTTGGGGAACACAATATTTCAAAAAAAAATTGTACGATCACGCAAGATCTATCTAGGTGATGTATAGCAACGAGAGGGGAGAGTGTGTCCACGTACCCTCATACACCGAAAGCGGAAGTGTCTAATAAGGCGGTTGATGTAGTCGAACGTCTTCGCGATCCAACCGATCCAAGTACCGAACGTACGGCACCTCCATGTTCAGCACACGTTCAACATGATGACGTCCCTCAAGCTCTTGATCCAGTTGAGGATGAGGGAGAGTTCCATCAGCACGAGGGCGTGGTGACGGTGATGATGAAGTTACCGGTGCAGGGCTTCGCCTAAGCACTACGACGATATGACTGAGGTGTGTAACTATGGAGGGGGCACCGCACAGGGCTAAGAGAAGACTTGGTGTGTGTTCTAGCGGTGCCTCCCACATATATATATATATATATAGGTGGGAGGGGGGAGCAGCAGGAGGTGCACCCCAAGTAGGAGGAATTCTACTTGAGGCCTAATCCTATTTGGCCTCCCCCCTTTGCATGTTTTCCGGAGAGAGAAGGAAAGAGGAGGGGGGAGAGAAAGAAAGGGGAGGCCGAATTGCCCCTTCCTTTCTCCCCCTATTCGGCCATGTACGGGGCGCACCAGCCCACAAGGGGCTGGTCTATCCCGCCCTAGGCCCATATCTTGGCCGTGGGTGCCCGAAACCCCTTTCCGGTGACCCGATACTCCCGAAACACTTCCGGTGTCCAAATACTACCGTCCTATATATGAATATTTACCTCTCGACCATTTTGCGACTCCTTGTCATGTCTGTGATCTCATCCGGGACTCCGAACAAGCTTCGGTCATCAAATCACATAACTCATAATACAAATCGTCATCGAACGTTAAGTGTGCGGACCCTACGGGTTTGACTATGTAGACATGACCGAGACACCTCTCTGGTCAATAACCAATAGCAAAACCTGGATGCTCATATTGGTTCCTACATATTCTACGAAGATCTTTATTGGTCAAACCGCATAACAACATACGTTGTTCCCTTTGTCATCGGTATGTTACTTGCCCGAGATTCGATCATCGGTATGTTCATACCTAGTTCAATCTCATCACCAGCAAGTCTCATTACTCATTTCATAATGCAACATCCCGCAACTAACTCATTAGTCACATTGCTTGCAAGGGTTATTATGAAGTGCATTACCGAGAGGGCCCAGAGATACCTCTTCGATACACGGAGTGACAAATTCTAATCTCGATCTATGCTAAATCAACAAACACCATCGGAGACACCTGTAGAGCATCTTTATAATCACCCAGTTATGTTGTGATGTTTGATAGAACACAAGGTGTTCCTCCGGTATTCGGGAGTTGCATAAACTCATAGTCAGAGGAACATGTATAAGTCATGAAGAAAGCAATAGCAATAAAACTAAATTATCATTATGAAGGAAATATGGCCTAGAGGCAATAATAAAGTTATTATTTATTTCCTTATTTCATGATAAATGTTTATTATTCATGCTAGAATTGTATTAACTGGAAACATAATACATGTGTGAATACATAGACAAACATAGTGTCACTAGTATGCCTCTACTTGACTAGCTCATTTATCAAAGATGGTTAAGTTTACTAACCATAGACATGAGTTGTTATTTGATCAATGAGATCACATCATTAGGAGAATGATGTGATTGACTTGACCCATTCCGTTAGTTTAGCACTTGATCGTTTGTTTACTGCTATTGCTTTCTTCATGACTTATACATGTTCTTATGACTATGAGATTATGCAACTCCCGAATACCAGAGGAACACTTTGTGTGCTACCAAATGTCACAACGTAACTGGGTGATTATAAAGGTGCTCTACAGGTGTCTCCGATGGTACTGGTTGAGTTGGCATAGATTAAGATTAGGATTTGTCACTCCGATTGTCAGAGAGGTCTCTCTGGGCCCTCTCGGTAATACACATCACTATAAGCCTTGCAAGCATGATAACTAATGAGTTAGTTACGGGATGATGTATTACAGAACGAGTAAAGAGACTCGCTGGTAATGAGATTGAACTAGGTATTGGGATACCGACGATCAAATCTCAGGCAAGTAACATACCGATGACAAAGAGAACAATGTATAGTGTTGTGTGGTTTGACCAATAAAGATCTTCGTAGAATATGTAGGAACCAATATGAGCATCCAGGTTCCACTATTGTTTATTGATCAGAGACGTGTCTCGGTCATGTCTACATAGTTCTCGAACCCGTAAGGTCCGCACACTTAAAGCTCTGTGACGATCAGTTTTATGAGTTTGTATGTTTTGATGTACCGAAGCTAGTTCGGAGTCCCGGATGTGATCACATACATGACGAGGAGTCTCGAAATGGTCGAGACATAAAGATTTACATATTGGAAGCCTATATTTGGATATCGGAAGTGTTCCGGGTGAAATCGGGATTTTACCGAAGTACCGGGGGTTACCGGAACCCCCCCAAGGGGTTTAATGGGCCAAGATGGGCCTTAGTGGAGAAGAGGAAGGGCGGCCAGGGCAGGCCGCACGCCCCCTCTCCCTCTAGTCCGAATTGGACAAGGAGGGGAGGGCGGCGCCCCCCTTTCCTTCCCCTCTCCCTCCTCCTTCCCCCTTCTCCTACTCCAACTAGGAAAGGAGGGAGTCCTACTCCCGGTGGGAGTAGGACTCCTCCTAGCATGCCTCCTCCTGGCCGGCCACCTCCCCCCCTTGCTCCTTTATATACGGGGGCAGGGGGCACCTCTAAAGACACAAGTTGATCGTAGAGATCTCTCCAGCCGTGTGCGGTGCCCCCCTCCACCATAATCCACCTCAGTCATACTGTAGCGGTGTTTAGGCGAAGCCTTGCCGCGGTAGCTTCATCAACATCGTCACCACGCCGTTGTGCTGACGAAACTCTTCCCCGAGCTCTACTGGATCGTGAGTTCACGGGACGTCACCGAGCTGAACGTGTGCTGAACGCGGAGGTGCCGTACGTTCGGTACTGAGGATCGGTCGATCGTGAAGACGCACGACTACATCAACCGCGTTGTCATAATGCTTCCGCTTAACGGTCTACGAGGGTACGTGGACGACACTCTCCCCTCTCGTTGCTATGCATCACCATGATCCTGCGTGTGCGTAGGAAAATTTTGAAATTACTACGTTCCCCAACAGTGGCATCTGAGCCTGGTTTTATGCGTAGATGTTATATGCATGAGTAGAACACAAGTGAGTTGTGGGCGATACAAGTCATACTGCTTACCAGCATGTCATACTTTGGTTCGGCGGCATTGTTGGATGAAGCGGTCCGAACCGACATTACGCGTACGCTTACGCGAGACTGGTTCTACCGACGTGCTTTGCACACAGGTGGATGGCGGGTGTCAGTTTCTCCAACTTTAGTTGAACCGAGTGTGGCTACGCCCGGTCCTTGAGATGGTTAAAACAGCACCAACTTGACGAACTATCATTGTGTTTGATGCGTAGGTAAGAACGGTTCTTGCTCAGCCCGTAGCAGCCACGTAAAACTTGAAACAACAAAGTAGAGGACGTCTAACTTGTTTTTGCAGGGCATGTTGTGATGTGATATGGTCAAGACATGATGCTATATTTATTGTATGAGATGATCATGTTTTGTAACGGAGTTATTGGCAACTACCAGGAGCCATATGGTTGTCACTTTATTGTATGCAATGCAATCGCCCTATAATTGCTTTACTTTATCACTAAGCGGTAGCGATAGTCATAGAAGCAATAGTTGGCGAGACGACAACGATGCTACGATGGAGATCAAGGTGTCGCGCCGGTGACGATGGTGATTGAGGGAGTCCTGGATTAGGGGGTCTCCGGACAGCCGGACTATCTCCATTGGCCGGACTGTTAGACTATGAAGATACAAGATTGAAGACTTCGTCTCGTGTCTGGATGGGACTCTACTTGGCGTGGAAGGCAAGCTAGGCAGTACGGATATGGATATCTCCTCCTTTGTAACCGACCTTGTGTAACCCTAACCCTCTCCAGTGTCTATATAAACCGAAGTGTTTTAGTCCGTAGAACAACAACCATAACACACAATTATACCATAGGCTAGCCTCTAGGGTTTAGCCTCTCTGATCTCATGGTAGATCTACTTTTGTACTACCCATATTATCAATATTAATCAAGCAGGACGTAGGGTTTTACCTTCATCAAGAGGGCCCGAACCTGGGTAAAACATCGTGTCCCCTGCCTCCTGTTACCATTCGGCCTAGACGCACAGTTCGGGACCCCCTACCCGAGATCCGCCGGTTTTGACACCGACATTGGTGCTTTCATTGAGAGTTCCTCTGTGTCGCCGCTGTTAGGCTTGATGGCTCCTACTATCATCGATAGCGATGCGATCCAGGGTGAGACTTTTATCCCCGGACAAATCTTCGTATTCGGCGGCTTGGCACTGCGGGCTAATTCGCTTGGCCATCTGGAGCAGATTGAAAGCTACGCCCCTAGCCATCAGGTCAGATTTGGAAGTTTGAACTACACGGCCGACATCCGCGGAGACTTGATCTTCGACGGATTCGAGCCACAGCCGGGCGCGCCGCACTGTCGCGATGGGTATGACCTAGCTCTGCCCCTGAACAGTACCCCAGAGGCCGCGCCCGCATCAGCTCCGACCCTTAGCTCGGAGCCAACTGCGCCAATCGAGGATGGGTGGTTAGACACCGCCTCAGGGGCTGCAGTCTCAACGGCGATCGAGCCAAACACTAGCATAATCCTCTTCGCAGCCCGTGACTCCAAGGTGTCGGACTCTTTTTCTGACTCCGAACCATCTGCGCCCCTGCCAATCGAATCCGATTGGGCGCCGGTCATGGAATTCACCGCCGCGGATATCTTTCAGCACTCGCCCTTCGGCGACATTCTGAATTCACTAAGGTCTCTCTCTTTGTCAGGAGAGCCCTGGCCGGATTATGGCCAACAGGATTGGGATGCGGACAACGAAGAAATTCGACGCCCACCCACCACCCACTTCGTAGCCACTATCGATGATTTAACCAACATGCTCGACTTCGACTCCGAATACATCGACGGTATGGACGACGATGCAGGAGACGAACATGAATCAGCACCTATAAGGCACTGGAAAGCCACCTCGTCATATGACATATACATGGTGGATACACACAACAAAGGCAATGGCGACGAGATAGCGGAGGATGAACCCTCCAAGAAGCAACCCAAGCGCCGACGTCAGCGGCGCCGCTCTAAGTCGCGCCAAAGCAAAAGTGGTGATACCGGCACATGAGATAATAACACTCCGGATAGTGCCGAAGAAAATAAAAAACCCCTCCAACAAGATTTAGAGCTGAAGGATGGAGGAGCCAGCTCTCCTGAGAGAGCGGCAGACGGAGAGGAGGATGACAATCACATGCCCCCCTCCGAAGACGAGGCAAGCCTCGGCGATGATGAATTCGCCGTACCAGAGGATCCCGTCAAACAAGAGTGCTTCAAGCGCCGGCTTATGTCCATGGCAAATAGCCTGAAGAAAAAGCAGCAACAACTTCAAGCTGATCAAGATCTGCTAGCTGATAAATGGACTGAAGTCCTCGCAGCCAAGGAATATAAACTCGAGCGCCCCTCCAAGAGTTACCCAAGGCGCAGGTTACTACCCCGACTAGAGGAAGAAGTGTATGATACGGCTGATCGGCCACCTCGTGGCCGCGATAGAGAGGCATTCCAGCCAAAAGCTTAGCCTCCACCCCAACACCATTCAAATAAAAGGCATGTGGAGATACGCCAGACCTGCGAGACATATTGGAGGACAATGCAAAGCATTCAAGATCGATCTACGGATCACGAGGGCGCACCACTCTGCGAGACGACAAACGTCATGCCGGATATAGTAAAAGCAAATCCGGCCGGGCCGAACACAGCGGGCAAGACCCATTCGAGCTGCGTCGCGATATAGCCCAATATAGAGGCGCCGGACACCCCTTATACTTCACAGACGAAGTAATGGACCATCAATTCCCAGAAGGTTTCAAACCTGTAAACATTGAATCATACAACGGCACAACAGATCCCGCAGTATGGATTGAGGATTTCCTCCTCCACATCCACATGGCCCGCGGCGATGACTTACACGCCATCAAATACCTCCCACTAAAGCTCAAAGGACCAGCGCGGCATTGGCTTAACAGCTTGCCAGCGGACTCCATTAGCTGTTGGGAAGATCTGGAAGCCGCATTCCTCGACAACTTTTAGGGCACTTATGTGCGACCACCAGACGTTGATGATTTAAGCCACATAATTCAGCAGCCAGAAGAGTCGGCCAGGCAATTCTGGACTCGGTTCCTTACAAAGAAAAATCAAATCGTCGACTGTCCGGATGCGGAGGCCTTAGCGGCTTTCAAGCACAACATCCGAGATGAGTGGCTAGCCCGGCACCTTGGTCAGGAAAAGCCGAAATCTATGGCAGCTCTCACGACGCTCATGACCCGCTTTTGTGCGGGAGAAGACAGCTGGCTGGCTCACAGTAATAACATATCAAAGAACCATGGTACCTCAAATACCAAGGACGGCAATAGCAGGTCACATCGCAATAAGCATAAGCGCCGCATTAACAGCAAAAATACTGAGGATACGATAGGCAATACCGGATTCAAAGGCTCTTAACCTAGTCAGCGGAAAAAGCCATTCAAACAAAGTACGCCGGGTCCGTCCAGCTTGGACCGTATACTCGATCGCTCCTGTCAAATACACGGCACCCCAGACAAGCCAGCCAATCACACCAACAGGGATTGTTGGGTGTTCAAGCAGGCCGGCAAGTTAATCGCCGAAAACAAGGACAAGGAGCCGCATAGCGATGACGAGGAGGAGCCCCGGCAGCTGCACACTTGAGGACAGAAGAGGTTTCCCCCGCAAGTGCGGACGGTGAACATGATATACGCAACCCACATCCCCAAGAGGGAGCGGAAGCGTGCGCTCAGGGAGGTATATGCGTTGGAGCCAGTCGCCCCAAAATTCAACCCTTGGTCCTCCTGCCCGATCACTTTCGATCGCAGGGACCATCCCACTAGTATCCGTCATGGCGGATTCGCCGCACTGGTCCTAGACCCAATCATCGACAGATTTCACCTCACTCGAGTCCTTATGGATGGCGGCAGCAGCCTGAACCTGCTTTATCAGGACACAGTGCGCAAAATGGGTATAGACCCCTCAAGGATCAAACCCACAAAAACGGCCTTTAAGGGCGTCATTGCAGGCGTAGAGGCCCATTGCACAGGCTCAATTACACTAGAAGTGGTCTTCGGTTCCCCGGATAACTTCCGAAGCGAAGAGTTAATCTTCGATATAGTCCCGTTCCGCAGTGGTTATCACGCGCTGCTCGGGCGAACCGCATTTGCTAGATTCAATGCGGTACTGCATTATGCATACCTCAAGCTCAAGATGCCAGGACCTCGCGGAGTTATTACAGTCAATGGAAACACATAGCGCTCTCTCCGAACAGAGGAGCACACCGCGGCCCTCGCAGCAGAAGTGCAAAGCAGCCTCTCAAGGCAATCAACCAGTTCGGCGCTTCAAAGCCGGGACACCTTCAAGCGCGCTCGGGGCAATCAGCAAATAGACCGCCTGGCGCGATCTGAGATCGCGTAGCAATACGGCGGCCACCCCAATCCCAGCCCAACGGCGATATTCATGCCGCGCGTACATAATTACGCATTAAAAATACCATGGGCACAGGTGGGGAGGGGCTTCCCGTTTGGTTATTTTTCTTTTTCTTTCAGGACCTTAATCTCTGGAAACACTGTCCGGCAGCACTATTGCCGAACACATGATGCAGCAACCAAGGAGGCAGAAAGCTACGTTATACCACACGAAATATTTGATTTAATATTATTCCTCAGCTTGCCCTTGGAAGGGACATAGTCCTACTCTTTGCTTATCGCACTATCTGTATCACTCTGCTTTAACGCAATTTTTCAATAAACAATGCATGACATCATTACAACTTTTATTGCATTCTTGTTATATATATATATATCTGTGTGTGTGTGTTCATTAATGACGCCTTGCAACCGTACACTCTGGTACGGCCAATACACCAGGGGCTTACGTACCCCACAATGCGGTGTGAAAAGTCCGAACACTTTCGCAAGTGCGGCACCCCGAACTTTTAGCATTATATGCATCAGCTCCGAATCATGTCTTTGGTCAAATGTTGGGTTTGCTCGGCTCCTATGTTTTGGTACCTTACGTTCCGCTCTATTGGCTAAGGTAGCGCTAGGAGAACTACTGCGATTGTGCCCCGGTTCTGCCGGGCTGAGCACCTCAGTAGAGAAAGCTAAAACTGACTGTCATGATAAGGCGAGAGACTGGTCGCTGTTCAACGAGGTTTTTCGAGTCCCTAAAGACTTATGCCGCTTAGGGAGAGGAGCCGGCCCTGTCCGGCTTACAGGCGTGTATCGCGCCCCGAATCCGGCCTTCCGAATACCAGGGGCTTCGCAGAAATTTAAAATTATAGAATTCTATGGCTAAGTGAGAGTGATAAAGCATTATTAGTCCGGTTGCCTTGTTCGTTGTGCTGAGCACCTCCCTCGAAGGACCCAAACATGGGAACAAGAGTGCTCAGGTTTATCCCAAACACCCCAGCACTCGTGGCATGGGGGCAGAAGCCGAGGACTAGCCATCTCTCAGATTGGATAAACAGCCAAACAGAAGGTAATATTTTAAATTCCAACAAGTGTTGCATAGCGCATATGAAACAAGTTTTCATATATACAGGATAAAACGAGCAAGTCTCATTCAAATATTACATCTTTCGAACACTCGTCCGCGATGAGACTGGCGCCCGGCAGAACACCCTCATAGCACATCTCGGGGTGGCGGTGCTCCTTGCCCTCTAGCGGCCCCTCCTTGATCAGCTTCACGGCGTCTAGCTTGACCCACTGCAATTTCACACGGGCGAAAGCCCGACGTGCACCTTCAATGCAGACAGATCGCTTGACGACCTCCAGCCGTGGGAAGGCATCCACGAGCTGCCTCACCAGGCCGAAGAAGCTGTTCGGAAGGCGTCGCTAGGCCACAACTGGACTATAAAGCTCTTCATGGCCTGATCGGCCGCCTTATGTAGCTCGACCATCTGCTTCAGCTGGTCGCTCATTGGCACCGGATGTTCGACCTCAGCATACTGAGACTAGAACAGCTTCTCTGTCGAGCTTCCGTCCTCGGCCTGGTAAAATTGTGCGGCATCAGACACACTGCGGGGCAAATCTGCGAATGCTCCTGAAGAGCTCCGGATCCGGGTAAGTAATCGGTAATTTACTTTTACATGCTTGCTTTGCATATAGAAAGCCTTACCAGCCGCTATCTTCTTCATCGTGTCGATCTCTTGGAGGGCCTTTTGGGCTTCGGCCTTGGCACTTTTTACACTCTCGAGGGCCGCGGCAAGCTCAGACTCCCGCGTCTTGGAGTCAAGCTCCAACGCCTCGTGCTTCGCCACAAGAGCCTGGAGCTCTTGCTGCACCTCGCCCACCCGAGCCTCGTACTTCTCTCGCTCGGTGTGCTCCTTGGCCGCTATATCTTCGGCCTTGGTCAGCGCTTGCTTCAGGGTCGCCACCTCAGTCGTGGCCCCTGGCAAACATACAATGATCCTGTCATTTTGCAACCGCGTCCTTTTTTATATATACATATCTATAGACGGGGTATTACTTAACCTTGTTCTCCTCGAGCTGCCTCTTGGCAAGGCCGAGCTCTTTCTTGGACCCCTCAAGGTCTTGCTTTAGTACGGTGACCTCCGCAGTTAGTGCGGCGGACGCCAGCAGTGAAGCCTGCATATGCATATTGACATACTTATATTAGACTCCTGTGATATTATTTGATCCTCTGTTTGGCTTTTCTTTGTGAACACCGAACAAAGCATCAGGGGCTACTACATTTTAAAACACTTACCTCAAAGCCTGTTAGAAGGCTGGCACAGGCTTCAGTCAATCCTCTCTTGGCGGACTGAACCTTCTGGATCACCGCACTCATGATAGTGCGGTGCTCCTTGTCGATGGAAGCGCTGCGAAGTGCTTCCAGCAGATTGTCCGGTGCCTCTGGATGGACAGAGGTCACCGGCACAGGCGTCTTGCCCCTGTTAGAAGGAGGCCGCCTGCCCGAGCCCGGAACCGCTGGAGGGTCCGACACGGTGTTTGGCTGAGGGACAAACTCAGAGCTCTCGGGGGCCCCGTCCCCGCGGCTCCCGGAGTCCGGGAGGTCGCCTTGAGGCGCCTCCAGGACTGTCTCCCCTCGATCCGATGCCTCTTGAGACAACACCTCGGCATTGTCGGTAGGATGAGGGGACGGTTGGGACTGGATCGCTATCCATGTTTGACAAGCCCAAGGAGCCGTCCGATGATACATCGATACTGGCTCGTGGCGGCCTGCATAATTGCGTTCGGCGTTAGGGAAAGCAGTGCGACAAAGGAATCCTAGGAGTTACTCTGGTATCCGAATACTTACGATCTCCCCGGGGGCTTGACCCTGGGCAACCACTCGCCTTCGCCTTTGTCGGCGGCGGTGGAACTGTCTGGAAGGAGAGTCCTTCCCTTCTTGGACCCTCCGGCCTCCCCGGTTGGGGCGGCCTTCCTTTTCTTGTCTCCCCCAGTCGGTGGGGGAGCATCTTCTTCTTCTTCCTCGTCTTTGGGGGAAGAGAGCGCCGCAGAGTCATCGGACGGTGAGTCCGACGACGCCTGGCGCCGGGAACTCCTTCGGGTTCCCTTGGCCTTCTTGGTCTTATCCGGCACCTTATAAGGGGCCGGAGTCAGCATCTTCGCCAGAAGAGCGTCTGCGGGGCCTTCGGGCAAAGGAGCCGGACAGTCGATATGTCCATCCATCTTCTGCCAGTCGTGTCAAAGGTACGGGAGTTTAGATCCCGCATAGAGTCAATCTATATAAAAAATAATTATCCTGTGAAAGGTAAAACTGGTTACCGCACTGGCTTGGCGCTTCGTGCTGAATCCATGATCCTCAGTAATAGGGGGGGGGGGGGACCTCGGCACTTTTGAACAGCACCCTCCAGGCGTCTTCATGAGTTGTGTCGAAGAGCCTGTTCAGAGTTCGGTGCTGCGCCGGATTGAACTCCCACAAGTTGAACTCCCGTTGTTGGCACGGGAGTATCCGGCAGATGAGCATAACTTGGACTATGTTGACAAGCTTGAGCTTCTTGTCCACCATGTTTTGAATACATGTTTGGAGTCCGGTCAGCTCTTTCGAACTACCCCAGGACATGCCCTTCTCTTTCCAGGAGGTGAGCCGTGTGGGGAAGCCAGATCGGAACTCGGGGGCCGCTGCCCATGCAGGGTCGCGCGACTCAGTGATGTAGAACCACCCCGATTGCCACCCCTTTATGGTTTCCACAAAGGAGCCCCCGAGCCATGTTATGTTGGGCATCTTGCCCACCATGGCGCCTCCGCACTCCGCACTCCGCCTGGCGGCCACCCACCACCTTCGGCTTGACATTGAAGGTCTTCAGCCATAAGCCGAAGTGGGGCTTGATGCGGAGGAAGGCCTCGCACACGATGATAAACGCCGAGATGTTGAGGATGAAGTTCGGGGCCAGATCATGGAAATCCAAGCCGTAATAAAACATGAGCCCCCGGACGAAGGGATGGAGAGGGAACCCAGTCCACGGAGGAAATGGGTGAGCAATATGTCACACCCTAGCTAGTTCATGCATTAGAGTGTTGCATCATGTCTACTTTTACAGAAACTTGAAATGGGGATGACAGAACCCCCAGCAACCCCCTGGAAACAACTAGGGTTTACTAAAATTATTTTCAATGAACCCAAAATGCCCTTCACAAAATGTTCATCATTTCTGGATTAGGTTAAAACCCCTGGCAAAAATGGTGCACTCTTTTCTAGGACATTCTGGATTCTTTGAATTAAATCATAAGTATTTGAATTTGGGTATTTAAATGCTATAAATATTTTAAATGCCCAAATAATTCTAGAGTTAAGTGAGGGCTGTTAGGAATAATCCCAATAGAGCCCACAATTATTTTCAGGATTTTAGTAAGTGCCTAAGGATTTTTAATAAAGCCCTAAAGTTACAGAAAAATAGAAAAAGAAAACAAACAGGAAAAGAGAGAAAGAGAAAGCTTACCTGGCGCCCACCCCAGCAGGCCCACCTGTCGGCCCAGCCCGGCCAACGCTCCAGCGAGCTGTTTGGCTTGGCCAGGCAGGCAAGCAGCTGCTCGACGGCGAGCACAACATGCGCGCCACGCAGCTGCCCGCCACCTCGCCGCTCCCCTCGCTGAGCTGTCGATGTGGGACGACCCCCTCTCTCTCCCCGACCTTGCAGACATTCGCTCTTCCCTCTGGTTCCTCTCTCTCGCCCTCCCCGATGTCGCCCGAGACGTCACCGTCGCCGCCGCTCGCCACAGCCACGTCCAACGCCGTCCCCGCGCCCTCTCACCGTGTCCAGACGGTTCGCCGTCGTCGACTACGTCGACTAGCCAAGCCGCACAACGCCGGAGCCCCTGCATCGTCCCCGCTGCCGTCGTCTTCAGCCTCGGGCCGCCGAGATCCCCATCGCTGTTCCGACCGCACCAAGCCTTCCCCGAGCACGCTGACCTTCTCTACGGCTTCCCAGTGAGCTACTGCTCCTCCCCCTTCTCTCCGCTTCGTCGCTAGAGCTCTGTAGCCGTCGTGCCTTTTCCGTCCGAATGCACCGCCGCCTGACCACGTCGCCGGCGATGCTCCAGTGACCTTTTGGTCACGGGCTTGTGCCCATCACACTCACTGCATCGCGTAGATGTTGTAGGTGCAAGCGCCATGCCACCTAGGCCACTGCAGCCACGCGCACGAGCTGACCCGAGCTTCGGCCTCCGCCAAGCTCGTCGCCGGCGATGCTCCGGCCACTCCCCGGCCAAGCCATCACCATGGCTAGATGCGGGCGAGCACCAGCTGTCCGTAGCTGCTCTCCGCGTAGCAAATGATGCCCTGTGGGCAAATCCCGCAGCGTGCCGCCGCGTCTGGCCTCGCCGGTGGCTAAACACCGACAGGCTTTGACCCGCTGACCGGCGAGTTGACCACGCCTGACCCGTGTGGGCCCAGGTTGACTCCCCCCTGAGCCTATGACAGGTGGGGCCGGCTTGTTAATTAGTTTAGGATTAGTGCTAACTAATTATAATTAGTTTAGGTCATTGACATGTGGGCCCAGGCCCCACTAACAGTTAGTTAGTATTAACTTAATCCTGTTAGTTAGCTGAGACATTCACAGACAGGGCCCACCAGTCAGGTTTGACTGGCCCAGGCGCCTTTGACTCGCTGACGTCACAGTGACGCAGTGCTGACGCAATTATTCATTTTCTGGATTTATTTTTATATAGGAAATTCCAGAAAATAGCCAAAACTTCTAAAAATCATAGAAATTAACCTGTAACTCCAAATGAAAAGATTTATATATGAATTTTGATCAGAAAAATTCAATCTATCCATTGGTAATGGTTTCATTCATGACAAAACAAGATAACCTTGCTGTTTAAGCAAAATAAGATAATGCACCAATATGGCTATGCTAAATGAACTAACATTTGAATCTTTGTTCAAATGGGTCCATTCCTTTCTGTTTTAGTTTGCATTAGGCCAAGACACATTCATCTTGCCATGTCATAGCATGCATCATATTGTTGCATATTGTCATGTGTTGATTATGTTTGGTGTGTCTTTCGTGGTAGGTTCTGGCTCCGAGGATAACCCCGAATATCCGTCTGAAGGGCAGTACCCTACTACCACTACATCAGGCAAGTAGCCCCATTGATCATATCGATACAATACCATGTTCTCGCCTCTGGTCTCATTTACTGCATTAAGACAACAATGTTTCAAACTGCTGTGTGCTACGGTAGTTGAACCCTTATCCTCTGCATGACCTGTCATTGCCACAGTAACTAGATGAAACCAACTAGCATGTGTAGGAGTTGATTGAGCCTTGTATGTGCTTCCTACCTTGCTATGCCTGCTATGCTTAAAGTTGTGTCAGGTCTGGTTCATCTGGGTGATGGGCTAGAGTGAAATGATTATGTCGGTAATGTGAGGGATGTGTTGAACATCTTTTGGTAAAGGTATCGATGAGAGGCCATGTAGGAGTACATGGTGGGTTGTTTCATTGAGGCCGTCCCTAAGAACTGAGATCTGTATGTGTGATTTTAAAAATCAGCTACTACCATGCATTGGGATCCTTAATTGACCCTCTCGGCTTCTTAATCACCCTAGTACTCTATCCAGGAGTTGCAATTAGTTTCTGGTGTTTGTAGGTTATGTGTTGGCGGCCGTGCGTAGTGCTGACCCTAGGGGTGGGCTATGTTGCGGTAGATACACCGTGGCACGGTGTACCGAGTCACCCGTTTGGTATCTCGGGAACCCTGTTCACATCGTTCGGGGCCGTATGTGGAAACCTTGGGCGGACTCCATGCGGATGGAACCTGGATAGGCGATAAACCTGGACTAGAGGCTTGAGTGTTTAGGTAGGCCGTGGCCGACACCCTCGTTGGGCTTCCGCTTGAAGGTTGCAGAGTACATGTCGTGTAAACGACGATAATTGGTGAGAGCATGTATGAAGGAGTACACCCCTGCAGGGTTAACATCATCTATTCGAATAGCCGTGTCCGCGGTAAAGGACTACTTGGTTGCCTATACAGTTCATAGACAAGTTAATGGATACTACTAAAAGACTCAAGATAAGTGTGAGTACCGAGGATGGCCCTCTCATAGGATGACGAGGGAGGATCCCCAGTGGTGTATTGTGTTGGTGATTAGTGGACTCGTGTGCGAAAACTATTTTACTAAGTGGTGTCCCGTAGGATAGCTTAGCCAAGAGTCAAAGCTGGCTTGCTGCAATAACTCCACCACCTTCTTGAGAATGAGGATGTATAGTAGGTTCTGATGTAAGACTTGCTGAGTACCTTTGTACTCATGTTTGTTTAATTACTGTTTTCAGACGACAACACCGCCCCCTCCGATGGGTTTTATGTAGATCTCGATGTCGATGAGTGACTTGCCACCCAGTTGGTGATCCTGGCCATGGAGGGCCCTATGTAGATAGACAGGCTTCGAGAAGCCTTGTTTCTTTCTAGTGTCTGTACTCAGACTATTTGCTTCCGCATGTGCTTGTATGCTTGTATGACTTGAGTGTCGGGTCATGTGACCCCTACCTGTATGAACATGATATGTATGGCTCTCTGGAGCCTTTAAATAAAGCACTTGAGTTGTAGAGTTTTGTTGTGATGCCATGTTGTATTTACACATATCGAGCATATTGTGTGTATGATTGAAATGCTTGGTATGTGTGGGATCCGACAATCTAGTTGTTTATCCTTGGCAGCCTTTCTTATGGGGAAATGTAGTCTAGTGTTCCTCGAGCCATAGTAGTCCGCTACAGCCCGGTTCACCGGAGTCCTGCTAGCCCAGCACTACTGCTCAGGACACTTGACTGGCCGGCATGTGTTTCACTTTGTTCCTATGTCTGTCCCTTCGGGGAAATGTCACGCGGTGACATCCGGAGTCCTGCCTAGCCTGCTATAGCCCGGGTTCCCCGGAGTCCTGTTAGCCCAGTGCTATAGCCCGGATTCACTCGCTGATGACCGACATGCTCGATGTGATTCATGTATGCCTGTCCACATAGGTATGTGCCGGTTTGGGTTCTCGACTAGCCATGTCGGCCCGGGTTCTCTGTCATATGGATGCTAGCGACACTATCATATACGTGAGCCAAAAGGCGCAAACGGTCCCGGGCCATGGTAAGGAGACACCCGTGGGGATACCGTGCATGAGGCCGCAATGTGATATGAGGTGTTACCGGCTAGATCGATGTGACTTGGAATCGGGGTCCTGACAGTGTTGGCATCAGAGCCGGACTGCCTGTAGGTTCGTTGAGCCAAACTAGTCGATGTCGAGTCTAGAAATGCTTTAGTTATATGTAGGGGAATTGATTGTGGGAGGGAACGTAAGGCTCTTTTTACTCCTTTACCTTATGCTCTCTGATCTGAGTCATTCTCTTCTCATTCAACGTGGGTTAAGGACTAGGCTCTCTTCTTATGTCAGGTTCATGTGTTGCTAATCCGTAGTAACTTATAGGATTGTTGGTTACCAGCCTCAGTTCAGTTTCTACCACTTTGAGTATGTTGCCAGTTGAATCAGAACCTTTATATGATGTTGTTGAGTGGTGTTGCAAACTGTTGTGGATGTCTCAAATCTTTTTCTGAGCATTTACAGCTGTTATGCTATCCAATTTTCCCTAGAAATTCTAATGTCTTTGCATTATGGTTGTGCTTTCAGATGGCCACTCGTGCTCAAAACCAAGTGGTTCGCCTGACCCGGTGCCTCGATGTGCCCGGTCATACTGCTATGTTAGTCCGGGTAATGATCGAGACGGGTTACCGTTGGTATCCCGAATACACTGTCGAAGAGCAATTTCGAGACTTTAATCAAAGCCAATATTTCTGCACCGTCAGGATATTTCCTTCTTATCCTGGATCTACCGAGCCCCTCCACTGTTCCTATGGACTCGGGGTTACTGTTGAGATGGCTGTGCAGGATGCTGCCTATTCCATGATGACCATCATGCGAGTCCGTACTGGCCTGCTTCGAACACCGACTTCCGTTATATGCCAGCTTCACTCCCGGGAGCGCAAAGGTATCTCCAGGCTATCTATGCTGACTCCACACGTGAGGACTCACTAACTCGCACCTCTGCCGAGATGCTCAAGGATAAGGACCGAGAGAATCGGGCCTTGAGACTGGAGCTTTTCAACACCTGTGCTGATCATTGGGCCACTTTGACTCGGTTTGCACCTACTGTGCAAGATGGATGTATGGATACGAGGGATCTGTATCCTGTGAGATCTGCTCTGCCAGACATGGTGGATTGGCGTGATGTGGGAGGCATCACCCCACCCTGTGGTCCCCGCAGGGCACCGTTTGTTGGTCCAAGACCTCATCCTAGCCCCTTTGGTCCACAAGCTCCTCAGGACCGTCTGTTCCCGGATGATCACGTTAAACTTCCAGGCTATGGAGGTGACTTCTATGAGGACTACTACGGAGCTGTCTGAGTTAGTAGTAGTATCACTAGTATTGTAATAGTTGTATCTCCACTGTCCTGTGTGACTTGTGGAATATGACTTAGTGTGTAATCAATTCCGGAGGTGTAGAAAAATAATGTATAGGAGCTTGGAATGCCACCGCTGAGATGTAACGTCTTTCATCATAGTTGTACTATAGCCTGGGCTTGTACTAAACTATGTATGGTGTGTATGACCGTTGGTATATATATATGGCAGTTCTATACTACCATGACATACGGATGAACATCTCTGCATTCCGTGTTATCCATTACATTCTGCACTTCCTTGCTAAGTTGTGCCATCCTTATCTAAACCGTTGTCTTGTTTTCTCCTAGGATGGTCAACACCCGCAGCAACCCTGCTGCCCCGGAGCAGGGGGAAGCCAGTGCAGTTAGGGGTGAAAATCTGCCTCACCCGCCTTCTCTGGCCGAAGTGATGGTGGAGGCGGAAAGAAACAAGCGTGAGACTAACCGCTTGCTGGAACGGATTGAGCAGAACACTGCACGCCATCAGCGAAATGACTTGGTGTCAATCAATGACTTCATCAAGTTGTACCCACCAAAGTTTAACCATTCCGTCGAGCCCCTCGACGCGAATGACTGGCTTCGCAGCATCACCCACAAGCTATGTTCTGCCAACGTAGCCGAAGCTGATAAGGTTACTTACGCACCTCGATGGCCCTGCTAGTCTTTGGTGGGAAAATTTTGAAGCTATGCGCCCGGTCGGCCAAATCACTACTTGGGCTGAATTCAGTGAGGCTTTCCGTGAGCATCACATCCCGAAAGGTCTCATAGATCGCAAGAGGGAAGAGTTCTGCAATTTCACCCAAGGAAATCTGACTGTGGATGCATATAGTCGTGAATTTGGGAATCTGGCACGATATGCTCCTGAAGAAGTATCTACCGACGCTAAGAAGAAGGCAAGGTTCCGCAAGGGACTTAGCCCTGAGCTTCGCCGTTATCTTCGTCTGCACGAGTGCACCTCCTTTCAGAAGTTGGTCAATAAAGCCATCAGTGCTGAGATAGGCCAGTCTAACTATGATGATTCACGCAAACACTCCCATGATTTTGGCTCTTCATCCGGCTCTGGATCTCAGAAGCGCCGGGTGTGGATTCCAAGCACGACACTGCCACCCAGGTTCATTCCGAGGCCATCCTTTGAGGCACCTCATCCCAACCAGAAGTTTGCACCGTCCAAGCCCTATGGTGGCCCCGCTGCTAATGCTGCTCCATGCCCCAATGTTGTGACATGTTTCAAGTGTGGAGAGCCGGGTCACTATAGTCGAGAGTGTCCCCAGAACAACAACCCCAATCAGTATGGAAAGTCCGTTGGCCATGGTAAGCCAGCGGGAAAGAAATTCTACGCCAAGCCGGTCACCACTACACGTGGCCATGTCAACTATGTCTCAGCCGATGAGGCTCATGAGGATCCTAACGTTGTCCTTGGTACGCTCCTTGTTAATTGCCATCCGGCATCTGTTCTTTTCGATACTGGAGCATCTCATTCATTCATATCCGAGAACTATGCTCGATTGCATAACACGACATTCTGTGACATGCCCACTTCCATGGTAATTAAAACTCCGGGTTCCAAATGGCAAACTTCTAGAGTAAGCCATGGGAACGAAATTCTTGTCGATAGACTTGTCTTCCTTGCATCCTTAATAGCTCTCAAGTCCTCGGACATAAACATCATCTTGGGTATGGACTGGATGTCAGCTCATTACGCTAAGATTGATTGTGCCACTAGAACCGTTCAACTTACTCACCCATCGGGCAAGACAGTCAATGTCTTAACTCGAGTGGCCAAGCGCCAGCTTTACTCCCTAAATGCCAACCCCCTTCCAGACCTTGAAGATATTCCGGTAGTCCCGGACTTTCCGGATGTCTTTCCAGAAGAACTGCCAGGTGTTCCACCTGACAGGGATGTCGAGTTTGTGATAGACCTTGTTCCAGGAACCGTTCCAATTTCTAGAAGACCCTATAAGCTGGCACCCTTAGAACTAGCCGAGCTTAAGAACCAACTCGATGAGTCCTTGAAAAATGGTTTCATCCATCCTAGTTCCTCTCCTTGGGCTTGCCCCGTCCTCTTCGTCAAGAAGAAGGATGGAACGGATCAGATGGTTGTAGATTACCGACCTGTCAACTTGGTCACTATCAAGAATAAGTATCCGCTTCCCAGGATCAATGATCTATATGACCAGCTCACTGGATCCTCAGTCTTTTCCAAGATCATTTGAGGTTGGGCTACCATCAAATCAAAATCAGAAACGGGGACATTCCCAAAACGGCCTTTGTTACTCGTTATGGCCAATACGAGTACACCGTTATGTCCTTTGGTTTAACCAATGCCCCAGCCACCTTCTCTCGGTTATTGAACTCGGTCTTCATAGAGTATTTGGATAAATTCGTCATAGTATACCTTGATGACATACTCATCTACTCCAAGAATGAAGAGGAACATGCCGAAAATCTAAGGCTGGTATTGACGAAACTTCGAGAGCATCGCCTTTATGCCAAATTCCCCAAGTGTGAATTTTGGTTGCCAGAAGTGACCTATCTAGGCCATGTAATCTCTGGTAAGGGTATTGCTGTCAATCCCGAGCGAGTTCAAGCCGTCCTTGATTGGACTCCACCTGAGACAGTCAAGCAAGTTC
Organism: Triticum aestivum; assembly: GCF_018294505.1. Taxonomy (NCBI): domain Eukaryota; kingdom Viridiplantae; phylum Streptophyta; class Magnoliopsida; order Poales; family Poaceae; genus Triticum; species Triticum aestivum. Next base: position 101,423,425 of record NC_057803.1, read on the forward strand.
GGAGCTTCCTTGGCTTAGCGAGCTATTGCCACCGCTTTGTCAAGAATTTCTCCAAGGTTGCTAAACCTCTAACTGAACTCCTCAAGAAAGATAAAAAGTTCGAGTGGACCCCACAGTGCGAGTTCAGCTTTCAGGAACTGAAAAGACGCCTGACATCTGCTCCCGTACTGGTACCACCAGATTTCTCCAAGGACTTTATTATCTATTGCGACGCCTCACGACAAGGACTAGGTTGCATACTCATGCAAGATCGTCAGGTAATTGCCTATGCTTCACGACAATTACACCCACATGAGGAAAATTATCCCACACATGATCTAGAGCTTGCAGCTGTAGTCCATGCACTTAAAACTTGGCGACATTACCTTCTCGGTAATCGTTGCGAGATCTTCACCGATCACCAAAGTTTGAAATATATTTTCACCCAACCGGATTTGAATCTCAGACAACGACGTTGGGTCGAGTTGATCTTGGATTACGACTTAGGAATAACTTACACCCCGGGCAAAGCCAATGTCATGGCTGATGCGCTAAGTCGCAAATCTTATTGTAACAACCTAATGTTACAACAAAGTCAACCACTTCTCCATGAGGAATTTTGTAAGCTTAATCTTCACATTGTTCCTCAAGGTTTCCTATCCACCCTGGTGGCGAAGCCTACCCTTATGGATCAGATCATAACCGCCCTGCGGTATGATAAGGGCATATCCCGGATTAAGGAGAACATCGCTAGCGGAGTTGCTAAATGTTTTTCCATGGATGTGCGAGGTGTTGTCTTCTTCGAGAACCGCTTGGTAGTTCCCAAGAAACAACATTTACGCTAGTTGATTCTTAAGGAAGCTCATGAATCCCCTCTCACCATTCATCCCGGTAGTACCAAAATGTATCAAGACCTACGCCAGAGGTTTTGGTGGACTAGGATGAAGAGAGAAATTGCTCAATGCATTGATAGTTGCGACGTCTGTCATCGTGTTAAAGTAGAGCACCAACGGCCTGCTGGCACCCTTCAACCTTTGGCTATTCCTGAGTGGAAATGGGATAAAATCAGTATGGATTTCATTACTGGGTTTCCCAGGCCCGAGAGAGGGAATAATGCCATTTTCGGCGTTATCGACCGTCTTTCCAAAGTAGCCCATTTCCTACCTGTTCGTGAGAGTATCACCGCTAGCCAGCCAGCTGAATTATACATCTCCCGAATAGTGTCGCTTCATGGTGTTCCATTGGAAATTAACTCAGACCGTGGGAGTCTCTTCACCTCTCGATTTTGGGAAAGTTTCCAAAATGCTATGGGAACTCGTCTCTCTTTTAGCACCGCCTTCCATCCTCAATCAAGTGGTCAAGTAGAGCGAGTCAATCAAATTTTGGAAGATATGCTCCGAGCTTCTGTCATCTCATTCAGAATGGGTTGGGAGAAATGCCTTCCATTCGCGGAGTTTGCTTATAATAATAGTTATCAAGCTAGCTTGGGCAAAGCTCCTTTCGAAGTTCTCTATGGACGAAAATGTCGAACGCCTCTTAACTGGTCAGAAACCGGGGAAAGACAATTCTTTGGCCCGGATATGATTCAGGAAGCAGAGGAGCAGGTTTGCGTTATTCGTGAGAAATTGAAAACAGCCCAATCTCGTCAAAAGAGCCAATATGATCGTAAACATAAGCTCATGACTTATGAAGTCGGTGAGAAGGCTTACCTTCGGGTTACTCCGTTAAAGGGAACCCATCGATTCGGTATCAAGGGCAAGTTGGCTCCTCGTTACATTGGACCCTTTCGCATTCTTGCCAAACGAGGAGAAATTGCCTACCAATTGGAACTACCTTTGCATCTTTCCAGAGTTCACGATGTCTTCCACGTTTCTCAACTCAGGCGTTGCTTCGCGGATCCTATCCGTGGAGTGGACCAAGAAATGCTTGGTCTACAAGATAACCTCTCATACCGGGAATAGCTCGTATCCTTGATCAAGCCGAGCATACCACTCGACGACATAATATCAAGTTTCTCAAGGTTCAATGGTCACACCATTCCGAGAAAGAAGCCACTTGGGAAAGGGAGGATCGTCTTCGACTCGAGTACCCCACTTTCTTCCCGGAGGATCCTAAATCTCGGGACGAGATTCTTTTGAGTGGGGGTGAGTTGTCACACCCTAGCTAGTTCATGCATCAGAGTGTTGCATCATGTCTACTTTTACAGAAACTTGAAATGGGGATGACAGAACCCCCAGCAACCCCCCTGGAAACAACTAGGGTTTACTAAAATTATTTTCAATGAACCCAAAATGCCCTTCACAAAATGTTCATCATTTCTGGATTGGGTTAAAACCCCTGGAAAAAATGGTGCACTCTTTTCTAGGACATTCTGGATTCTTTGAATTAAATCATAAGTATTTGAATTTGGGCATTTAAATGCTATAAAATATTTTAAATGCCCAAATAATTCTGGAGTTAAGTGAGGGCTGTTAGGAATAATCCCAATAGAGCCCACAATTATTTTCAGGATTTTAGTAAGTGCCTAAGTATTTTTAATAAAGCCCTAAAGTTACAGAAAAATAGAAAAAGAAAACAAACAGGAAAAGAGAGAAAGAGAAAGCTTACCTGGCGCCCACCCCAGCAGGCCCACCTGTCGGCCCAGCCCATCCAATGCTCTAGCGAGCTGCTTGGCTTGGCCAGGCAGGCAAGCAGCTGCTCGACGGCGAGCACAGCATGCGCGCCACGCAGCTGCCCGCCGCCTCGCCGCTCCCCTCGTCGAGCTGTCGACGTGGGACGACCCCCCCTCTCTCTCCCCGACCTCGCAGACATTCGCTCTTCCCTCTGGTTCCTCTCTCTCGCCCTCCCCGACGTCGCCCGAGACGTCACCATCGCTGCTGCTCGCCGCAACCACGTCTAACACCGTCCCCGCGCCCTCTCACCGTGTCCGGACGGTTCGCCGTCGTCGACTACGTCGACTAGCCAAGCCGCATGACGCCAGAGCCCCTGCATCGTCCCCACCGCCGTCATCTTCAACCTCGGGCCGCCGAGATCCCCGTTGCCGTTCCGACCGCACCGAGCCTTCCCTGAGCACGCTGACCTTCTCTGCGGCTTCCCAGTGAGCTACTGCTCCTCCCCCTTCTCTCCGCTTCGTCGCTAGAGCTTTATAGCCGCCGTGCCTTTTCCGTCTGAACGCACCGCCGCCTGACCACGTCGCCGGCGATGCTCCGGTGACCTTTTGGTCACGGGCTTGTGCCCATCACACTCACTGCATCGCGTAGATGTTGTAGGTGCAAGCGCCACGCCGCCTAGGCCACTGCAGCCACGCGCACGAGCTGGTCCGAGCTTCGGCCTCCGCCAACCGCGTCGCCAGCGATGCTCCGGCCACTCCCCGGCCAAGCCATCACCACGGCTGGATGCGGGCGAGAACCAGCTGCCCATAGCCGCTCTCCGTGCAGCAAATGATGCCCTGTGGGCAAATCCCGCAGCGCGCCGCCGCGTCTGGCCTCGCCGGCGGCTAAACACCGGCAGGCTTTGACCCGCTGACCGGCGAGTTGACCACGCCTGACCCGTGTGGGCCCAGGTTGGATCCCCCCCTAAGCCTATGACAGGTGGGGCCGGCCTGTTAATTAGTTTAGGATTAGTGCTAACTAATTATAATTAGTTTAGTTCATTGACATGTGGGCCCAGGCCCCACTGACAGTTAGTTAGTATTAACTTAATCCTGTTAGTTAGCTGAGACATTCACAGACAGGGCCCACTAGTCAGGTTTGACTGGCCCTGGCGCCTTTGACTCGCTGACGTCATAGTGACGCAGTGCTGACGCAATTATTCATTTTCTGGATTTATTTTTATATAGGAAATTCCAAAAAATAGCCAAAACTTCTAAAAATCATAGAAATTAATCTGTAACTCCAAATGAAAAGATTTATATATGAATTTTGATCAGAAAAATTCAATGTATCCATTGGTAATGGTTTCATGCATGACAAAACAAGATAACCTTGCTTTTTAAGCAAAATAAGATAATGCACTAATATGGCTATGTTAAATGAACTAACATTTGAATCTTTGTTTCAAATGGGTTCATTCCTTTCTGTTTTAGCTTGCATTAGGCCAAGACACATTCATATTTCCATGTCATAGCATGCATCATATTGTTGCACATTGTCATGTGTTGATTATGTTCGGTGTGTCTTTCGTGGTAGGTTCTGCCTCCGAGGATAACCCTGAATATCCGTCTGAAGGGCAGTACCCTACTACCACTACATCAGGCAAGCAGCCCCATTGATCATATCGATACAATCCCATGTTCTCGCCTCTGCTCTCATTTACTGCATTAAGACAACAACGTTTCAAACTGCTGTGTGCTACGGTAGTTGAACCCTTATCCTCTACATGACCTGTCATTGCCACAATAACTAGATGAAACCCACTAGCATGTGTAGGAGTTGATTGAGCCTTGTATGTGCTTCCTACCTTGCTATGCCTGCTATGCTTAGAGTTGTGTCAGGTCTGGTTCATCTGGGTGATGGGCTAGAGTGAAACGATTATGTCGGTAATGTGAGGGATGTGTTGAACATGATTTGGTAAAGGTATCGATGAGAGGCCATGTAGGAGTACATGGTGGGTTGTTTCATTGAGGCCATCCCTAAGAACTGAGATCTGTATGTGTGATTTTAAGAATCAGCTACTACCATGCATTGGGATCCTTAATTGACCCTCTCGGCTTCTTAATCACCCTAGTACTCTGTCCAGGAGTTGCAATTAGTTTCTGGTGTTTGTAGGTTATGTGTTGGTGGCCGTGCGTAGTGCTGACCCTAGGGGTGGGCTATGTTGCGGTAGATACACCGTGGCACGGTGTACCGAGTCACCCGTTTGGTGTCTCGGGAACCCTGTTCACATCGTTCGGGGCCGTATGTGGAAACCTCGGCCGGACTCCCTGCGGATGGAACCTGGATAGGCGATAAACCTGGACTAGAGGCTTGAGTGTTTAGGTAGGCCGTGGCCGAAACCCTCGTTGGGCTTCCGCTTGAAGGTTGCCGAGTACATGTCATGTAAACAACGGTAAGTGGTGAGAGCATGTATGAAGGAGTACACCCCTGCAGGGTTAACATCATCTATTCGAATAGCCGCGTCCGCGGTAAAGGACTACTTGGTTGCCTATACAGTTCATAGACAAGTTAATGGATACTACTAAAAGACTCAAGATAAGTGTGAGTACCGAGGATGGCCCTCTCGTAGGATGACGAGGAAGGATCCCCGGTGGTGTATTGTGTTGGTGATTAGTGGACTCGTGTGCAAAAACTATTTTACTAAGTGGTGTCCCGTAGGATAGCTTAGCCAAGAGTCAAAGCTGGCTTGCTGCAATAACTCCACCACCTTCTTGAGAATGAGGATGTATAGTAGGTTCTGATGTAAGACTTGTTGAGTACCTTTGTACTCATGTTTGTTTAATTACTGTTTTTAGATGACAACACCGCCCCTCTGATGGGTTTTATGTAGATCTCGATGTCGATGAGTGACTTGCCACCCAGGTGGTGATCCTGGCCATGGAGGGCCCTATGTAGATAGACAGGCTTCGAGAAGCCTTCTTTATTTCTAGTGTCTGTACTCAAACTATTTGCTTCCGCATGTGCTTGTATGCTTGTATGACTTGAGTGTCGGGTTATGTGACCCCTACCTGTATGAACATGATATGTATGGCTCTCTGGAGCCTTTAAATAAAGTACTTGAGTTGTAGAGTTTTGTTGTGATGCCATGTTGTATTTACACATATCGAGCATATTGTGTGTATGATTGAAATGCTTGGTATGTGTGGGATCTGACAATCTAGTTGTTTATCCTTGGCAGCCTTTCTTATGGGGAAATGTAGTCTAGTGTTACTCGAGCCATAGTAGTCCGCTACAGCCCGGTTCACCGGAGTCCTGTTAGCCCAGCACTACTGCTCAGGACACTTGACTGGCCAACATGTGTTTCACTTCGTTCCTATGTCTGTACCTTCGGGGAAATGTCACGCGGTGACATCTGGAGTCCTGCCTAGCCTGCTCCAGCCCAGGTTCCCCGGAGTCCTGTTAGCCCAGTGCTACAGCCCGGATTCACTCGCTGATGACCGACATGCTCGATGTGATTCATGTATGCCTGTCCCCATAGGTCTGTGCCGCTTTGGGTTCTCGACTAGCCATGTCGGCCCGGGTTCTCTGTCATATGGATGCTAGCGACACTATCATATACGTGAGCCAAAAGGCGCAACCGGTCCCAGGCCATGGTAAGGCGACACCCGTGGGGATACCGTGCGTGAGGCCGCAATGTGATATGAGGTGTTACCGGCTAGATCGATGTGACTTGGAATTGGGGTCCTGACAGAATACTACCCTCTCATGGGGCTTGGGGTGGGGATGAGCTGCCCCTCATCTGGGAGCCGGTGCGCGATGTCGTCGGGTAGGTATCCGGCTCTCCTCAGTTTCTTGATATCTCCCTCCGTGACGGAGGAGACCATCCACTTGCCTCCCGCTCCGGACATGATTGGAGAAGATCGAGGTGGGAACTGCGGACATGGGCGCTAGAGCTCGAGTGTGCGAAAACAGATGGGTAAGGGAGGAAGAAGGCGTGGATTGAAAGGTGAATCCTTATCCCTTTATATGGGCAAACGAAACTAAGCGTCCCCACTTGCCTGGTAAAACTCGCTTATCCCCCAAGCACCGCAATTGATGGCGCGGTTGGGTTACCCACGCCCTATTGATGAGAATCCCGTAATAAGGGGACACGATCTCTGCTTTGACAAGACGTGTCGAAAAACTGCCTCGCGTTATGTGCGGGGCTGGTTAAAAGAAACGGTTCAAATAATCACCGGGCCATGACTAACGTCATGCTGCCAAAACAAGCCAGCAAGTTAGATCTGCGAAAATATTATTCTCTCTACGGTGGAATGTGGAACTTATTTTCCAGGGTTGGACACTATCCTCATATTCAAATTCTTCTGCGGTGTATTCAGAGAAGGAACCCGCCTTGCAATGCCAAAGACAATACTGCGCGTCGAACTCATCGTCATTGAAGCCTGGTTCAGGGGCTACTGAGGGAGTCCTGGATTAGGGGGTCTCCGGACAACCGGACTATCTCCATTGGCCGGACTGTTAGACTATGAAGATACAAGATTGAAGACTTCGTCTCGTGTCCGGATGGGACTCTACTTGGCGTGGAAGGCATGCTAGGCAGTACGGATATGGATATCTCCTCCTTTGTAACCGACCTTGTGTAACCCTAACCCTCTCCGGTGTCTATATAAACCGAAGGGTTTTAGTCCGTAGAACAACAACCATAACATACAATCATACCATTGGCTAGCCTCTAGGGTTTAGCCTCTCTGATCTCGTGGTAGATCTACTTTTGTACTACCCATATCATCAATATTAATCAAGCAGGACGTAGGGTTTTACCTCCATCAAGAGGGCCCGAACCTGGGTAAAACATCGTGTCCCCTGCCTCCTGTTACCATCCGGCCTAGACGCACAGTTTGGGACCCCCTACCCGAGATCCTCCGGTTTTGACACCGACAGTGATCATGATGGTGCTTCGGAGATGGAGATCACAAGCACAAGATGATGATGGCCATATCATATCACTTATATTGATTGCATGTGATGTTTATCCTTTATGCATCTTATTGTGCTTTGTTTGACGGTAGCATTACAAGATGATCTCTCACCAAATTTCAAGATAAAAGTGTTCTCCCCGAGTATGCACTGTTGCCAAAGTTCGTCGTGCTGAGACACCATGTGATGATTGGGTGTGATATGCTCTACGTTCATCTACAACGAGTGCAAGCCAGTTTTGCACACGCAGAATACTCAGGTTAAACTTGACGAGCCTAGCATATGCAGATATGGCCTCGGAACACTGAGACCGAAAGGTCGAGTGTGAATCATATAGTAGATATGATCAACATAGTGATGTTCACCATTGAAAACTACTCCATTTCACATGATGATCGGTTATGGTTTGGTTGATATGGATCACGTGATCACTTAGATTAGATGATTAGAGGGATGTCTATCTAAGTGGGAGTTCTTAAGTAATATGATTAATTGAACTTAAATTTATCATGAACTTAGTACCTGATAGTATTTTTGCTTATCTATGTTGTTGTAGATAAATGTCCCGTGCTGTTGTTCCGTTGAATTTTAATGCGTTCCTTGAGAAAGCAAAGTTGAAAGATGATGGTAGCAATTACACGGACTAGGTCCGTAACTTGAGGATTATCCTCATTGCTGCATAGAAGAATTATGTCCTGGAAGCACCGCTGGGTGCCAGGCCTGCTGCAGATGTTGCTGACAACGTTAAGAACGTTTGGCAGAGTAAAGCTGATGACTACTCGATAGTTCACTGTGCCATTCTTTACGGCTTAGAACCAGGACTTCAACGACGTTTTGAACGTCATGGAGCATATGAGATGTTCCAGGAGTTGAAGTTAATATTTCAAGAAAATGCATGGATTGAGAGATATGAAGTCTCCAATAAGTTCTATAGCTGCAAGATGGAGGAGAATAGTCCCGTCAGCGAGCATATACTCAAAATGTCTGGGTATCATAATCACTTGACTCAACTAGGAGTTAATCTTCCTGTTGATAGTGTCATTTACAGAGTTCTTCAATCACTGCCACCAAGCTACAAAAGCTTCGTGATGAACTATAATATGCAAGGGATGAATAAGACTATTCCCGAGCTCTTCGCGATGCTAAAGGCTGCGGAGGTAGAAATCAAGAAGGAGCATCAAGTGTTGATGGTCAATAAGACCACCGGTTTCAAGAAAAAGGGCAAAGGGAAGAAGAAGGGGAACTTCAAGAAGAACGGTAAACAAGTTTCTTCTCACGAGAAGAAACCCAAGTCTGGACCTAAGCTTGAGACTGAGTGCTTCTACTGCAAACAGACTGGTCACTGGAAGCGGAACTGCCCCAAGTATTTGGCGGATAAGAAGGATGGCAAGGTGAACAAAGGTATATGTGATATACATGTTATTGATGTGTACCTCACCAAAGCTCGCAGTAGCACCTGGGTATTTGATACTGGTTCTGTTGCTAATATTTGCAACTCGAAACAGGGACTATGGATTAAGCAAATACTGGCTAAGGACGAGGTGACGATGCGCGTGGGAAATGGTTCCAAAGTCGATGTGATCGCCGTCGGCACGCTACCTCTACATCTACCTTCGCGGTTAGTTTTAGACCTAAATAATTGTTATTTGGTGCCAGCGTTAAGCATGAACATTATATTTGGATCTTGTTTGATGCGAGACGGTTATTCATTTAAATCGGAGAATAATGGCTTTTCTATTTATATGAGTAATATCTTTTATGGTCATGCGCCCTTAAAGAGTGGTCTAATCTTGTTGAATCTCGATAGTAGTGATACACATATTCATAATGTTGAAGCCAAAAGATGCAGAGTTGATAATGATAGTGCAACTTATTTGTGGCACTGCCGTTTGGGTCATTGTAGGATCGAAAGTATGTCTAGAGGGGGGGGGGGGTGATTAGACTACTTGACCAATTAAAAATCTATCCTTTTCCCAATTTTAGTTCTTGGCAGATTTTAGCTATCTTAGCACAAGTCAAGCAATCTTAACACAATTCAAGCAAGCATGCAAAGAGTCCATGAGCAGCAGAAAGTAAAGCATGCAACTTGCAAGAATGTAAAGGGAAGGGTTTGGAGAATTCAAACACAATTGGAGACACGGATGTTCTTGTCGTGGTTCCGATAGGTGGTGCTATCGTACATCCACGTTGATGGAGACTTCAACCCACGAAGGGTAACGGTTGCGCGAGTCCACGGAGGGCTCCACCCATGAAGGGTCCACAAAGAAGCAACCTTGTCTATCCCATCATGGCCATCGCCCACGAAGGACTTGCCTCACTAGCGGTAGATCTTCACGAAGTAGGAGATCTCCTTGCCCTTACAAACTCCTTGGTTCAACTCCACAATCTTGTCGAAGGCTCCCAAGTGACACCTAGCCAATCTAGGATACACCACTCTCCAAGAAGTAACAAATGGTGTGTTGATGATGAACTCCTTGCTCTTGTGCTTCAAATGATAGTCTCCCCAACACTCAACTCTCTCTCACAGGATATGGATTTGGTGGAAAGAAGATTTGAGTGGAAAGTAACTTGGGGAAGGCTAGAGATCAAGATTCACATGGTGGGAATGGAATATCTTGGCCTCAACACATGAGTAGGTGGTTCTCTCTCAGAAAATGTGTATTGGAAGTGTAGTTATGTTCTGATGGCTCTCTCCATGAATGAAGAGTGGGTGGAGGGGTATATATAGCCTCCACACAAAAACTAACCGTTACACACAATTTACCAATCTCGGTGAGACCAAATTGAGAAACTCAGTCGGACCGATTTAGCAAACCTAGTGACCGTTAGGATTTTCGGTGGGACTAAGATGCAACTCGGTAGGACCGATATGGTTAGGGTTAGGGCATAACATAATCTCGGTGTGACCGATTACACAAACTCGGTGGGACCGATTTTGGTAATAAGCTAACAAGAGAGTTGGTCAGGTAAACTCGGTGGGACCGATTGCTCATTTCGGTGGGACCGAAATGTTACAAAGGGAAACAGAGAGTTTACGTTGCAATCTCGGTGGGACCGATCGCTCATCTCGGTAGGACCGAAACGTTACGAAGGGAAACCGAGAGATTACAACCCCATCTCAGTGTGACCGAGATCCTTATCGGTGAGACCGATTTGCCTAGGGTTTGTGGCAGTGGCTATGACATCTGAACTCGGTGGCGCCGGATAGAAAGAATCGGTGGGGCCGAGTTTGACTTTTGGTTTAGGTCATATGTGGATGTGGGAAGATAGTTGAGGGTTTTGGAGCATATCACTAAGCACTATGAAGCAAGAACCTCATCAAGCAACACCTCATCCCTCCTTGATAGTATTGGCTTTTCCTATAGACTCAATGTGATCTTGGATCACTAAAATATAAAATGTAGAGTCTTGAGCTTTGATCTTGAGCCAATCTTTTTGTCCTTAGTATTTTGAGCGGTCCACTTTCCTCATCCATGCCATGCCATTCATTGAGCTTTTCCTGAAATATTAATCTTGGAATAGCATTAGCTCAATGAGCTATATGTTGTTAGGAATTACCAAAACCACCTAGGGATAGTTGCACTTTCAATCTCCCCCTTTTTGGTAATTGATGACAACATATAGATCAAAGCTTTGACAAATATAATAAGAGTGAAAAACATTGTCGCTTTGAGAAGTATGTGAAAAGCAAGAGCTCCCCCTAAATTTGTGCATAGTTTATGATTTGCTTTGGACTACAAATGCACAGAGAGTTAGGCTCATGGGTTACTCTTCCATGTCACATACATCTTGGTGGAGCGCTCAAAATGATAATAATTAAATACATGCACTCATCACCAAGCAAAGTGAATGATCATATATGGATAAAATGATAATGTCATCCAACAAGCATTAATGTAGCATATGATCATCCAAGTATCACACAGACAGAAAATATCACACAGACAGATGAGTGTTGGATGTCATATAGGGATAAAAACACACATGATCATCCAAGTATCACACAGACAAAAAATATCTCAAACAAGCACATAAAGTTCAACCACCAAAGCAAGAGAGAATTAAAAAAATAGCAACGCTCTCTCTTGAAGCCTATGATCTATACATTTTTCTCCCCCTTTGGCAACAAGTTACCAAAAAGTTCCTAGAAAATGCATAGCACTAAATCGTCTCTCAGGCTTGGTCTTCAGGTGGTGGTGTCCTGATAACTCCAAGAATGAAGGCTTCAGTCGATGTAGATGGAGCTGATGGAGTTGGTGCTGGAGCTAGTGGCACTGAAGCTGTAGCTGGTGCAGATGAAGTGGCTCTGGTGTCTTGAACAGGCAATGCAGCAGACCTCTGAGCTCTAGGCACTCTGGCAAATGCATCAGTGGTTGTCTTTCCCTTCCTCTCCTGCATATCATCCTGAAGTTGCTCCACAATAGACTGGATCTCAGTTCCCTTCACATCCAAGTCATAGAACTTCTGCTCCACGATCCTTTCCAAGCTCTTCTGGTTTTGAGTCAGGGTGGCCAGTCCCTTCTCAATCCTCATAGTGGAGGCAATCAAGTAGCCAAGCTGATCTTGCTTGCTCTTCAGAAGATACTGAGATGCTTCTTCAGTAGTTGGCATCCTTGCAGCCTTTTAGCCTTTGCCTTCTCCTTTTTGGCTTGTGCGTGCACAGAAGATGGTTCATTTTCATCCATCATCACAGTGTTGTCCTCAAATTCTGGGTAGATGGGCAGGTGCTCCTTGTCCAGCAGATATGTGCCAGTGCCCATCTTGGAGTTAATCAGCTCCTGGATCTGTGGGGCATACCCACAACTCCTCTTCTGATCTGCAGCTGTCCTCTTTATGGTTTCCATTATTAGGCTCATGACTTTGAACTTCTGTGGGACATCAAAGATGTGAAGCAAGTTAATTGCATGGCCTATGATCATCTTGTGATCTCCTGACTTTGGCAAGAGAGTGTGCCTGAGGATCCAATTGATAGTTGGCAAGCCTGACAGAAGGTAATGTACAGATCCAAACTTGTGTGTCTCAAGAGCAACATCTGGGATCTCCTTGTACATGTGTTACATGGTGTTGTGATCCTTCTTCTTCTTGGCATAGACATCCAAGTCATCTTCACTCTCTTCTGGAGCATTGATCAATTTTGCCCATTCAGCAACCGTTGACTGGTACCTAGTCCCTAGAGACATCCAGACAATCCTTCCATCTGGGTAGAAGTGAGCTGTGGAGTAGAACTGCATGATGAGCTCATCATTCCATTTTGTGAGCTTCTGAGCCACAAACTCATCAACTCCACAAGCCTTGAAGCTGTCATATACACCAGGGAAGTGATCCTTGTTTTCCTCAATGAATGTCCAATCGACCCATCTCATGTCACACACTATGGGCTTCTTGTCAAGCAAGATGGTCTCATAGAAGTCCTGCTGTTCCTTTGTATGGAACCTGTAGTCCACGGCAGTCCTTCTCCTGGTGGCATATGGATCAGACTCTCTCCATAGCCTTAGACCAGAGTCCTTCCTGACTTTCATGTTCTCTGCAACTGGAATTGTGATCTGGAATTTTTGGCTTCAATTTCCTCAAGACATGTGTCTCATCATCTTCTTCTTCAGCAACAGTTTCAGGCATTGGGGCCTTGTTTTTCTCAGCAGCTGGAATGTTCCTGGTACTCCTCCTTGGTGCAGATTTGGGTTTTGGAGCTGCTGGCTTAGAAGCTTCTTTGGGCTTAGATGAAGCAGCCCCTGACCTTATGGCATCTCCCATAAGTTTCTGTGCCTTAGGTGCTGGTGCAGCATCTTCTTCCTCTTCCTCTTCAGAGTCTCTCATGATTGAGGATCTCCCAAGCACTCTGGCAGTGGTCTTCTTGACCCTCTCTTTCCTCTTCTTCCCTTCCACATCACCCTCTTTGGGTTCGGATTCCAAAGGTACTTGAGTGGAGGCTCTGGCTTTAGACATGGGAATTCTCTTTGCAGGTAATTTGGTCTTCATACCAGGCTTAGTTGTAGCTGCAGTGCTATATTCCTTTTAACCACTTTCTTCTTGGAAGTGGCCTCATCCTCAACTGCCACATAGTCTTCATCCTCAGATTTAGAAGTTTTCTTCTTTCTGGCCCTAGTGGCAGCCTTTGGCAGATTGCTTGGTGTGCTCCTGCTATCATCATCTGAGCTGCTAGAGGGACTAGTGCCCTCACTCAAGTGAACCTGCTCCTCTGACTTGTTCTGTCTGTCACTTTGATCAGACATATTGCAATCTCTGACAACTGACCATGTGACTAGATTATAGATGAGGTAGAGTGGATGAGCATCACAAAATATAGAGGTTTTTGCAAAAGGATGAATCAAAAACTTAGTTTCAGTTTTCCTCAAAAAGCATTTCGGATCAACCGATTTGTAAACTCGGTGATACCGAAGCAGCTTTTGGAACCTAAACTAGTGAACTCGGTCAGACCGAGTCACAGTTTGGTGGCACCGAGACTACTAGGGTTTCACAAAGTCCTGAACTCGGTCACACCGATTTGCAATTCTTGGTCAGATCGAGAATCACATGTGCAATGGCCTGAGCCGAATCGGTGGTACCGAGTTCCACAACTCGGTTGGTCCGAGATGGTTTCGGCGGAAACCTAACCCTAAATTTTCAAATCATCTCTAATCTACGGAGTGTTTTGACTGGATAAGATAGTTTCAATCGTGGCAAGATTCATGGCGAACACAATGTGCTAGGAATCAGATAAGGATAGCACAGTGATCAAGTTCATACCCTAGTTCGGCGATGAACTCGCAACGGCGGCAACGACGGGGATGATTCCCGTTGACGGCGGCGGAGACCAGCGGCAGGAGGCAACTGGCGACGAGGAGGACGATCCAGAGACCCAGGAGGCAGAGCGGACTAAGCGCGGGCAAAAGAGTTCGGAGAAAATTTCCAAAATTTTGCCCATGGGTATATATAGCCCGACCCTGTCGGTGTGACCGAGTGGAACAACTCGGTGGCATCAAGATGCATAACTGCAAGCAGTTGCTGCAACTCGGTGTGACCGAAAAGTTCAAATCGGTTGCTCCGAGATTGAGAACCTAGATCGACTTAGTGATCTTGGTATGACCGAAATGGGTGAATCGGTCATACCGAAACGCACAAAGAAGTTTTGGAAGTTTAAGTCTATGACGAATCGGGGACTCCGAGTGCTCCTCACACAGAGTGATTCGAATCTGACTTGATCAAATTTTGTGATGTAGCATGAATAGAGTTTGAGACGAGAAAAGCATAGATAGCTAGAGAAGGTTCTTAGGCATTCTTGTGCATCCACTTGGCAAGAGAAAAAGAAACCAATCAATCAAAACAACAAGTGGATGTCCTCGAATGAGTAAATTTTGCAACCAACATGCTCACACAATAAAATGACAAATGAAATATGTGGCAAAGCATGCACAAACAATTCTAGCATCTATCAAGCAATTGGCGATGACTAGGTCATCTATATATGAGTATATTGACGTATGAGTCAAATGAGAACATTTGATCATAGGTCATACTCATCGTTTAAGCACAAGTGGGGTTACCACTTTTACATAAAGCGTTCTTGTGTTCACACCATTAGAGTTGCTTTAACTCAATTGTTAGAGTAAAGCTCCCCCTAGATGTGAGATCCCCCCTAAGAGGGATGAACTAACCTTGGGTTTTGTCGATGATGACTTCATGTAGATGTTGAATATGTGGATGCTCAATGTTGATGTAGATCATTTAGAGCTATCCTTTGGAGTGAGTTGCACTTTCAATACCCACACGGGTTAGTCCCACAAGGAACAAACAAGGATATCCATAGACATAGAGTGATGCACACACAAGATGATGTCTATGAAAGCTTTTAGGTTACCTTGTCCCTTGTCTTACCAACAAGAGGGTTTGTGACTCCTTGAACTAGTGCAAGATGTGGAAGTTGATTGCACTTGTTCTTGCCAAAAGGATAAGAGTGAAGTATGTTGGCGGAGTCACCATCAAGAACTCTCTAGTTCTTCTTCTTCGGGATCCACACCATCTTGATGGGAATCCTCGAGTTGTAGTTGTACTTGATGAAGTGGAACTTGATGTAGTCTTGGGAACCCACTTGACCAAGGCCTTAGGATCTTCTTCAAATGCATCAATTTCCTCTTGAAGCTTGTCCTTGCCTTTTTGCTTGTGGTCTTGTGGTGGAAGATCATCTTGAGCTTGTGTCCCTTTGAAAGAAGTAGGATCATACTTCTCTTGTTGATGAACAAATTTCGTATTGGGGTATTGATCTTCTTCCCACTCAACTCCATTGGCATTGAACTTTCGTTCAAAACCAATACCTTGATTCTTCCGGTGCCTTCCTTGCTTGCGTACAATTTGCTTGAACTGCTTACTCCCGGCAAGGCTCTTGTAAACACCTTTCTCTATGATTCCCTTCAATAAGCTGTTTTCTTGCTCAAGTATAACTTGGCTAAGAGAATCATTAGTGGAATCAAGAGAACTACTAGAAGCAACAACATTGGATTTAGCATGATTATTGTTACTACTAGAGGAAGAATATTTCTTGTTCTTGTTACTAGACTTGACTTGAGGCATGTAAGTGGATAAGAGTAAACGCTTGGCAATGTAAGAAGAACTTTTCTTGTGAAGATCATCATTGATTGCCTTTAAGAACTCATGCTCTTGCTCAAGATTGAGCTTCTGAAAACGTAATTTCTCATGAGTCCTTAAAAGTTCTCGATGATCTCCTAAGATAGTTTCATGAGCTAACTTAAGAGTGTTTAGTTCTTTAGTTAGAGACTCAATCTTCTCCTTATCATTGTCATTCGTTTCATCATAGTATTCATCACTATAGTTGTCAACAAGTAAATCATCATCACCTAACAAGTCATCTTCATCACTATTGAAATCAACATACTCGGGGTGTGATAACTTTGGACCTTTGTCCATGAAGCATCTTCCAATTCCTTCATTTGGTGAATCAAATATGTCGTAGGAGTTGGTTGACACAAGTGCTAGACCGGCAACACCTTCATCTTGAGTATATTCGGAGTCGGAGTGATAGCTTCTCTCGGAGTCATTGTCGGAGTTAGAGTCGGATAACCATTCACCAACATGAGCTTGATGTCTTCGTTTTGTGTAGCTCCTTGATGACTTGTCCTTCCTTTCCGAATCCTTGCTTCTCCGAGAGGGTCTTCATTCATATTGATCATCCCTACTCCTTCTCTCCCTTGATGGTGATTCTTCTCTTCTACTTCTTCTTTTGGGATAATCTTCTCTTCTCTTGTGGGAGCCGTACACTCATTGGAGTAGTGTCCGGGTCTTCCGCAATTGTAGTAGTTTCACTCTCGACTAGAATATCTTTTACCATTGTAGGACCTTGACTTGGAACTTCTCTCTTTGCTTCTATTCTTGTAGAACTTGTTGAAGTTCTTCACCATTAAGCTCAATGCTTCATTGAAGGTTTGTTTCTCACTTGATGATGTGGGGGCTTCACATGAGGCTTTGTAAGCACCACTTGACTTGTTATGGAGCTCCTCCTTATCCTTGAGTGACATCTCATGACCAACAATTCTTCCAAGGAATTCCATTGGCTTGAGATCTTTGTAATTTGGCATCATTTGGATCAATGTGCATACGGTATCGTATTTTCCATCCAAGGCTCTTAGGATCTTCTTGATGATGAATTTGTCGGTCATCTCTTCGCTTCCTAAGCCGACAATCTCATTTGTGATAAGAGCAAGCCTAGAGTACATTTCAGCGACACCTTCACCATCCTTCATTTTGAACTTGTCAAGTTGACTTTGAAGCACATCCAACTTGGATTCCTTGACGGAGTCGATACCTTCATGCATGTCAACCAAAGTATCCCAAATTTCCTTTGCATTCTCAAGACGGCTGATTTTGTTGAATTCTTCGGGGCACAATCCGTTGAAGAGGATATCACAAGCTTGAGCATTGTATTGCAGCATTTTCAACTCTTCCGCGGTGGCTTCACGATTCAGTTCTCTCCCATAAAAGAATTCACCTTGCAAGCCAACACACACAATAGCCCAAACGGCGGGGTTATGTCCAAGAATATGCATTTTCATCTTATGCTTTCAACTAGCAAAATTAGTTCCAACAAAGTAAGGACCTCTACGGTGGTAACTTCCCTCCCTAGACGCCATACTCTCCTAGGTTGTGAAACCAAGGTTATGACCACCAAAAGCTATGGAAATCAAAGCAAATGGAGACCAAAGCTCTGATACCACTTGTAGGATCGAAAGTATGTCTAGAGGGGGGGAGTGATTAGACTACTTGACCAATTAAAAATCTATCCTTTTCCCAATTTTAGTTCTTGGCAGATTTTAGCTATCTTAGCACAAATCAAGCAATCTTAACACAATTCAAGCAAGCATGCAAAGAGTCTATGAGCAGCGGAAAGTAAAGCATGCAACTTGCAAGAATGTAAACGGAAGGGTTTGGAGAATTCAAACGCAATTGGAGACACGGATGTTTTTGTCGTGGTTCCGATAGGTGGTGCTATCGTACATCCACGTTGATGGAGACTTCAACCCACGAAGGGTAACGGTTGCGCGAGTCCACAGAGGGCTCCACCCACGAAGGGTCCATGAATAAGCAACCTTGTCTATCCCATCATGGCCATCGCCCACGAAGGAATTGCCTCACTAGCGGTAGATCTTCACGAAGTAGGCGATCTCCTTGCCCTTACAAACTCCTTGGTTCAACCCCACAATCTTGTCGGAGGCTCCCAAGTGACACCTAGCCAATCTAGGAGACACCACTCTCCAAGAAGTAGCAAATGGTGTGTTGATGATGAACTCCTTGCTCTTGTGCTTCAAATGATAGTCTCCCCAACACTCAAATCTCTCTCACGGGATATGGATTTGGTGGAAAGAAGATTTGAGTGGAAAGCAACTTGGGGAAGGCTAGAGATCAAGATTCATATGGTGGGAATGGAATATCTTGGCCTCAACACATGAGTAGGTGGTTCTCTCTCAGAAAATGTGTATTGGAAGTGTAGGTATGTTCTGATGGCTCTCTCCACGAATGAAGAGTGGGTGGAGGGGTATATATAGCCTCCACACAAAAACTAACCGTTAGACACAATTTATCAATCTCGGTGAGACCGAATTGAGAAACTGGGTCGGACCAATTTAGCAAACCTAGTGACCGTTAGGATTTCCGGTGGGACTGAGATGCAACTTGGTAGGACCGATATGGTTAGGGTTAGGGCATAACATAATCTCGGTGTGACCGATTACACAAACTCGGTGGGACCGATTTTGGTAATAAGCTAACCAGAGAGTTGGTCAGGTAAACTCGGTGGGACCGATCGCTCATTTCGGTAGGACCGAAATGTTACAAAAGGGAAACAGAGAGTTTACATTGCAATCTCTGTGGGGCCGATCGCTCATCTCGGTAGGACCGAAACCTTACGAAGGGAAATAGAGAGATTACAACCCCATCTCGGTGTGACCGAGATCCCTATCGGTGAGACCGATTTGCCTAGGGTTTGTGGTAGTGGCTATGACATCTGAACTTGGTGGCGCCGAATAGAAAGAACCGATGGGGCCGAGTTTGACTTTTAGTTTAGGTCATATGTGGATGTGGGAAGATAGTTGAGGGTTTTGGAGCATATCACTAAGCACTATGAAGCAAGAACCTCATGAAGCAACACATCATCCCTCCTTGATAGTATTGGCTTTTCCTATAGACTCAATGTGATCTTGGATCACTAAAATATAAAATGTAGAGTCTTGAGCTTTGAGCTTGAGCCAATCTTTTTGTCCTTAGTATTTTGAGGGGTCCAGTTTCCTCATCCATGCCATGCCATTCATTGAGCTTTTCCTGAAATATTAATCTTGGAATAGCATTAGCTCAATGAGTTATATGTTGTTAGGAATTACCAAAACCACCTGGGGATAGTTGCACTTTCAGTCATATTGGTATAAAACGCATGAAGAAACTCCATACTGATGGACTTTTGGAATCACTTGATTATGAATCACTTGGTACTTGCGAACCATGCCTTATGGGCAAGATGACTAAATTTCCATTCTCCGGAACTATGGAGCGAGCAACAGATTTGTTGGAAATCATACATACTGATGTATGTGGTCCGATGAATATTGAGGCTCGCGGCGGGTATCAATATTTTCTCACTTTACAAATGATTTGAGCAGATATGGGTATATCTACTTAATGAAACATAAGTCTAAAACATTTGAAAAGTTCAAAGAATTTCAGAGTGAAGTGGAAAATCATCGTAACAAGAAAATAAAGTTTCTACGATCTGATTGTGCAGGAGAATATTTGAGTTACGAGTTTGGCCTACATTTGAAACAATGCAGAATTGTTTCGCAACTCACGCCACCCAGAACACCACAATGTAATGGTGTGTCCGAACATCGTAATCGTACTTTACTAGATATGGTGTGATCTATGATGTCTCTTACTGATTTACCGCTATCATTTTGGGGATATGCTTTAGAGACGGATGCATTCACGTTAAATAGGGCACCATCAAAATCCGTTGAGACGACCCTTTATGAACTATGGTTTGGCAAGAAACCAAAGTTGTCATTTCTTAAAGTTTGGGGCTGCGATGCTTATGTGAAAAAGCTTCAACCTGATAAGCTCGAACCCAAATCGGAGAAATGTGTCTTCATAGGATACCCAAAGGAAACTATTGGGTACACCTTCTATCACAGATCCGAAGGCAAGATATTTGTTGCTAAGAATGGATCCTTTCTAGAGAAGGCATTTCTCTCGAAAGAAGTGAGTGGGAGGAAAGTAGAACTTGATGAGGTAACTGTACCTGCTCCCTTATTGGAAAGTAGTACACCACAGAAACCGGTTTCTGTGACATCTACACCAATTACTAAGGAAGCTAATGATGATGATCATGAAACTTCAGATCAAGTTACTACCGAACCTCGTAGCTCAACCAGAGCAAGATCCGCACCATAGTGGTACAGTAATCCAGTTTTGGAGGTCATGTTACTTGACCATGACGAACCTACGAACTATGAGGAAGCGATGATGAGCCCAGATTCCGCAAAATGGCTTGAAGCCATGAAATCTGAGATGGGATCCATGTATGAGAACAAAGTGTGGACTTTGGTTGACTTGCCCGATGATCGGCAAGTCATCGAGAATAAATGGATCTTCAAGAAGAAGACAGACGCTGACGGTAATGTTACTGTCTACAAAGCTTGACTTGTTGCGAAAGGTTTTCGACAAGTTCAAGGAGTTGACTACGATGAGACCTTCTCCCCCGTAGCGATGCTTAAGTCCGTCCGAATCATGTTTGCAATTGCCGCGTTTTATGATTATGAAATTTGGCAAATGGATGTAAAGACTGCATTCCTGAATGGATTTCTGGAAGAAGAGTTGTATATGATGCAACCTAAGGTTTTATCGATCCAAAGGGAGCTAACAAAGCGTGCAAGCTCTAGCGATCCATTTATGGACTGGTGCAAGCCTCTCGGAGTTGTAATAAACATTTTGATAGTGTGATCAAAGCATATGGTTTTATACAGACATTTGGAGAAGCCTGTATTTACAAGAAAGTTAGTGGGAGCTCTGTAGCATTTCTAATATTATATGTGGATGACATGTTGCTGATTGGAAATGATATAGAATTTCTGGATAGCATAAAATGATACTTGAATAAGAGTTTTTCAATGAAAGACCTCGATGAAGCTGCTTATATATTGGGCATCAAGATCTATAGAGATAGATCAAGACGCTTAATTGGACTTTCACAAAGCACATACCTTGATAAAGTTTTGAAGAATTTCAAAATGGATCAAGCTAAGAAAGGGTTCTTGCATGTGTTACAAGGTGTGAAGTTGAGTAAGACTCAATGTCCGACCACTGCAGAAGATAGAGAGAAAATGAAAAGTGTTCCCTATGCTTCAGCCATAGGCTCTATCATGTATGCAATGCCATGTACCAGACCTGATGTGTGCCTTGCTATTAGCCTAGCAGGGAGGTACCAAAGTAATCCAGGAGTGGATCACTAGACAGCGGTTAAGAACATCCGGAAGTACCTGAAAAGGACCAAGGATATGTTTCTTGTTTATGGAGGTGACAAAGAGCTCATCATAAATGGTTACGTTGATGCAAGCTTTGACACTGACTCGGACAATTCTAAATTGCAAACCGGATACGTGTTTATATTAAACGGTGGAGCTGTCAGTTGGAGCAGTTCTAAACAGAGCGTCGTGGCGGGATCTACATGTGAAGCAGAGTACATTGCTGCTTTGGAAGCAGCAAATGAAGGAGTCTGGATGAAGGAGTTCATATCCCATCTAGGTGTCATACCTAGTGCATCGGGTCCAATGAAAATCTTTTGTGACAATACTGGTGCAATTGCCTTGGCAAAGGAATCCAGATTTCACAAGAGAACCAAGCACATCAAGAGACGCTTCAACTCCATCCGGGATCAAGTCCAGGTGGGAGACATAGAGATTTTCAAGATACATACAGATCTGAATGTTGCAGACCCGTTGACTAAGCCTCTTCCACGAGCAAAACATGATCAGCACCAAGGCTCCATGGGTGTTAAAATCATCATTGTGTAATCTAAATTATTGACTCTAGTTCAAGTGGGAGACTGAAGGAAATATGCCCTAGAGGCAATAATAAAGTTATTATTTATTTCCTTATTTCATGATAAATGTTTATTATTCATGCTAGAATTGTATTAACCGGAAACATAATACATGTGTGAATACATAGAGAAACATAGTGTCACTAGTATGCCTCTACTTGACTAGCTCATTGATCAAAGATGGTTAAGTTTCCTAACCATAGACATGAGTTGTTATTTGATCAATGAGATCACATCATTAGGAGAATGATGTGATTGACTTGACCCATTCCGTTAGCTTAGCACTTGATCGTTTGTTTACTACTATTGCTTTCTTCATGACTTATACATGTTCTTATGACTATGAGATTATGCAACTGTCGGATTTTGGGTTCCGGCAGACCCTTGAGGTTCAAACACTAGGGTGCGCGCGGAGATTTCGCCTCCTACCTACCTGCACCCCTCGGCCTCGCTAAGATCTAAGCTATGGAAAGAACAACACATGAGACACAGGGTTTATACTGGTTCGGGCCACCGTTGTGGTGTAATACCCTACTCCAGTGTGTGGCGTGGTGGATTGCCTCTTGGGCTGATGATGATGAACAATACAAGGAAGAACAGCCTCGCGAGGGTCTGCTCTTGGCTGGGGCGATGAACTGCTGGGAGGAGTTCAGTCACCCTTCTCTCTCTCTCTCTTCTCCGATTGTTGATCTCCAACCTCTAGTCTCTCTCTCTCTCTTTCTCTCTCTCTCTCTGATTCTGATTCTGATTCTGCCTCTCCTATGGGGGGCTGGTCCTATTATAGAGGCCCTGGTCCTCTTCCCAAATATTGAGCAGGAAGGGAGCCAACAATGGCGGGCTAATTTGAAGGGGGACAGCTAGTACCAGCTATCCTGACAAAAGTAGTCTTCGCCTGCACAAAGCTCTGGTGGTGACACCGTCTTGGGCTCCACGATGACCTCCGTCTGGCAGTCCTCCTGGTCTTGGTCTTGTTGCACCGAAATGGCAACCTTTGCCTGATGCCTCGGTACTCCGCGGCTGCGCTTGCTCCCTTTGCACCAAAGAGGAAAGGAGGACACTGCGCGGGCTGGCGCCCGCTTGGCGCCCTTGGTCGTCATGACTTGTGTCACGGGCACCTCATGAGGTACCCCGCCTTGATCTCTCCGCCTCCTCGTGAGCCAGCCTGGTGAGGCCGTGCCTGAGGAAGCTCCGCGTCGTCCGCCCCGCGAGGCTTGGCCCCTCGCGAGGGTCTTGGGTCTGTGTTGGTGAAGATGGGCCGTGCTGCCCCCCCCCTTTGAGCCACGCCGTTGGCCGCAGGCAGGCAAGTCTGGGGACCCCCGTTCCCAGAACGCCGACAGCAACTCCCGAATACCGGAGGAACACTTTGTGTGCTACCAAACGTCACAACATAACTGGGTGATTATAAAGTTGCTCTACAGGTTTCTCCAATAGTACTTGTTGAGTTGGCATAGATCAAGATTAGGATTTGTCACTCCGATTGTCGGAGAGGTATCTCTGGGCCCTCTCGGTAATACACATCACTATAAGCCTTGCAAGCATGATAACTAATGAGTTAGTTATGGGATGATGTATTACGGAACGAGTAAAGAGACTCGCCGGTAACGAGATTGAACTAGGTATTGGGATACCGATGATCAAATCTCGGGCAAGTAACATACCGATGACAAAGAGAACAACGTATAGTGTTGTGCGGTTTGACCGATAAAGATCTTCGTAGAATATGTAGGAACCAATATGAGCATCCAGGTTCCGCTATTGGTTATTGACCGGAGACGTGTCTCGGTCATGTCTACATAGTTCTCGAACCCGTAGGGTCCGCACGCTTAAAGCTCTGTGACGATCGGTTTTATGAGTTTGTATGTTTTGATGTACCAAAGGTAGTTCGGAGTCCTGGATGTGATCACGGACATGACTAGGAGTCTCGAAATGGTCGAGACATAAAGATTTATATATTGGAAGCCTATATTTGGATATCGGAAGTGTTCCGGGTGAAATCGGGATTTTACCGGAGTACCGAGGGTTACCGGAACCCCCTGAGGGGTTTAATTGGCCAATATGGGCCTTAGTGGAGAAGAGGAAGGGCGGCCAGAGCAGGCCGCGCGCCCCTCTCCCACTAGTCTGAATTGGACAAGGAGGGGAGGGCGGCGCCCCCCTTTCCTTCCTCTCTCCCTCCTCCTTCCCCCTTCTCCTACTCCAACTAGGAAACGAGGGAGTCCTACTCACGGTGGGAGTAGGACTCCTCTTGGCACGCCTCCTCCTGGCCGTCCGCCTCTCCCCCCTTGCTCCTTTATATACGGGGGCAGGGGGCACCTCTAAAGACACAGGTTGATCGTAGAGATCTCTCCAGCCGTGTGCGGTGCCCCCTCCACCATAATCCACCTCGGTCATACTGTAGCGATGTTTTTGCGAAGCCCTGCTGCAGTAGCTTCATCAACATCGTTAGCACGCCGTCGTGCTGACGAAACTCTTCCCGAGCTCTACTGGATCGTGAGTTCGCGTGACGTCACCGAGCTGAACGTGTGCTGAACGCGGAGGTGCCGTACGTTCGGTACTGAGGATCGGTCGATCGTGAAGACGTACGACTACATCAACCGCGTTGTCATAACGCTTCCGCTTAACGGTCTACGAGAGTACGTGGACGACACTCTCCCCTCTCGTTGCTATGCATCACCATGATCCTGCGTGTGCGTAGGAAAATTTTGAAATTACTACGTTCCCCAACACATTATGCTAAGCTAATGGATGTGCATTATCCATCACATCATTCTCTAATGATGTGATCTCGTTCATCAAATGACAACACATGTCTACGGTTACGAAACTAATCATCTTTTATTAATGAGCTAGTCAAGTAGAGGCATACTAGGGACACTTTCTTTTGTCTATGTATCCACACATGTATCAAGTTTCCGGTTAATACAATTCTAGCATGGTTAATAAACATTTATCATGATATAAGGAAATATAAAATAACAACTTTATTATTGCCTCTAGGGCATATTTCCTTCACAGCTGTGCCAGCCCCACCTCTGGGTACCAGGACAACACGAAACTCAGCGCCATCTCCACGCAGGCCCGAGCCACGGAGGCTCTCCATGCGTTGATCCTGGTCGACGCCACCTTGATCCACCTCGCCAGCCGGTTGACAGACTGGGGCTCACCGCAGCCGGCCAGAGGGTATGCACCACCGCGAAGCCGGCATCACGAACCCGATGCATGATGCTCTTAACCGTCCTCAGCTGGGTGATACGACGCCAATGTATCTATAGTGTTTGATTGTTCCATGCTATTATATTATCTATTTTTGATGTTTAATGGGCTTTAATATGCTCTTTAATATTATTTTTGGGACTAACCTATTAACCGGAGGCCCAGTGCCAGTTTCTGTTTTTTGCCTATTTCAGTGTTCCGCAGAAAAGGAATACCAAACGAAATCCAAATGGAATGAAACCTTCGTGATGATCTTTCTTGGACTGAAAGCAAACCAGGAGACTTGGAGTGGAAGTCTGGAACTCCGTGAGGCGGCCACGAGATAGGAGGGCGCGCCCCCACCCTCGTGGGCTCCACGGAGCTCCACCGACATACTTCTTTCGCCTATATATACTCTTATACCCTAGAAACATCAGGGGGAGCCATGAAATCACTTTTCCACCGCCGCAACCTTCTGTACCCGTGAGATCCCATCTTGGGGCCTTTTCCGGCGATCTGCCGGAGGGGGAATCGATCACGGAGGGCTTCTACATCAACACCATAGCCTCTCCGTTGAATCATGAGTAGTTTACCACACACCTTCGGGTCCATAGTTATTAGCTAGATGGCTTCTTCTCTCTCTCTCTCTCTCTCTTTGATCTTCAATACAAAGTTCTCCTCGATGTTCTTGGAGATCTACTCGATGTAATACTCTTTTGCGGTGTGTTTGCCGAGATTCGATGAATTGTGGGTTTATGAACTTGATTATCTACGAATATTATTTGGTTCTTCTCTGAATTCTTATATGCATGATTTGATATCTTTGCAAGTCTCTTCGAATTATCGGTTTAGTTTGGCCTACTAGATTGATCTTTCTTGCAATGGGAGAAGTGCTTAGCTTTGGGATCAATCTTGCGGTGTCCTTTTCCAGTGACAGTAGGGGCAGCATGGCATGTATTGTATTGTTTCCATCGGGGATAAAAAGATGGGGTTTATATCATATTGCTTGAGTTTATCCCTCCACATCATCTCATCTTGCTTAATGGGTTACTCTATTCTTATGAACTTAATACTCTAGATGCATGCTAGATAGCGGTCGATGTGTGGAGTAATAGTAGTAGATGCAGAATCATTTCGATATACTTGACACGGACATGATGCCTATATTCATGATCATTGCCTTAGATATCTTCATAACTATGCACTTTTCTATCAATTGCTCGGCGGTAATTTGTTCACCCACTGTAATACATGCTATCACGAGAGAAGCCACTAGTGAAACCTATTGCCCCTGGGTCTCTTCCTTATTATATTGCATCTCTTTTATTATCGCATCTCGTTTACTATTTTGCAATCTTTATTTTCTAATCTATACAAAAAAATACCAAAAATATGTATCTTATTATCTCTATCAGATCTCACTTTCGCAAGTGACCGTGAAGGGATTGACAACCCCGTTATCGCGTTGGTTGCAAGGTTATTGATTGTTTGTGCAGGTACTAGGTGAGTTGTGCGTTGTCTCCTACTGGATTGATACCTTGGTTCTCAAAAACTAAGGGAAATACTTACGCTACTTTATTGCATCACCCTTTCCTCTTCAAGGGAAAACCAACACATGCTCAAGAGGTAGCACCGGGCCTCGGCTGAGAGGCCCATCTTCGCCACCGTCCAGGCGGCTAGCAGGACGATATGGACTCCGGTCGCCCATTGCTCCTCCCGATGTGCATTCACGGTCACCTCGGCCAGCTCCTGCATATCGGGGAAGGCATGTGGGCAAGAAGAAGTGAGAAAAAACAAATAGAGCCTCGGTGGGCGGTCGTGGCTATCCTGGCACACGAAAACAGGAAAACTCAGCGAGAACCAGAAGTTCACCGGCGAGGAGGGTGTCGACGTGTTCCACCTTCCCCAGCAACCCGTGTTCCTTCACCGACCACTTGCTGGACCGATGGTCGTAGTTAGTTTTCAGCTAGGTGGCCTCCTCGGCGGCCTTACCCACTAGCGCATCCTTCTCAGAAACCACCTTGCGGTGCTCCTCCGCCAGCCGGTTGAGCCCGGTCTGGTGGGAGGCCGCCAGCCGATCCTTTCCGCGGCTAGCTGGCTCACCTACTCCTACATCCGATCACGCTCCATGGCGGTCAGGTCAAGCTGCTGGCCGGCCCGGGCCAACCGACACCATAGGTCTTGGACTTCGGCTGGGTCAACGATGGTGGTACACGACGAAGCAAAAATCCCAGTCAGCAGCCAGACAAAAGAAGATGAAGAAAAACCAAAGTTCAAGAAGTTTCGACCCGGCTGCTGTGCGGCCGACTCGAATCTCGGGGGCAACACATAGTGAGTGTGCTGACGCGGCCCCACTAGAAAAGAGCAAGTCACGTACCCTTGGCCCATTGCAGCTCCACCTCCTTGGCCGCAAGCTAGAACTTGCCCGCTTTATACAGGCCCAGGAACTTGTTGAATGCTGTCACCCGCTTGTCATGGAGGCCTACAAGAAAAGGGCAGGAGAAAAGCAAAAGTTAGAAGAATGCTCGAGAAGGCTCGACCTGTCTACTGCGTAGCCCGCCTGAGCCTCAGGGGCTGCACACAGTGGGCGCGCTGGCGTGCCCCCACTGTGTAAAGCAACTGAGTCGCCTAGAAAGAGGAACTAGCCGCGATGGACTGCTCCGGCTGATGCAACTGGCCCTGCGCTCCCTGGGCGAAC
Organism: Triticum aestivum; assembly: GCF_018294505.1. Lineage (NCBI taxonomy): Eukaryota > Viridiplantae > Streptophyta > Magnoliopsida > Poales > Poaceae > Triticum > Triticum aestivum. The sequence goes on from NC_057803.1 coordinate 101,451,455, forward strand.
TCCTGCAGTTGGCTGTAGTGGTCGGCGAACTGCCACACACTGAGTTCACTGTGGAGGTCAAGATGCCCGGGGTCGGCCCGTTGTTGACCTCACCCACGTTCGCCCACTCCCACTGCAATTGGGCCACGGAGCCGGTGCTAGTACTGTAGCCCGCCGGCCTCGGCTCGGTGCTCCGCTCAGCGGTGCGGGCGCCCAAGAGAATGATGGCGTCGATGCCCTCAAGCGTCGTCCCCACATTCAGCTACGGTGTCCTGGTTAGTTGGCCTTGTCGCTCTGGCCGACTCCTTGGTCTCGGTTGGTGGATGGTGCCGCGTCGGGCGTTCCTGTCTGGCCGACCATTGGCTTGTGGGAGCCCTCTGTGTCCTGGCTGGCTGCTCCGCCGACCGCAAGTGTGTCGACCTTCGCCCATCGAGTTGGGTCATGCATTTGCTTCGAGCAATGCTTCGAGGGTGGCGACGGCGGCGGGGAGTCCTCTTCCCGGGTCGGCGACCCGGAGCCATTTGCCCCGTCCTAGGCCACGGCGTCCTTCTGCGCCTTGGCTGCGGCGCCCGCCTGCGCCTGGGCTGCACCGTCCTCCCTCAACTTGGCCGCGGCGGCCTCCTATGCCCTGGTGGCATCTTCCTCCCGCACCATTGCGGCGTGCTACGCCTCCTAATGGGCATGGGTGGCCTACCGCGCTGCGGCCTCCTCCACGGTGGTACCCTCTGGCTGGTGCTTGCTCGCGCCAGGCGAGCCCGACATGACAGTCTTGGAGAATTTGCTGGCGATCCTAGGCGACAAAAGAAGAATCCAGAAAAGAGAAACACAAGATGAACCAAAGCAAGACTGGAAGAAAAATCACCAAATGCAAAGGCACTCACCAGGCGCTCGTAGGGATTGGCCGCTTGCTGCCCATGGAGCGCTTGACTGGCTGCCGCTCGTTGGGTCCTGGGGCGGCACACTGCACCTTCTTCACGGTCCGCCGCTCTTCACCCGGCTGCGCCCCAGCTGGACGCTCATCGAAGGTCGCGGCTTGACCACTTGCTTCCCATGCGGCGGCCCCACTGCCACTTGCTTGTCGGACGGAGCGGCATCGGCCGCCTAATGACAGGGCCGGCACCGGTTAACATGGACAGTCATGCTGCACCGTGTGTAGTGTTCAGATCATGTGCATCATTGTCAGGCCACTCGCGCAAGGGGCAGGAGTTCAGGGACTCATCGGCTGGGATGGATCCGCCGGCTTCGATGTCCTCCGAGCGCTCGTCACCTCCGATGTCCGCCTCTTTGCTTGACTCGTCCTTCCCGCCAGAATCCAGCCGGTCTGGCATCAGGTCCTGCGTGTGTGGCCCGTCGTGCGTCAGGTGGCCCGGGAACCTCTACAGCCGAGGCCAGCGCAAGTCAAGGCAAAGAAATAAAGGAAAGAGGATGAAACATGACTAGGTGAAGGCTTACCGCATGCGCCGGATTAGCTCAGATGTAGGGCTCCTTGCCAAAATACCAAGTCGCCGGGGCGAGCTTGGCGGTGGTGATATTGTTGACGTGGCGGACGACCCGAGTTGACGACAACTCGGAAGTCGAAAGCCAGCAGGGGTCGAATTGGCCGCTCATGTTGCATATCCTGTGCGGCTGGCGCTGCAGCGGCTGTACCTGGCGGTCGTTGAAGGCCGCGATGAAGTCCATGGCAACAAGATTCTCCTTCTTGATCATCTCGCCCAGCCAGCGCAGATGGCGATGGCCTCATCTGTCAACTTCTTCAAGTCGAAGACCCAGTTTTGCTTCGTAGTCGGCGGGGCGTCAATGAACGGGGGAAGGTTGACGCGGTCGGCAGCCTAGTTGGCGTTCTTCACATAGAAGAACGACCGCTTGCACTTCTTGGCCGACTCGAGCAGCAGGAGCTTGGGGAAGCCGCCAACTGGCCGGATTTAGATGAGGGCCGCCCCACAGGTGGTCATGACGCCATTCCCCGTCGTCTACGCCGTTTGTGGGCGGAGGTAGAACAGCCGGTTCCAGATCTCCACCGTCGGTAGGAGGCGAATGTATCCTTCACAAAACATGGAGAATGTGGCAAGTTGTAGGATTGAATTTGGGCCAAGATGATGAGGATGCAAAGAAAATGCGTGAGGAAGCGCCGGAAGAAGGTGCTCGTGGGGAGCCCAAACCCGTGGAAGAAGTGCTCGACGAAGACGACGACCTCACCTTCCCGCGGCTCCGATGCGACCTCGACTCCGGGGACGCATGCCTTCACCTCCTCCTTTGGAGGCGAAGGTGCTCGATTAACTCCTCAGAGACCTCCGAGTTGTCCCATGAGCCTGTCGGCCCTGCCATCTCTGGATGTGGCGTGGGCGCGAAAGCCACGACGGTGTGGAGGGCGCTGAGAAGATGACCCAGTGGGTCACCGGTGTGGCGCGGTGGCGGCTTGGGCGATGGCACTATGGTGGAGCGTTGCATGCGTGAGCGCATGGAGAAGAGAGGGCAGAGGAAGAAGACAAAGTAGCAAGGGGATGGGGGAAAAGTGGTGTGAGCGTTTCGGCCGCTCCCCCTCTCCTCCATTTAAACCCCTGTGGGGATCATGTGGCAGTGGGATCGTTCGCGCCCACGAGCCCCACTACCCCCGTAATACCCGAGCGCAGCTAATGCGTTTGGGAGCCCAACCGTCGGGCTCGACCCATCGCTGGGGTGCATGTGGCGGGCGCGAATCGCCATGCCGGATGGGTGCGAGTGAAATGATCGAGAAGAGGTGTCTAGAGGGGGGGGGGGTGATTAGACCCTAAGTGCTAAAAGTTGCAGATTTTAATTTCTTTAAGTTGAAGTGGAGTTTTGGCACAAGTTTAACAAACACAATACATATCAAGCAAGCATGCAAAGAGTATATGAGCAACGAAAAGTAAAGCATGCAACTTGCAAGAATGTAAGGGGAAGGGTTTGGAGAATTCAAACGCAATTGGAGACACGGATGTTTTTGTCATGGTTCCAATAGGTGGTGCTATCGTACATCCACGTTGATGGACACTTCAACCCACGAAGGGTAACGGTTGCGCGAGTCCACGGAGGGCTCCACCCACGAAGGGTCCACGAAGAAGCAACCTTGTCTATCCCATCATGGCCATCACCCACGAAGGACTTGCCTCACTAGCGGTAGATCTTCACGAAGTAGGCGATCTCCTTGCCCTTACAAACTCCTTGGTTCAACTCCACAATCTCTGTCGGAGGCTCCCAAGTGACACCTAGCCAATCTAGGAGACACCACTCTCCAAGAAGTAACAAATGGTGTGTTGATGATGAACTCCTTGCTCTTGTGCTTCAAATGATAGTCTCCCCAACACTCAACTCTCTCTCTCTCTCATAGGATATGAATTTTGTGGAAAGAAGATTTGAGTGGAAAGTAACTTGGGAAGGCTAGAGATCAAGATTCATATGGTAGGAATGGAATATCTTGGCCTCAACACATGAGTAGGTGGCTCTCTCTCAGAAAATGTGTATTGGAAGTGTAGGTATGTTCTGATGGCTCTCTGCACAAATGAAGAGTGGGTGGAGGGGTATGTATAGCCTCCACACAAAAACTAACCGTTACACACAATTTACCAATCTCGGTGAGACCGAATTGAAAAACTCGGTCGGACCGATTTAGCAAACCTAGTGACCGTTAGGGTTTTTGGTGGGACCGACTGGATCAACTCGGTGGGACCGATGTGCTAGGGCTAGGGTAAAACCAAAACTTGGTTTGACCGATTACTCAAACTCGGTTGAGACCGATTTGGGTGATAAGCGAAACAGAGAGTTGGCCAAGCAAACTCGGTGGGGCCGATTGCATATCTCGGTGGGACCGAAAATATTGTAACAGGTAACAGAGAGTTTGCAAGCCCATCTTAGTGAGACCAAGATCCCATCGGTGAGACCGAACTGATTAGGGTTTCTGGCAGTGGCTATGTCAACTGAACTCGGTGGCTCCGGATAGAGAGAATCGGTGGGGCCGAGTTTGAGTTTTGGTTTAGGACATATTTGGAAGTGAGAAAGTGGTTGAGGGCTTTGGAGCATATCACTAAGCACTTTGAGCAAGCAAGCCATTAAGCAACACCTCATCCCTTCTTAATAGTATTGGCTTTCCTATAGACTCAAATGTGATCTTGAATCACTAAAATAGAAAATGTAGAGTCTTGATCTTGAATCTTGAGCCAATCCTTTGTCCTTAGCATTTTGAAGGGGTTCCACATCCTCTAGTCCATGCCACTTCATTGTTGAACTTATCTGAAACATACTAGGTAAAAGTGTTAGTCCAACAAGAGATATGTTGTCATTAATTACCAAAACCACCTAGGGAGCACTTGTGCTTTTAATCTCCCCCTTTTTGGTAATTGATGGCAACATACATCAAAGCTTTAGATAAAGATATAGAGAGTAGCAAGTAAAGCTTTGGAAAGACATGTAACAAGCATAGGCTCCCCCTACATGTATGCAATCATGTGAATATGGAATATAGAAGCATGTGAGAGCATAACCATGACAGAGTAGGCAATGTGTTACATGTATCTTGGCTATATGCATCAGAGCAAGTGATGAAAATATGAGAAATGTACCTTCATGCCCATGAGTCCTTCTTGCAAACAGTATGTACATCAGCAATAATTTCTCATACACATGACTATGATGCATATACTTACCTTGTGGTCTTGAGTTGGCTAGGATGGGATGAGCCTGCGTAAACAAGGTTAGATAACACACATGCACCCACTAGCTAGAGCAAACAAAAGAAACCACAAGAGTACCAAGACTGGGATGACATGTAGAGTGAGTATAGAGTACCATGATAGATATTGACATGTCCCCAAAGAGAAAGATATGCAATGAATTTAATGAATTTCTTTCCCTTGGATGTCTTGCTCCCCCTGAATCTAGCATGGGATGCTGGGAGAAGATAGGGAACAGAAAAACAGAGCTCAAAGAACAAATGAACAGAGCTAATGCAAATAAGCACATATGAACATGTCTTTCCCCCAAGAAGACATGTGGCATCTCTCCTCTTGAACATCAAGCATCTGGGATCCTTGAAGATTACTCTTTCCTGGAGTATTCCCTCCCCTAGAGATCTCTCCCCCTAGAGATATTATTAAGCTTTGATGTGATCTCTCTCTCCCCCTTTGACATCAATTTCCAAGAAGGGTCTTCTGGAATTTGTTGTGAATGGGTTCGGTCCTTGAATCACAGTACAAAGCATTAAGGTAAATGTGATGCTTGCAGAGGACAAGATTCATTGAGTGGAGCCGGATCAAGAATAAAGCAGGAATAAGTGGCAAAATGTTTTTCCTGTAGTGAAATCGGTGACACCGAGTTCTATGCTTTGGTTGCTCCGAAAATCTTCGGCTAGACCGGAGACATGAAACCGGTGGAACCGAGTTCATCACAAAGAAAAACACTTGTCACCTCAGTTCACTTAGACAAATAAGATCTCACAAAGATTTGCAATGAATTGGATGCAGAAGATGTAGAACAAAAGAGCAAAGAAAAGAAACTAAAAGGTCTAGATGAAGTTTGAAAGGGGAAACAAATATGCATGAGACAAATGCAAGAACACAGAAAAGAACACGAGAGAACTTCATCTAGAGTCGGGCGGTGACAAAGTCACCTATGTTAGAGTACATTGACTTAGGAGTCAAGTGAGATCACTTGATCATAGGTCGTACTCATCGTTTAAGCTCAAAATGGGGTTACCATTTTTTGTTTAAGTATCTTGATGTATTCACATCTTGTCAAGTTGCTTTGACTCATGACTTGGAGTAAAGCTACTCTAAGATGGAATAACATACCTTGGGTGGCGGTGGTGATCTTGATCATGTAGTTGAACTTGTGTGGGTTGCTCAAGGTTGATGTATCCCATCAAGAGTTGGGAGCACCCTTTGGATTTTGAGTTCATCTACCTACATGGGTTAGTTTTCGCAAGGAAGAGCACTTGTGTATCCAACATGACAATCATGAAACTCAACATAGAATTTGTCAAAGGATATGTTTGAAAGGTTTCGTGCTTCCTTGTCATCAACCACCACTGTGTAGAGACTTGGTGATGTAGAGATTTCTCAAGATGTGAGTGAGTTGCAATCTCATAGAATTAGATTCATCCAAGTACCTACAAGGGTTAGATAACATGCAAGGTGCAAATATATCCAAGATATAAGATTATCATCATAAGAGAAATATCAAGCATTAGTCATAAGCTCAAGTCTTGCATGTATCCAATGGAGTTCCTACTCCAAGTTTGAAGCATCAATTATGTTCAATTCACCTCTTAACTTGCAAAACACTTTCTCATCAAGTGGTTTAGTGAATATATCCGCTAATTGCTTATCGGTGCGAACATGCTTAAGGTTTATGTCACCCTTAGCAACGTGATCTCGAATGAAATGATGACGAACTTCAATATGCTTAGTTCGAGAGTGTTGCACGGGATTGTGAGAAATCCTGATAGCACTTTCATTGTCACAAAGTAATGGAACATGTTTCACATATATCCCATACTCTTTAAGAGTTTGGGTCATCCAAAGTAATTGAGCACAACATGAACCAGCGGCAATGTATTCCGCTTCGGCGGTGGATAAGGATACTGAGTTTTTTCTTGGAAGACCAAGACACAAGAGATCTACCAAGGTATTGACAAGTACCTGAAGTGAAATTTCTATCAACCTTGTCACCGGCATAGTTCGAGTCGGAGTAGCCAACAAGATCAAAGGAAGCCCTCTTTGGATACCAAATGCCAAAATTTGGTGTATGTATTAAGTATCTCACTATCCTCTTCATGGCCTTAAGATGACATTCCTTAGGAGCAGCTTGATATCATGCACACATGCACACACTTAGCATGATATCAGGACGTGAAGCACATAGATATAATAATGAACCAATCATAGAGTGATAAACATTTTGATCGACCGGTTCACCATCTTTGGTCAAATCAAGATGTCCACTAGTAGGCATGGGTGTAGTCATACCTTTGCATTCTTGCATATTGAACTTCTTGAATAAGTCCTTGGTGTACTTCATTTGAGAGACAAAGGTGACTTCCTTAGTTTGCTTGATTTGCAAACCAATAAAGAATTTGAGTTCACTCATCATAGACATCTCAAACTTCTCTGACATTAGCTTCCCAAACTTTTCACTAAAATGAGGGTTAGTTGATCCAAATATAATATCATCGACACAAATTTGGCATACAAATAGTTCTCCATTAACCCTTTTAGTAAAAAGAGTAGAATCTATTTTTCCAATTTCAAAGCCTTTTTCAATAAGAAACTTGGCCAAGCATTTATACCATGCTCTAGGAGCTTGTTTAAGACCATAAAGGGCTTTGTGAAGTTTGTAGACATGATTAGGTTTCTTAGGATTGACAAAGCCGGGAGGTTGCTTAACATAAACTTCCTCCTCAATTTCACCATTTAGAAAAGCACTTTTAATGTCCATTTGGTACAAAGTGATATCATGGTGATTAGCATAAGCAAGTAAGATGCGAATGGACTCAAGTCTAGCAACGGGAGCATATGTCTCACCATAGTCCATACCTTCGACTTGTGTGTAGCCTTGGGCGACGAGACATGCTTTGTTGCGAACTACTTGTCCATCTTCATCTTGCTTGTTGTGAAACACCCATTTGGTACCAATGATGTTGTGGTTGTTGTCGGGCTTTTCAACCAATGTCCACACTTGATTTCCCTCAAAGTTGTGTAGCTCTTCATGCATAGCGTTTATCCAATTCGGATCTTCCAATGCTTCTTCAACCTTCATAGGTTCAATGCGAGAGATGAATGAATAGTGTTCACAAAAGTTAGCTAAACGAGTTTTTGAGCGAGTGATTCTCCTGGTTTGGATATCATTGTAGATTTGCTCCACGGGATGATCTTTAGCAATTCTTGCTCGAACTCGTGAAAGCTTTTGCTTGGGTCTTTGTTGAACATCTTCTTCATCTTGTTCTTCTTCTTGGCCTTCTTCATTGTTAGCGTTGTCGTTCTCTTGTCGTGGTGGAGAAGGAGGTTGTTGACGTTCGTCTTGGTGCACTTCCTCGTTTTCTTCATCTTGGTGTGTCCCACTCGTGGATGCTTCCATATCAATTCTTCATTCACCTTGTTGTGAGGTAGAAGCTTCCACTTGGACGGATGAGGTACTCTCCTTCACCTCCATTGGACGAATCATGCCGATAGACAAGTCTTGGATTGCTTCCGAGGGATTTTTGTCTCCTACATCAATTGGCAATTGCTCTACTTGTGAGCTGTTAGATTCATCAAACTTCACATCTATCATTTCTTCAACCTTTCAGGTGAAATTGTTGTAGACACGGTATGTGTGAGAGTTTGAGCCATAACCAAGTAGGAAACCTTCATGAGACTTAGGAGCAAATTTAGAACGACGATGCTTATCAAGAATGTAGCACTTTGAGCCAAATACTCGAAAGTATCCAACTTGGGGTTTGTTACTGGTGAGGAGCTCGTATGCCGTCTTGCCGAGTAGTTTGCGAAGATACAAACGATTTGTCGCATGACAAGTTGTCTCAACCGCTTCCGCCCAAAAGTGTTTTGGCATCTTGTACTCATCAAGCATTGTTCTTGCCATCTCGATAAGAGTCCGGTTCTTCCTCTCAACAACTCCATTTTGTTGAGGTGTGTACGTAGCTGAGAACTCATGTGTAATCCCTTCTTCATCAAGAAAGGTGTCCACATTTGCGTTCTTGAACTCCGTTCCGTTGTCGCTCTGAACCTTCTTGATCTTCACATCAAATTGATTTTGGGCCTTCCTAGCAAAGTTTTTGAAGATCTTTTGGACCTGAGATTTGTCATCAAGAAAGAACACCCACGTAAATCTTGAAAAATCATCAACTATGACCAGACCAAATGAGTTACCACCGAGACTCTTGTAGGCGTTTGGACCAAAGAGATCCATGTGAAGTAGCTCGAGTGGTCTTCTTGTGGTCATGATGTTCTTAGCGCGATGACTTCCTCCAACTTGTTTCCCTGCTTGACAAGCACTACAAAGTTTGTCCTTGTCAAATATGACATCGTTAATGCCAAGGATATGATTTCCTTTAATGAGTTTGTCAAGGTTTCGCATGCCCACATGGCCTAGCCTTCTATGCCACAACCAGCCTTTAGAAGATTTAGCAATTAAGCAAGTTTTAGGTTGAGCCTTTTTAGTGAAATCAACAATGTAAAGATCTCCTCTACGTATACCAGTAAAGACCATTTTATGATTATCTCTACGAAACACTTGGCAGTCTACTTCAGTAAACAGGACATTGAAACCGAAATCAGCAAGTCTAGATACTGAAAGTAAGTTGTAGCCAAGAGATTCAACGAGCATGACATTTTGTATGGAGCTATCATGTGAGATGTCCACCTTACCCTTTGAATTATCACCAAAAGTGACATACTTTCGAGGGCCGTCGTTTTCAGCAAGCTCACGGAACATGTCTTTATCTCCGGTCATATGATCAATACATCCACCATCAAGGACCCATTCCTTTCCTCCAGCCATGTAGCCGCGAAGATTTGCCATATGACCAAAGTGTCTCCTCACATCATCGAGATCATAGTCACTATCATCATCATCCTCATCAGAGTATCCATGTTCAACATCATCTTGTGATTGATCAATTCCTAGAGAGGGTAATTCAATAGATAAATGATCATTTCTATGGTTATCTTTATGAATTCTAATAGCTCTGGAAATGATATTGCTAATGATTTCAACATCTCATTTGGCACTCGTAAGATTAGTAAGCTCAAATAAGCACTCACCAAATTTGGGATCATTGGAACTCATCTTAATCAAGGCAATAGACTTATGGAGGATTTCATCTAGATCTTCCAAGGAATAATTTGGAAAGAGTTCCTAAAGAAATTTCCATATGGTGTAGGCACACTTAAGAGTAGGCAAACATCCAATCAAGTTTCTAGGCAAGCCTCTAGTGATAAGATTAACAGTTCTAAGATTGCGAATCATGTCAATTGACTCATCAAGGGTAGGATGCATGGGATCAACATGAGGTGCACAAGGGCTAGCAATATACTTGTTCAAGTGATATTCATTGAAAATCTCAAGCATTTAATTTTTCCATTCATGAAAATATTCTCCATCAAGAATAGGCACTCTATGTCTAAGACTCCCCAAAGTAGACTCATCCATCTTCCTCCAATGGTGTTTAAACCAAGGCAATGGAGACCAAAGCTCTGATACCAATTGAAACAATCGAGAAGAGGTGTCTAGAGGGGGGTGATTAGACACTAAGTGCTAAAAGTTGCAGTTTTTAATTTCTTTAAGTTGAAGTGGAGTTTTGGCACAAGTTTAAGAAACGCAATACATATCCAGCAAGCATTCAAAGAGTATATGAGCAACGGAAAGTAAAGCATGCAACTTGCAAGAATATAAGGGGAAGGGTTTGGAGAATTCAAATGCAATTGGAGACACGAATGTTTTTGTCGTGGTTCCGATAGGTGGTGCTATCGTACATCCACGTTGATGGAGACTTCAACCCATGAAGGGTAACGGTTGCGCGAGTCCACGGAGGGCTCCACCCACGAAGGGTCCACGAAGAAGCAACCTTGTCTATCCCATCATGGCCATCGCCCACGAAGGACTTGCCTCACTAGCGGTAGATCTTCACGAAGTAGGCGATCTCCTTGCCCTTACAAACTCCTTGGTTCAACTCCACAATCTCTGTCGGAGGCTCCCAAGTGACACCTAGCCAATCTAGGAGACACCACTCTCCAAGAAGTAACAAATAGTGTGTTGATGATGAACTCATTGCTCTTGTGCTTGAAATGATAGTCTCCCCAACACTCAACTCTCTCTCACAGGATATGAATTTTGTGGAAAGAAGATTTGAGTGGAAAGCAACTTGGGAAGGCTAGAGATCAAGATTCATATGGTAGGAATGGAATATCTTGGCCTCAACACATGAGTAGGTGGTTCTCTCTCAGAAAATGTGTATTGGAAGTGTAGGTATGTTCTGATGGCTCTCTCCACAAATGAAGAGTGGGTGGAGGGGTATGTATAGCCTCCACACAAAAACTAACCATTACACACAATTTACCAATCTGAAAAACTCGGTCAGACCGATTTAGCAAACCTAGTGACCGTTAGGGTTTTTGGTGGGACCAACTGGATCAACTCGATGGGATCGATGTGCTAGGGTTAGGGTAAAACCAAAACTCTGTTTGACCAATTACTCAAACTCGGTGAGACCGATTTGGGTGATAAGCGAAACAGAGAGTTGGCCAAGCAAACTCGGTGGGGCCGATTGCATATCTCGGTGGGACCAAAAATATTGCAACAGGTAACAGAGAGTTTGCAAGCCCATCTCGGTGAGACCGAGATCCCATCGGTGAGACCGAACTGATTAGGGTTTCTGGCAGTGGCTATGTCAACTGAACTCGGTGGCTCTGGATAGAGAGAATCGGTGGGGCCGAGTTTGACTTTTGGTTTAGGACATATTTGGAAGTGAGAAAGTGGTTGAGGGCTTTGGAGCATATCACTAAGCACTTTGAGCAAGCAAGCCATTAAGCAACACATTATCCCTTCTTAATAGTATTGGATTTCCTATAGACTCAAATGTGATCTTGGATCACTAAAATAGAAAATGTAGAGTCTTGATCTTGAAGCTTGAGCCAATCCTTTGTCCTTAGCATTTTGAAGGGGTTCCACATCCTCTAGTCCATGCCACTTCATTGTTGAACTTATCTGAAACATACTAGGTAAAAGTGTTAGACCAACAAGAGATATGTTGTCATTAATTACCAAAACCACCTAGGGAGCACTTGTGCTTTCAGCGAGCCGGTCAGACCGTTCGGTTTCTTTGCTGGCTGTGAGTCGATCGAGTCGGCCGCGGGCGGCCAGCGCCAGCGGCATCAGCCAGCCTCCGGCTTGGCGGCCGACACTAGCTGGGCCCATGTTCATCAAGATCTACGACTTCCTCTGGGGGGTAAGCTGCGGAGGCCCCCGCTCCGGATCGCCGGGTGTTGGTGTCAAAACCGGCGGATCTCGAGTAGGGGGTCCCGAACTGTGCGTCTAGGCCGGATGGTAACAGGAGGCAGGGGACACAATGTTTTACCCGGGTTCGGGCCCTCTTGATGGAGGTAAAACCCTACGTCCTGCTTGATTAATATTGATGATATGGGTAGTACAAGAGTAGAACTACCACGAGATCAGAGAGGCTAAACCCTAGAAGCTAGCCTATGGTATGATTGTATGTTGTGGTTGTTGTCCTACAGACTAAAACCCTTCGGTTTATATAGACATCGGAGAGGGTTAGGGTTACACAAGGTCAGTTAGAAAGGAGGAGATATCCATATCCATATTGCTTAGTTTGCCTTCCACGCCAAGTAGAGTCCCATCCGGACACGAGACGAAGTCTTCAATCTTGTATCTTCATAGTCTAACAGTCCGGCCAATGGAGATAGTCTGGCTGTCCGGAGACCCCCTCTAGGACTCCCTCAGTAGCCCCTGAACCAGGCTTCAATGACGATGAGTCCGGCACGCAGTATTGTCTTCAGCATTGCAAGGCGGGTTCCTCTCCAAATTCCGTGTACCTGTCGAAATAGTGTCCGGCCTCTTGTGAATGTTGCACTCCTTGGCTTCCACGCCCAATAATGGCCACTTTGCACGTGTCGAGCGAATGTGAAGAGCCAGGGTGTTTTTACATTTACCCCCTAGCTGTGTGAATGAGCTGCCTATTAAAAAGACGAGGATTCAGATCCAAATCACACCATTCTCCCTTGGCGAGCCTTCATCGGAGCGCATTCGACAGAGATCCATTCCATCATGGCCGGTCGACGCAGCTCCTCCTCTCGCTCCCCTAGCCCCAAGCCTGGAGATTGGGAGAGATGTTCTATCCCACACAGCAAATTAGTGATGCTTCAGACCAAGGGATTTCTTCCCCTAGCGTACCTGGTCCCAGTCCAAGCCGGGCATGCCACCTATAATGGCGGAGAGCAAGCGGAGAGCCTTCCCAATCCCTCCAAGGGAGAGCGGGTATGCCTTGTCCCTTATTTGGTAAGAGGGCTTGGATTTCCAATTCATCTGTTTCTCCAGGGGCTCCTGGAGTTCTACGGCCTCCAGTTGCATAACCTTACGCCTGCCTCCATGCTGCATATCACGGGATTCGTAGCCCTTTGCGAGTTGTTTTTGGGCTGTGAGGCTCATTTCGCTCTATGGAGGAAGCTGTTCTGCCTTGTGCCCTATTCTCAGAAGGGGTCAATATATCAAGTGGGCGGAGCCGAAGTGTGGCGTATTGCCGGGACCGGATACCTGTCCGGAACCCAAAAGAAGACGTCCGAAGACTGGCCTTCAGAATGGTTTTATATAGAAGACGTCCCCCTCCCGGATCCTATTAGAATTGGCAATCCTAAGTTCGACAACGCCCCTTTGAAGAAGCGCCGGAGCTGGCATCCATGGAGCTCCCTGGAGGAAGATGACAGGGACGTTCTTTACCTGATGAGCCGGATAAGTTTTTTAGCTCGATCCGGATTGACCATGATCGAGGTCATGGCCATATGTATTATGCGGGGGGTGCAGCCGCTTCAATATAGAGGACACCCCATGTGGGATTTCAACGGGGAGGGTGACGCCACCCACCACGGCCGCAAAGGGCCGGGATCGGCTGCTGATCTAATAAAGATCTTATCCACTTTGTACAAGGGAGAAGAGGAGGAATTCCTTCGTGTCAACCCGCAGGGCGGATTTTCTATGTACAATCCTCCGAGCTAGGTAAGCGAAGACTTTTTCTCGCCCATCCGTTTCGTATTCCCGTAGTTAAGTATTCAGTCTAGCAATTTCATCGCAGGAGCTGCGCCAGGCTGTAAAGGAGATAAAAAACCCTCCTCCACAACCCGAGGTCCCTGGACGGTCCCTTGACCTGGCCTCCCAGGAGGATCCGGACATATCTGTGGAGCTGATCGATGGGGTATTTTACCAATCGAGTAATGACAACGCTTTGGTGGCCATTACGGCCGATTACCCTGGGCTACTTCCAGCCTCACAGGTGACTGAGACCGAAGTCCCAGCACTTCGAAAGGGGATCCATCCTTGCATTTTATTATTGCCGTATAACAGCCGTGTTTTGCAGGGAGGTCCTCGAGGCGGAAGGCCGAGCCTGCGGCGACTAGCCAACAAGGGGCCGCGAGGCCAGGCGGGCTGAAAAGGCCCGCAGTCCGGATTGAGACACCGGCGCAGCGGTACGGCGCGCCGTCTTTATTGCAAGACATTAATCTCAGAGGCATATTAACGCCCATGCCTTCTTTTCAGGAAAAAGAGCGCTCGCCGGACTATACCAGGAGAGGCTACCAATCGCGCCTCCACCAGCCAGGCTCCAAGGCCGGATTCGGAGGCGGGAACGAATATGAGGCGTGCGTTGGGCGCTCCTCCGACAAAGGATGCGGATAAACTGTCCGCCACCAATTCCGAGGTGGAAAGTGCCATGAACCACAGGCGTCATCGGACTGTTCTTCATGACGCTTGTTTCTCCCAAGAGGCATTGGATGCCTTCAACTCGGGAGACGCGTACCTCCGTGCCGCTCAAAATGGTCTAGCCAGAGCCATGGAGCAGTATGTAAAAGACATACAGGTGAGAAAATTTGGTGATTATATATGTCAGTAGCCCCTGAGACTTGAAACAGTTAGGATAACTGATTTAAGGATCATTTGTTATGCAGGTTCTCACAGAAAAGAATACTCAACTGTCCCAGGAGCTGGAAGAGTGCAAAGCCCAACTTCAGGCCGCACTGGCCGCAGCAGGGGAGCCCAAAGAGACCCCCTCTGGTAACATATCCTTCGAATGATAAGTATCATATAGAATGCGGCGTAAATGCAGATCTGACGATAAAATTGCAGATGACGCTGGAGTAAATCCGGGTAAGCAACAGCTCCTACGCCAGCTGAAGGCTGGTGAGAGCGTGCTTACGAGGGTGAGGCAGGAGAAGAATGATCTCCTAGATGCCAACACCAAGCTGGGCGTGGAACTAAAAGATGTTCGTGCCCAACTGTCGGACTCTGTTAAGGAGAATCGGCGGCTTCGACGCGGCATATTTAGTAAGTGCTTGAACGAACTTTGAAAAAGAGTTCGGCGAGGAAGCTGGCTGACAGAGTTATGTCTGTAGGTATGCTAACAGGTCGTCCTGCCGAGGAAATGCCCGGTTCAACGGGTGACCTTCTTCCCGAGCTCTCACAGCTGCACGAACGAGTTCGGCAGGTGATGCAAGGCGTCGCCCAGGCCTTGTGGCCATCCGTCTCCATACCCGAAGGCCTTGGAGAGCTTGCAGAAAAGCTGAAGGGAGCGCGGCGGCGCTTCCGATTATGGAAGATATCGGCCTGCCGTCAGGGCGCCAGGGAAGCCTGGGCAATGGTGAAGACACGGTACACGAAGGCTGACCCGAACCACATGGCCGAAGTCGGACCTGTGGGGCCCGATGGGAAGGAGATCCCTGTGAGCTTAGTGTACGGCCAAGTAGAATTGGCCGCAAAGTATTCCCAACAGGACTGTAGACTAGACAGCCTATTGGATGGTATTGAAGAGGAATTCAACCAGTCAAATTGACTATGTAATTTTAAAGTGACATGTATAATGCCTTCTAGCCGGATTGTAGATCGTTTGTCGTGGCGGACCTTTTCGCTTCAACCTCGGGACCCGACGGTCCGGAGTGTATCCGAATACCCTCTCGGTTATGTAAGAACCGGGGCATGCGTGGAGACCAGGCGTAGGGGTCATTAGTGCTTTATCAGACAAGTGCCCAACTAGTTATGTTATATTACATGGGTAGTAAGAAACATCTTCCAGGGAGAATAGTTCCGTTAAGGGTTCCTTTCCCTGGGTAAGCATGCCCTAAAGTGCATGTCCGGACTGCGATAAGAAGCGCAGAAAAAGCATCTGGGGGCAGATATGGATAATAAATAAAAGTCATCTTTTGTTCACCGACCGAATATTCCCTTAAGAACGCTAGCTTTCGGCTTCACCCAGTCTGAGGTACACGTCCGGCTGACCCGGCGGTAACAATCGCAGAGGTGCTCCCCTTATGCCCTAGCCGAATTAACGGGAACGTAGGGCATAAATACAAGAGCCAGGCAACCCAGCTTGGCCAAAACTTAAGTCATATCGATGCATATAATGGTGAAAAAAGGTACATGCGGAAGTATAACACATGTGTTGGGCGTGAGGCCCAGGTAAATAATTTAAGCTTCTGTGAAAGAAGCCCCCAGGTATGAAGAGTGCGGCTAGCGCATCTGTAATGTACGAGTGAGGCACAAGGTGACCCTTGAAGGCCTAGAGAAATAAAAGAAAGAAAGGGAAACAAGACAGATGATGCATATGCAGAAAATGGACAAAGGGAGGGGACTAACATAGAGTCCGGTGCTAGGCGTAGAATCTTCGAAGCCTGGCTGCGTTCCATGGGTTCGGCTCGAGTCGACTAGTCGATGCATCCCGCAGTCGGTACGCTCCACCGGTCAGAACTTGGTCGATAATGAAGGGACCTTCCCATTTGGGCTCGAGCTTGTTCTTTTTCTTATCCGGCAGTCGTAGAACTAGTTCGCCAACGTTATAAGTTTTGGCCCGTACTTATCTGCTTTGGTATCTGCGAGCCTGTTGCTGGTAAAATGCGGAACGGGCTTTGGCTACGTCGCGCTCTTCCTCCAAGGTGTCCAGACTGTCCTGCCGATCGAGCTCGGCTTCTCTTTCTTCGTACATGCGCACTCGAGGTGAGTCATGAATTATGTCACAGGGCAGGACTGCCTCTGCGCCGTACACCATAAAAAACGGTGTATATCCGGTACTATGATTCGGCGTGGTCCACAGCCCCCAGAGTATGGAGTCGAGCTCCTCTACCCAGTGCGTGTCAGACTCCGTTAAGGAGCGCACTAATCTGGGTTTAATGCCGCTCATTATAAGACCATTTGCTCATTCGACTTGACCGTTGGTTTGTGGGTGATAGACTGAAGCATAATCGAGCTTGATGCCCATTTTGCTGCACCAGAGTTTTACCTCGTCGGCCGTGAAGTTCGTGCCGTTATCAGTGATGATGCTGTGGGGGACGCCGTAACGGTGTACAACCCCGGATATGAAATCTATCACCGGTCCGGATTCGGCTGTTTTAACCGGTTTAGCCTCTATCCATTTGGTGAATTTATCCACCATGACCAATAAGTATTTTTTCTTGTGGGTTCCCCCTTTAAGGGGTCCAACCATGTCAAGCCCCCAGACCGCGAAGGGCCATGTAATGGGGATTGTTTGGAGGGCGGTGGGTGGCATGTGGCTTTGATTTGCAAAGAGCTGGCAACCGGCGCAACGTTGGACCAAGTCCTGTGCATCTGCCCGGGCCGTTGGCCAATAGAATCCTGTACGGAAGGCCTTGCTTACAAGAGCCCGGGCTGCGGCGTGATGACCGCCGAGTCCGGCGTGAATTTCTGCCAAAAGGTTCCGCCCTTCCTCTTCGGAGATGCACCTTTGAAGGACTCCGGTAGCGCTTTTTTTGTACAATTCTCCCTCATGGACCCTGTAGGCCTTGGATCGCCGCACTATGCAGCGTGCCTCATTTTGGTCCTCCGGAAGTTCCTGTCTAGTTAGGTAGGCCAGGAATGGTTCTGTCCACGGGGCAATAATGGCCATTATTTCGTGGGCTGAATGTGTTATTTCGGTGGCGGAGCCTCCGATTGTGTCAGAGAGTTCGGTATCGGGTATTTTGGCCGGGTCCGGACTGTTGTTACCGGTGTCCCCTTCCCATGCTACGGATGGCTTGAAGAGCCTTTCCAGGAATATGTTGGGAGGGACCGCGTCGCGTTTTGCGCCGATGCGGGCGAGGATATCCGCCGCCTGATTGTTTTCCCGAGCCACATGGTGAAATTCGAGCCCCTCGAACCGAGCTGACATTTTTAGGACGGCATTGCGATAAGCTGCCATTTTCGGATCCTTGGCATCAAAGTCTCCATTTATTTGGGATATCGCGAGGTTCGAATCCCCGCGCACCTCTAGGCGTTGAATGCCCATGGATACTGCCATCCGGAGACCATGTAGAAGGGCCTCATATTCGGCTGCGTTGTTGGAGTCCGTATACATTATCTGTAGTACGTATTGAACTGAATCTCCTGTTGGGGACGTCAAAACGACGCCAGCCCCCAGACCAGCCAACATTTTGGAGCCGTCGAAGTGCATGATCCAGTTTGAATATGTGCCGTACTCCTTAGGGAGTTCGGCTTCCGTCCACTTGGCGACGAAGTCAGCCAAAACTTGCGATTTAATAGCTCGCCGTGGCTTGTAAGTTATGTCGAACGGGAGGAGCTCAATGGCCCATTTGGCAATCCGGCCCATCGCGTCGCGGTTGTTTATAATATCGTTAAGTGGTACTTCCGAGGCTACCGTTATCGAACACTCTTGAAAGTAGTGTCGCAGCTTCCGGGATGCCATAAATACCGCGTACGCTATCTTTTGATAATGCGGGTACCGTGATTTGCATGGAGTAAGGACAGTGGACACATAGTAAACCGGCTTTTGAAGGGGGAATTTGTGTTCGTCCGCTTCTCGTTCGACGATGAGTACTGTGCTTACTACTTGATGAGTTGCCGCAATGTATAATAGCATTGGTTCGCCAATGTTTGGCGCGGCCAGGACTGGGTTTGTTGCCAATATGGCTTTTATTTCGTTGAGTCCGGCCATGGCGGCATCCGTCCACTCGAAGTGTTCGGTGCGCCGGAGGAGGCGATAAAGGGGTAATGCCTTTTCTCCCAAGCGGGAGATAAAGCGGCTTAGAGCCGCCACACATCCAGTCAATTTTTGTATTTGTTTGAGGTCTGTTGGGGTAGCCAACTGTGACAACGCTCGGATTTTGGCCGGATTAGCTTCAATACCTCTACTGGAGACAATGAATCCCAGGAGCTTTCCGGCTGGTACGCCGAAAACGCATTTTTCCGGATTGAGCTTGATGTCATATGTTCGGAGGTTATCGAATGTGAGCCTCAAGTCGTCTACTAGAGTTTCGACATGCTTGGTTTTAACGACCACGTCATCTACGTATGCCTCCACTGTTTTGCCGATCTGGTTTGCCAGACATGTCTGAATCATGCGCTGATATGTTGCGCCGGCGTTTTTGAGCCCGAAGGGCATTGTGTTGAAGCAGAATGGGCCGTATGGTGTGATGAATGCCGTTGCGGCTTGGTCTGGCTCTGCCATTTTAATTTGATGGTAGCCGGAGTATGCGTCGAGGAAACACAATGAATCGTGTCCTGCGGTGGCGTCGATGATTTGATCGATGCGGGGGAGGGGGAAAGGATCCTTTGGGCAGGCCTTGTTAAGGTCCTTAAAATCGACGCACAAGCGCCAGGATTTGTCCTTCTTTGGTACCATCACCAGGTTTGCTAGCCAGTCCGGATGTTTTATGTCTCTGATGAATCCGGCCTCCAATAGCTTGGCTAGTTCCTCTCCCATGGCTTGTCTCTTAGGTTCGGAGAAACGCCGAAGAGCCTGCTTAACTGGCTTGAATCCTTTTAGGATATTTAGGCTGTGCTCGGCCAGCCTGCGTGGGATTCCTGGCATGTCTGAAGGGTGCCAGGCAAAAATGTCCCAGTTCTCACATAGAAACTCTCGTAGTGCGGCGTTGACATCAGGGTTTAATTGTGCCCCGACGGAAGCTGTTTTTGTAGGGTCCGTTGGATGGACTTGGAATTTGACTATTTCATCCGCCGGTTTAAAGGAGGTGGACTTGGATCTTTTATCGAGTATCACATCGTCCCTGTTCACCGTGGAGCGCAGCAGTTAGTTCCTCGGCCGCTAGGGCTTCGGATAGTGCCTCGAGGGCTAGTGCGGCTATCTTATTTTCGGCGCGGAGTGCTATGTCCGGATCACTAGCAAGAGTGATGATTCCGTTGGGCCCGGGCATTTTGAGCTTCATGTACCCGTAATGGGGTATGGCTTGGAAGATTGTAAACGCCTCCCGCCCTAATAGAGCGTGGTATCCGCTGCTGAACGGGGCCACTTGGAATGTAATTTCTTCGGACCTGTAATTATCCGGCGTGCCGAATACCACATCTAGTGTGATTTTCCCAGCACAGCGTGCTTCCCGACTGGGGATGATTCCTCTAAAGGTTGTGCTACTTTGCTCAATGCGGCTCCAGTCTATTTCCATCTTTTGAAGAGTTTCCTCATAGATGAGGTTTAATCCGCTGCCGCCGTCCATGAGTACCTTGGTGAGTCGAAAGCCGTCCACGATTGGACTGAGGACCAGTGCGGCTGGTGCTCGGGCTGTTCGGAATTTGGGTTCGTCACTGGCATTGAAGGTAATAGCCGTGTCACTCCAAGGATTTATTTCTGCTACGTGGCAGATTTCGGCCATGCTGCGGAGTGTTCGCTTGCGTCTATTATTTGACGCGAAGGTCTCAAAGACCGTTAACACCGTATTGTTGTCCACGGGATGGTGCTCTGTGGTATTTGGGAGGAGTAGATCCTCACCACTTTTGGCCACCTGCCGGAGTATCCAACATGCTCTAAGGCTGTGCGTTGGTATTGCATCCGCTGTACTATGAATTTTGCAGGGTCCGTTGAGCCATCCCTCCAGTACGGTTCCTTGCCCCGTAGAGGGCTTTTGCTTTTTGGTAGTTAACCCAGGTGTATTGTGATAATGCACCCTTTTATTTCGGACTGGGTTTGTATTCAGGGCCGGATTATCCCAAAATTTTATTTCGGTTTTCCAGGCGCTTTCCATCGCACAGTACTTTCGTACTATGGACACCAAGTCGGCAAAGCGTGTAATTTCGCGGCGACTTATGGCGTTGAGGATTCCCTTGTCCGTGCAATTATTGCAGAAGAATGAAATTGCGTCTTCCTCGCGGCAGTCCTTTATCCTGTTCATGACCAGGAGGAATCTGGCCCAGTAATGGTGTACTGTTTCTTCGGGCTCTTGCCTAATTTGGGATAGATCGCTTATGTTTGGGTGGGTGGGTGGAATTGAACCCGAATCCTCACCCAATCTGAGACTCGGGGGCCAAGGAGTTTCCGAACTTGGAAGTTTGGATTCTTGGATGTTTTCCGATAAATCTAGCCCACTGCCTGACTCTAGGTTCAGGCCTTGAGTGACGTCCTCCCCTCCGCGGGTATCCGGCTTGGAGGGATCGGGAATCCGGACATAGCTAGTCCTTAAGATAGATGAAGGGTTGCCGCATTGTTCCTCCACCACTGCAACGTGATGGGTGACCTGGGGAGAGTTGATCTCTCTCAGATCGGGTTTAGGCCCAATCTGATCGTAGTCTGTAGCGACTCCCAGGGCGGCGATGCGATCCAAGAGCTCGTTCAGGGAAGAGAGCTCCATTGGATCTAACTGCTCGGCGAGTTCCGAGTTGACGTGAAGATTGCTTTCGATGACCCGAGAAGTCATCGTCGGCGCAGCGGCCGAACAAGCGGTCATAAGAAAACCACCTAGCCGGAGAGTTTGGCCGATAGCCAAAGCTCCCTCAGCAACAGTGCCATCTTTAAAGACGGGATGAGACATCCTTCCTGGTGGCGACGGCACAGCGGAACTCTCAATGAAAGCACCAGTGTCGGTGTCAAACCCGGCGGATCACGGGTAGGGGGTCCCGAACTGTGCGTCTAGGCCGGATGGTAACAGGAGGCAGGGGACACAATGTTTTACCCAGGTTCGGGCCCTCTTGATGGAGGTAAAACCCTACGTCCTGCTTGATTAATATTGATGATATGGGTAGTACAAGAGTAGATCTACCATGAGATCGGAGAGGCTAAACCCTAGAAGCTAGCCTATGGTATGATTGTATGTTGTGGTTGTTGTCCTATGGACTAAAACCCTTTGGTTTATATAGACACCGGAGAGGGTTAAGGTTACACAAGGTCGGTTACAAAGGAGGAGATATCCATATCCGTATTGCCTAGCTTGTCTTCCACGCCAAGTAGAGTCCCATCCAGACACGAGACGAAGTCTTCAATCTTGTATCTTCATAGTCTAACAGTCTGGCCAATGGAGATAGTCCGGCTGTCCAGAGACCCCCTAATCCAGGACTCCCTCACTGGGCCTCAGCAGTTTCGGGGACTACTGTTTGGGGATGACCCCCGGATAGGCTCAAGAGCACAAGTCCACTTTACAAAACATTGGGGTAGCCAACACCCCTCAATCCGGCTCCCTAGATGTGTGCCGGCTAGGTGCAGTGCCACGCCCAAGCCGGCGGCCGATAGCATCAGCGCATGTCCTGTCCCACCATACAACATGACCCCTCCCATGCTGAGGAGGACATGGCAATAGTGCTTGCAATACCGCTGACTGGGGAGAGCATGGCAACAGTGCGCGTGGCGCCGCTGACCGGGGCGACCGACGTCAACGCGGCACGACATTGTGGCGGCATAGTGCTGACCACTCCGTGACATGGAGGACGACGGGCTACAGTGATGTGCAGCTGGCGGGCCCCACAAAAGGCCAGAGACGCCGACAACAAGGCGCCGCCGTCATTTCTTTATTATTTGTAACCTAGGAGGCCAGGCTATAAGACCTCCTAGGAGGGGTCGTCTCATTCCACACAAACACATATATGAGAGGCACGAAAGAGAGCTAGCTCCTTCTCCCTCCTCCACACAAACAGCTCTAGGAGCACCATTGTAGCCCTTGTGATATTCACAGTTGATCTGGCAGGACTAGGGGTGTTACCTCCCACAGAGGGCCCCGAACCTGGGTACATCATGTGTCTCGCACTGCTTGTGCCCAGTCTCGCTTCCAGAACCCACCAACGCTCTCTGGCCCCAACCACCTTCGATAAGCCATCCCATGGCATCTACCGTGAGAACACCACAACAAATACGTTTATCAACCAACATTGTTGTAACTCACAGGAATGAAGCAATAC
Organism: Triticum aestivum; assembly: GCF_018294505.1. NCBI lineage: Eukaryota > Viridiplantae > Streptophyta > Magnoliopsida > Poales > Poaceae > Triticum > Triticum aestivum. The sequence continues at coordinate 101,474,285 of NC_057803.1, forward strand.
TAGAGCAAACATATTATTGCTCTTTATGTAAGCCATTTGCACCTAAGCAACATTATCTTCAAGAGAATGGTTGGTGATATGATGGAATACATGTTCACATGACAATGACTGTTGTATGTGATTTATCTCTGCGAGGCCACACACACACACGCACACACACACACACACATAATGTCTCATATTTTCTAGTGATTGTTGGATGTTGCCACTAGGGCATATTAGGAAGCCTTCCATGAGATGAACATGACACCGAGTAGGAACACGAAGCTTTTCTTTGATCTGGCAATGTGATGACATGATCAATGTATCCGATGATACTGAACTCTAGATTTCTATAAACTTGATAGAATATGCCAAGAGCTTTGGTGGCATGGAGATATCAAAAGGTAATTCTTGACTCCCAACCAATTGTGTTTGGTGGGTCCAATGGCAATGGGATATAGAACCTTGGGTCTCAATATATCTTTTGCACATTCTCATGGTCTAAAATGATTGCTCTCTATGTCTAGAGATTGAACAACCATGAGAGTTTTGAATGGATAGATTCTAGATGTACGCAGTTTGGTGTACATCAACCAAATTCAGGTTTTACCAAAGTTTTCATCTCAACTTTCACCTTAAGATGATCATGCGCTTGGTAAATATCTCGTGTATACATACATTGATATAATGCAAAACAATGTTGAGGATTTGTTGATGAATATGCATGGACAATCATCATTGTTGGAGTAACCCTTTGCTATAAGGAACTCAGTAAGTTGGTTGCACCATTTTTTTGTCTAATTTAAGCCATGAAATGACTTATTGAATTTAAACAATGTATGATGTGTTTCACGTAAGGATTGGGAATTGTGATCCCGTGACCTATATGTCTGAATTAAGTGACACATAATAATATGTGATCACTATATCTATCAAATGCATAGATAGATGATTCTAAACTGCCACTGAGATAAGATATTGGAAAGTGATTCCACATATATTGGAGAGTTTCAGGTGCCTGCATGAACCCTTGTGCTACAAGTGTTGCAATACCTCTCATCTTCTCATTTTGAAAGAACATTGGTGTAGGTATTACTTTAATACCTTCCTTTTATCGAGAGAGAATATTTCTACTTGGATTGCATCATTCCACTGGTCCCAATACGAGTTGTATTCACATGTTTCCATAGCCATTATCTTTCAATCTGAATGACTATGAAGGTTGTTTTCAATCACAATTGAGAAACTTATATCGATGGTTGTAGACTTTCAGTTATATCAGTACTTTAGAATCTAAATATGATTATTGGAATCTAGTTTATCCCAGTTAAATTTTCATGGCTTTCCAATATGACCAAGACTCGGCATTTCGATGTACTAGTTATTGTATCGAGCTAGGTTGTCGAGGTTATCCATTCACTACGTGTATACTTCCAATTATGTGTTTATCAACACGAACTTGACTTGCATTTACTGATTTAGAGTTTTTTTCCTCTACTTCCTTTGTTTCTTACGAGAACATAAATCATGTGTGTGGCCATAGTTCTCCCCCTCTTGTTTTGTTTAAGGAATTGAGTGGTTTTATTGGTACATCCACTCTTTTAGCGCGTTTTTTGCGGGCTTATAGGATTTTGTGGCACTTATGTAGTTAGTAAATGAATTTGGTAGGTCATTTGAAATGTGGTGAAAATTAGTGATCCTCTCAAGTGGTATTCAGATCTTTGAGGACATGGATTTGAGATGAAAATATCTTCATCATTCCAGTTGATTTCTTACATTGTTATTGGTGCATGAAATCTCCCTTTAATGCTTGAAAATGCTCCTTATTGAATATATAGTCAACATACCAGGCTTGAATAACCCCATCGTTAGGAGTTTGAGGGATTGCAAAAGAATACAATTATACCTTAAATTGATCCCAAATATTCTCGGAGGGTCCTGTCGAGGTGTTTCCCGATGTACCTAATGTATAGTATTACGATAGTTGCGTGTACATTTGTATGACAACGGAACATAACCTTAGGTTAACACATGGACACATGGCACAAGTATAACCCAGGTTTGGGACCCCACTATGCAATTAAAAACTCTATTCCTGCTTGAGAGGGTACGACACTTTGAAGTGCCAACCTGACCCAAGCCTTGGCCCCTGGTTGGCGCATGACTCCAAATTGACCCCTCAAGCCCAAAAGTTAGCTAGGGTGCTCGCAACTTGGAGGGCGTGAAAAGAGGCCACCAACGCATTGCATGGTTCGGCAAGACTAAAAGGCACGAGCACACTGATAAACCAACCCAAGACATGCAACACTAGCTGATACGTCTCCGTCGTATCTACTTTTCTGAACACTTCTGCTCTTGTTTTCGACTCTAATTTGCATGATTTGAATGGAACTAACCCGGACTGACGTTGTTTTAAGCAGAATTGCCATGGTGTTATTTTTGTGCAGAAATGAAAGTTCTTGGATTGACCTAAAAATTTACAGAGAATTTTTGTGGAATATATAAAAAATACTGGCAGAAGAATACACCAGAGAGGGCCACCCAGGAGACACAAGCTTAGGGGGGCGCACCCACCCCCCTAGGGTGTGCCCTGCAGGCTTATGGACCCCCCTAGACCTCCGGCAACCCCAACTCCAACTCCATATATACATGTTTGCTAAGAAAAAAATCATAGAGAAGGATTCATTGCTTTTTACAATACGGAGCTGCCTGATGTCTACTACGCAACTTTATTCTTGTAGACTCATGTTGGGCCTCCAAGCGCAGACTTTTGTAGGACAGTAGCAATTTTCCCTCAAGTGGATGACCTACGGTTTATCAATCTGTGGGATGCGTAGGATGAAGATGGTCTCTCTCAAATAACCTTGCAACCAAATAACAAAGAGTCTCTTGTGTCCCCGACACATCAAATACAACAGTAACTTGTATTGGTGCACTAGTTTGGCGAAGAGATGGTGATACAAGTGTAGTAATGATAGTAGATATTGATTGTTGCAATAGGAAGAATAGAAAAACAGCAAGGTAGAAAGTAACAAAAGTGAGCACAAACGGTGTTGTAATGCTTGAAAATGAGGCCTAGGGTTCATACTTTCACTAGTGCAATCTCTCAACGATGCTAATATAATAGGATCATATAACCATCCCTCAACATGCAATAAAGAATCACTCCAAAGTTCTTATCTAGCAAGAACATAAGATGAAATTGTTTGTACGGTACGAAACCACCTCAAAGTTATCCTTTCCGATCAATCTATCGAGCTATGCCTATAAGTGTCACAAACAACCCAAGAGTTCAAGATTATGACATTGGAAGAACAATCATATTGAATCGACCCAAACTTGTTTGTCATGAATTTAGATAGTATCATTTGTAATCAATTGTAATAACACGGAGTGTTAACATGTGATTTTACTCCTTAGACCATGAGAGTATCATAGTCACTTCTTATTGTACGGTGGACTTTGGGGTTGCTCAAACGTCACTTGTGGCATGATGATCATAACAACAACTTACAGGTTCATCGAAAAGTTTGACAAGGGACTAGATAGCTCGAGGGTGGGATTTGCTCCTCCAATGATGGAGATATATTCTTAGGGCCCTCTTGGTGTGATGACATCCATCATCGTCTGGCCAGACACTGGTGACTACATCACAGGGATGCCGGAGCACAATAACAAGAAAGAAGAACAAAACCGGTAATGAGGATTTTGGTATAGTGAGCATAGTGATGACTTAGGAGGATACTGATGCATCCCGGGTTTTTTGAAGTGTCGTGAAGCAAAGGGAACATAATGTGATAACCACGGGTTCACTCAAATATCATTCATGTGCTCATAGGGATCAATATGTACGTCCACGGTCCCGATATATGTCATTGAGCGAAGGGGTTTCGTTCATGTCTATGAGTTACCAAACCTACAAAGTCACAAGCTTAAGGTAATCACGATCTACTAAGTGTAAGTAGGACAGAGTTATAAGAATATATTTGTGGAATTGTTTCATTAATATTTGGAATAGTTCTGAGAGGATACATAAGCGTTTCGAGGTCACCGGAAGGGTTTCGACGAATATCGGGTATTAGTGATAAATATATATAGATGAAAATTTTCTGGGGATGTTAAATTATATATATAATGGTATGAAAATATTTAGAACTATTTTATATTTAATTTAATATCAACGGGCCTAATAGAGGTGGAAGGCAACTTGGGCCACAAAGGCCTCCTTCCCTAAGGAAGGAGGCGGGGTAGGGGAGGGGTCCAACTCCTCCCCCTTAGGCCGGAGCCCCAAGGAGGCTTTCCCTCCTTGGTGGCAGCCCTCCTCTTCCCCTCCAACCTATATATACTTGAGGTATTGGCCACAAATTGTACATACAAGTTTTGGAGCCTCCTCTAGCTCTTCTAATTCTAGTTCTAGTTGGTCCTAGTTGATTAACTAGAGCTAGGCTAATCCTCTTTTCCTGATAATTAGAAGTCATGTGTGGTTCTAATTCCTCCCTCTAATTCTCTGGCAATGAATAGCTTTGGACGGTGAAGCGCTGCCGCATCATGAAGGATGCACGCTTGCAACCAATTATAGAGAGGTCGTGCTTTCGGTCTTCAGTTCGATGGATTGTTCATGGGCAGTATGAGGGATCATTCGCCAGTGGTTCGAGGGACTCCAGGTATGATCTACACCGACATGTTCTTCTTTCGCTGCAACTCGGTGAGGGTAACGATCATGATCTCAACCTGTTATGCATCTTCATATTGATCTTTGGTGACCGTAGGTGTGATTTTTTTTGTTTTCTACTACATTTCCCAATAGTGGCATCATGAGCAGTTATATGAGTAGGTACAGGTTGCGATCCAGATCACATGTGATTGTGAGGGTTGATGTTCTTGCTATGCTTCCCTCGAGTGTTGTTTTGGTTCAATTTATCGACGACATGGTGTCGCTTTCTACAAGGTTCTGACAACCGATCGGCTCTGGGTGTCGACGATTTGCTAATAGTTCCTTATGCTTCACCATAGTTGAGAATAGTGAATCATCGCGTACACAAGAGGGTTCCGAAGATGGATGATCTTCTAGGGGTTATGCATATTTGACGAAGTTTAGTGTGGGGCTAGAGATTTTTAGTTACGTCTCTTGTTTCACACACCCCGAAACTTAATCTAGCATCATGAATCATCACCTAAATTGTGGATGTAGATAACTAGTATTATTTGTTAAAGTTGGTTAACCCCGTAACTAATATTTTGCTAAAACCGATTATTGGACGTCTAACTTGGTTTTGCAGAGTATGCATATAATGTGGTATAGCCTTCGTTGTGATAATGAGGTTATGTATGAGATGGTTATATGTTGTAATTTTAAGTGGCCTGTGCGTCACGGCATGATGGCTGGAGCCATGAGATTGCCACGTTAATGTAAATATCATAGAGATAGCCTGCAGGTTACACATGACGATGGCAAACATACACGGAGGACCCCGACGTTGAGAAGGTGTACTTGGCGCGGGACGAGGAGCTGTAATTTCGTGCCACGACGGAATTTCTGAATGTGGTGCCACGACAACGTTTTCTAAAATTGCCACCATGGCAACGTTTTTTAAATGGTTGCCATGACAACGAGATATTGGATGCCACGACGCTTCAATAGAAGATTGAAGATGGTCACAGAGAATTCCCGGCACCCAGGGCTATACCATGTCATGCTTTTATGAATTGCCTGAGATGTTTATCCCTTTGTTGTTTGTATCCTTTGATTGCACGGTAGTCAATTATTAGGGTGATCTCTCACAGTAAAAATCAAGTTAAAAGGGTGCTCTTCCTAGTGTTGCAACAGTCTATAACACGTAGCGTTCCAGAGTACGCCATGTCCACATGAGTACAAATGGGCCGTGAGCTGTAAGACGGGAAGTTCTGGCAGAATCGTTCTGAGCTCAGAGCATGAAGCATTGAAAGATGAACAAGAGTCATATGGAGCTATGATCGGCAAAAGACTGCCTACCAGTTGAACTTCACGTCATCAGTGATGTCCACGTTAATGGTTGTGAATAAAATCAGGGTCTTGAATCACTTAATATCAATTATGAGATATATTGATTCGAGTGGGAGAACATTTATGCATTAATTCAGTTTAATCACTACTGCCAATTAATTATGAACAATGTATATGTGTAGTTTGCATTATAGTTGTAGAATTATGGCTCATGGTTCCACCTTTGCTGTTGAAATGGATTGACTATTATTTATCAGGTTGAATCTTTTACGATTGAGAGGATTGTCCTCGAAGAGGGCCAAGAAGGATTTTGTCCTACTGCATGCTTGCAACACTCTCCTGCTAATGCTATGGATGACGAGACTTTACGCCTTTTGGTCCAAAAGGCTAAGAATTACATTACGGTATGCTTGCTTCCGAGAACCGAAGTTCAAAAATGTTTGCGATAGTTATGTGATATTCTTGGAACTGATTTTTTTCAGAAGCAAACAAATATTTATATATATATATATATATATATATATATATATATATATATATATATATATATATGATATCCAAAGAAGTGTTTTGTTTGCAAATTCTAGTGAAGCATTCAAGATTCAACTATGTTCGAGACTAAAATGTATAAGATCTAGAAGAACACCAGTCATGAGTTATTGGTGAGAACTTAAAGAGAAAGAACAAAACCAAAGGATGTAGTGAGACTTACATGCCTAGGGATGTTCGGGGCTCATGCCACTCTTAAAAAGTTAGATAGCTCTTCTGTTGAGTGGGAGAAATATTGAAAGTAAACCTATAAGAAGTTTAGAGGTGGAAAGTAAAGAAGACTGGAATGTCCAGCTCAGGTATGAATGCCATACAAGTTATAAGATGTAGAGAAAGTCGATCAAGTAAAGTGTAATTCTTGAGAATTGTGATTAAATTTTTAAACACTATATTCTTCGGGAATTTTGGTTAAAAGTTGATCACAAGGATACCGACTCAATTGCATGTTGTTGCAAATTGATGCAAGAATTACTACGACCTAACGACCAACGAATTTGTAATAGTTATGATGCTTTTTCATCAACATATTACCTCTAATTTATTGTCATAATTCATTTTAGAGTTTTGTACACTTTAGCCCATTGCATAGAAGTTGCAAGGAGGTTGTTTATAAGAGAACAATAGTTGCTCGATGTAATAAACAAAATGGCCATACTCCTACTTCTGAATAGGATGTAAGTTGTGAATATTGATGATAGAATTTATTCACTTTATCCTACTAATGCTAAATGTCGCAAGACTAAAAGAATACCACATATGTGTGGCACTGCATTTAGTCACATTGGAGAAACTCGCATGGAGAAATTCCATAGTGGTGGATTTTAGAGTCATATGATTACGGATCATCTGACACTTGCAACCTTTGTCCAAATAGTGAAGTAAACTCAAATACCATTCACAGGCCATGAAGAATGAGCAACAAAATAATTGGAAATATACATATTGATGTATGTAGTCCAATAAGTGTTGTTGCAAGCAGTGGATTTATCTATCTTCAAGGATGACTCAAGTAGATATTTATATTTACTAATTGAGACATAAAACTGGATCTTTTGAAATTTATCAAAAGATTTTCAGAATTAAGATGAAATTATTGTAACAAGAAAATTATGTTTCTACAACTGAATTGCAAAAAATAATATTTGAGTTACAAATTTAGCCAATGTCCTATGAGCTGTAAAAGAATTTTATAGCTTGCACTTCCCAGAAAATTACTAAGAGTAGAATGTTTTGAGTAGATGTAATAAAGTTATGTATGATATGGTGAGATCAGAAATGACATTGATTGTTTTGCCAATATACTTTTTAATGTGATGCTTTAGAGACTATGGCTTTTACACTAAAAAGAGCACCATCAAATTTGTTAAAATAAATGCTATTGTGTAGGTTATGCCAAATGGTTGGTATTCCTCTATCACTACACCGAGGCAAAGTGTTTTGTCATGGAGTGTGGAAATTTTGAAGAGAATGTTTTTTTGCAAAAGAGTGAGTGGGAGGACAATGCAATTCGATGAGATTACAAAATCTTCATGATCGGGTCAAAGAAAAGAAATGCTAGAAGTGGTTCTTAAATTTCTTATCATGACTGATACAGAAGCCTCTACATAGGATATAGAGACCACAGTTGAATGTGCAACTGAACTACATAGGTTGGAAAATTCATACAGACCTTCAAGGTTTGCAAACGAAATATTGTTGAAACAACCAATGAACCTATAATACATAGAGAAGCGTTGATGAGCCCTGACTCCGGAATTGGCTATATGCCAAAATAATCTGAGATAGTATCCATGCACATAAATTCAAGTTTAGAACTTCATAGACCCTCTGAAAGACTTAAAAGTCTAAAAATGTAGTGATGGATCTATAGATTGACAAAGATAAAATGTTTTATAATGCTTGACTTGTTGTAAATTGTTTATCACAAGATCAAGGAGTTGATTATGACAATATTGCTTCATCATAATAATACTTAAAGTCAGTTCGGATTAAACTAGCAATTACTAAATATTTCAGTTATGAGATATAACAGATGGATATCAAAATGATTCGCATGAGATGGAAATAGAACCATGGTTGAATATTTGATACGGTCCAAGGTAATTTTCTCGATCTAGAGGATGCTAGTAAGTGTGCAAACTTCAAGAGATTCAGTAATGATCTGAAGCAAGTATAGTGGAGTTGGAATTTTTGTTTTGATAAATTGATCAAAAAATATGATTCCATCGATAGAAACAAAGGTGCTTGTATTTACAAGAGAGTAAGTGGGAGCATGGTAATATTTCTGAACACTGTGTGTGCATGACACATTGTTGATTGGAAATTATATAAATTTCTTGACACGGATTAAGAATTTATTGAAACTAGTTTTTTAGTAAAGTATTTAGGCAATATGGTCCTTGTATTAAGCATTATAATGTATGGAGATAGTAGTGTCTAATCAGGGCTTAGCCAAAATACATATTTACAAAGTACTAAAGTAGTTTAGTAAGAAAACGCCAAGAGTTTCTTGTCAAAGTCACATGGAAGGAGTTTTAAGCAAGAATCAGTGTCATGAAACACTGATAAGCGAAATACATGATTTCAATCAGTCTTGTGTTATAAATGTTCCATGGTATGTAAACAACCAGACATGTCTAATACTCCAATTAAGTTGTGAGTAAAGTTACCAAAATGACCAAATTATTGATCATAGGATAACAGTGAAAAATGTCGTTAAGTACAAATGACATGTTTCTCGCATATGGATAAGATGAAAAGATTGGTGTAAGGAGTTAAATCAGTACAGGCTCGTTGTAAGTAAGTACCTTGATAAAATCTTCATCAGTACTCCAAGCGATTTATCAGTTTCAGTTAAATGATTGGTGGCACAGTAAGTTGGAATTGATCCAAAAGATTAATGTGGAGAATTCTACAACAGAAGGCTGAGTATATTGTCACTTTATAAGTAACAATAGAGGGTGATGAATCAAAAAGTTCATTTATGAGCTTGGTATGATTTCTAGATGATTGTGCAAATGGATCATTGTTCTCAATAGTGGTTCTATGTATCAATGAATCAAAGGTCCTGCCAGTGATTCAATGCATACTAAGCTTGTTTCACATAAATTATGAATTCATGTGGAAGCATTACAAATGCATTGAAATGCAAATGATAGACACGGATCTGAAGATTGTCATATTCGACAGGACGAAGTCTATACCACAAGCAAAGCATGCACTGACACCAGATTGCCATTGGTGTAAAAGTTAAAAGTGGTAACTAGATTATTGACTCTAATGCGAGTGGGAGACTGTTAGAAATATGCCCGAGAGGCAATACTATTGTATTGTTACATTTACATATTTATATTAAGTGTTTATATTTGATGTTATAACTGCTATGATCTTGAAATATGCGATTCAGTGGAAAACTCATATGCATGTGTGAAATGATAAACAGATTAAATAAAGGTTCCTAGTCTCGCCTCTAAGACTAGCTCAAGTGTTGTTGGTGATCATGTTTTCCGGCTCTTAGGATATCGTTAAGTGTAACGATAGTCCTAAAACAACACTGAGATTATGACGTTGGAAGAACGATCATATTGAATAGACCCAAACTTGTTTGTTATGAATTAAGATAATATTGTTTGTAATCAATTCTAATGACATGGAGTGTTAACATGTGATTTTGCTCCTTGGACCATGAGAGTATCGTAGTCACTTCTTACCATATGGTGGACTTAGGGGTTGCTCAAATGTCACATGTGACACTGTGATCATAACAACAACTTACATGTTCATCGGAAAGTTTGACAAGGGACTAGATAGCTCGAGAGTGGGATTTTCTCTTCTAACGATGGAGATATATTCTTAGGGCCCTCTCGGTATAACGGCATCCACCATCGCCTGGCCAGACACAGGTGACTACGTCATGGGGATGCTGGAAGATAATAACAAGAAAGAACAAAACTGGTAACAAGGATTTCGGTATAGTGAGCATAGTGATGACTCAAGAGGATACCAATGCATCCCGAGTTTTGTTAAGTATCGTGAAGCAAAGGGAACATCATATGATAATCATAGGTTCACTCAAATATCATTCGTGTGCTCATAGGGATCGATATGGATGCCCACGGTTCCGCTATCGGTCATTGAACGAAGGGGTTTCGTTCATGTCTATGAGTTACCAAACCTACGGGGTCACAAGCTTAAGGCAATGAAGATCTGCTAAGTGTTAGTAGGATAGGAGTGATAAGAATATATTTGTGGAATTGTTTCATTAACACTCGGAATAGTTCTGAGAGGATCCAGAAGTGTTTCGGGGTCACTGGAAGGGGTTTCGGTGAATATCGGGTAATACCGGGTATTACCGATAAATATATATAGGTGGAAAATATTTGTGGGGATGTTAAATTATATATAATGGTCTGAAAATATCTAAAACTATTTTATACTTAATTTAGGGTCTTTTACATCTGTGTCCCTAACTGGAACCCACTACTCATAAAGCCGGCCAAAGGGCTTTGACCGTCCTGAAAAAAATAGCAGAAATATCAAAAAATATGAAATTTTGTGGGATCAAAGATAATCGGGTTCGCAAAACGCGTGCAAATTTTTGTGTTGTTTGGACATTCCACGAGCTCGTGGCAAAGAAAAAACAGTTAATATGTACGCATGTGAATAGTAAATTCAAAAATAGCTAGAAAATTCAAAAAAATATGAAAAAAAATTGGCATCAAAGAGGTTCGGGTCCCCAAGGTGCATGCAAATTTTTGTTGTGTCTGGACACTGTAGGAGCTCGTGGAGGAAAAAAATTGGCTCCGGAAAAAACTTTGAAAAAAATGACTATTTTGTTTTTTTGTCTAGACCTTCTCGCATGTCATTTGATCACAAAAACTTGCAAGCACCTTGTGCACCCAAGCCTCTTTGATGCCAAAAAAATTCATATTTATTGAATTTTCTTGCTATTTTATTTCAAATTTACTGTTCACAAGTATACAGATTAACTGTTTTTCCTCGCCATGAGCTCCTGGAATGTCCAAATAGCACGAAATTTTGCACGCACATGAGTATCTTCGATCGCACAAAATTTTAGATTTCTTTTGCTATTTTTTCTGGGCGGTCAAAGCCCTTTGACCAGACGGTAACGGCGTGGAAGGGCAATTTTTTAAGAGCACCTAACGGCAGAGGGGCAAATTTGAGCAGGCTTCGAAATTATGGGCAAATCTGAGTAGTTGGTTCGAGTTAGGGACAGAAATGTAAATGGCCCTTTAATTTAATATCAACGGGTCTAAAAAGGCCAAGAGGTGGAAGCCAACTTGGGCCACGAAGGCCCAAGTGGGGGAGGCTCCTTAGGAGGCCGAATTGGGGTACTCCTCCCCTTAGGCCGGCGTCCCAAGGAGGCTTTCCCTCCTTGGTAGCAGCCCTCCTTTTCTCCTCTAATCTATATATACTTGAGGTCTTGGCCACAAATTGTGCATACAAGTTTTGGAGCCTACTCTAGTTCTTCTAGTTCTAGTTCTAGTTGGTCCTAGTTGACCAATTAGAGTTAGACTAATCCTCCTGTCCTCATATTTAGAAGCCCTGTGTGATTCTAATCTCCTTCCTCTAATTCTCTGGCGACGATTAGCTTTGGATGGCGAAGTGCTACCGGTCGTGAAGGTTGCACGCTTGCAACCAAGTAGAGAGGCCGCGCTTTCGGTCTTCGGTTCGAGTGACTGTTCATGGGCGGTACGAGGGATCATTCATCGACAGTTCGAGAGACTCCAAGTACGATCTACATCGACACGTTCTTCTTCCGCTACAACTCGGTGACGGTACAATCGTGATCTCAACCCGTTATGCATCTTCATATTGATCTTGGGTAATCATAGGTGCGGGGTTTTTTTTTCTAGTATGTTTCCCAACACATAACGGTTGGAGTGTTGGTGTAGAATCCATGGTGATGTCTATGGGGTGCTCTGCGTCAGGCAGAACATTTTGTCTGAAATATATGTCACCTTTACTTTTGGAACATTATTTGCAACTCTTGTTGCTTTCCTTTGGCTTTCTTTACCAGTTACCAAAACCATTATTGAAAAGAGTAATCAGCAATACCTACAAGTTGGTCCTATCCTCCAGAGGGCTATGTGGAGGCTAACGTGATGCGACGTTTTGTGCAGGTACCAGAAAAGCGGAGGGGCAAAACTTCCACCTTGTGCTTGTGCCGAAGAGCTGAAGCATGAGATTGTGTCCTTGGCCTAAGCGACGCGCTACATTTGGTCCACGAGCATATCATCTTAGATGATTGTTCGACGATTCTGCCATTGTGATTACCTTACATGAGATTGCCTGCAAATATGAACCCTCTTTCTGCTTGGAGAGAACCTTACATGAGATGCTAGACATGTTGAGGAGAAAGCCAAATATTCATAGCCACAAGATTGGTAAAGATAGCAACAGAGTTGCACTCGAGATGGCTAAGTTGTATAAGATCAAAGATAGCGGTATCCTATTCAGATCCCCATTCACTCATGATCTGGCACAGTTACTGCAAATGCATTGTAATGCTGCTTAATATCATGAAATGATAATCATCTACAATATCATGAAATCACATCCTGACTATTTTGCCCTTTATTTTAAGGTGCAAAGTTAGGCACGAGGCAAACTGATTTTGTAGTCACATGTTTGTGTAGGCACGAGGCAAACACAAGTGATCCAGCGCAAGCTAAATAAATGTCCACAGGCTAACAAATGGTATACTGATTTTTCCTTTCATCATTTCAGCCAGTTTACAAAATACATCAGCATAAACGATAGATACATCAGTACCACACATGTACAACAATGTTGATCGAACTCTACAAATTAAGAACTGCCTAATGAAGGTAGGCAGACACATCAAAAAAAACGCCGATCAATTTGTGGTGCAAATGGTGTCCTCGCTGAGGTTTGCACTCATGCCTCAGCAAAATCATAGAATTGTCGCATAAGTTTCTTGTTTCATTTTCATCAGATTACCCTCGATGTCCTTTAATACAGGTCTATATCTGCACAAGAGATGAAACAGTTTGATTTTACCAACACAAAATGGGGTCGACTAAGGAAAATATAAGAAAATGGTAGCAGACTTACAAGCGTGTCAGGTTATTCTGTGCTTGGACTGCCTTTCTAAGCTGAGCTGAAAGTTTCATTATCTCTGCCGATAATCCCTCAGATCTGCTCTGTTCTTTCACAAGTTCATCCTACATGTGGCAGGAAGCTACTGTAAATTGAGGACATGATATTAACTGGATTTGACCACAAGTTGGTCATCACCCAAACAACAAAAAACGTTTTCACCAGTTTCAGTTATTAACCTTTAGAGAAAGATTCTCTGTGACCAGTTCTGGTGGGATGCTGGTCTCACTTTGGCCATCTAGCTGGACACTAGTATTGTTTGTTTTCAACAGGTTAGCTTGCTCAATTCTTAGCTTCTCTAAGTGGAGACGAAGCTCTTCATTTTGCTTCAGACAATCTTTAACCTGCAAGTTTAGATGAAGTCAGTAGGCAAGATGCAGATTTCGTAACAAAGATTTTTAGCATACTCCATGCACAAACTGAATACGAACAGCACACCTGGTTCTCCCATTGCATCGTAACAGACATAGCTTCTTGATATGAAGTTGACAAGACCGAGTTCTCCTCAAACAGATTCTCTATTTCTAATGACTGGGAATCAATCTGTTGAACACATAAAGAAATTAGTCACCGTTTAGGAAACTTACTTTAGCAAAAATAAAAGGAAGGCAAAGCCAAACACCTCCATCAGCAGCTTTTGGCGGCTGCCCTCTAACCTCTCAACCATCAAAGCCATATCATGCAACTGGTTTTCAAGTTTTTCCCTATCTTGCTGCCATAACGAAAAAAGCGATCAGTACAGATTGTTTTAAGAGCTGAGTTCAGCTACAAGAGTACTATGAACCTACAATACTACATGTGCGTGTGACTATTCTAGTCACCACTGCAATTTTTGACTTTTAACTATGCCTTCAGAACTAAAGGTGCTCAATCACCAGGTACCACATGATCTGATACCAGCCATACATACCTCCAAAGCTCTTGATCAATCTGGGCATAACTGTATGGTCTTACTGTGAATGGCCATAGCACCATGCCTAAACATGTGCCTATGCAGTCTAATGGTCTATACTGTAAGAAGCTTACTTTCTGATGAAATTAACGAACATAAAGTTTGTTAGATGTGTTACCATTGAAAATGCCTTGCGTGCAGCAAATTCAGAAGCCTCTTCTGCATGGAAGGGAAAACTTATTTCAGCAAGTAGGTGCATAATTTTGCAACATGGTAGTAAGTACCTTAGCATGTAACTATATGTCTATATATCAAAAAATATGGAATGTTTCAACACTAAATGACTACAAAACCATAAAGCATGGCAGAAAACACCTACAGCAACATCTGGAGAATAGAATTACATGTTTGCTTAAATTTTTCTACTTCCTCAGTTAGAGATGATATAATACCCACGAAATAATTTTCATCCACACCTGAAGATTTCTTTGTTAATGCAGCAATTTTCTCTTCCATCTCTCGCTTTTCAGCTGCAAGAGAAGTGGTACGGGATTGTTCTTCAGCTAGCCTTTGCTGATCTTGCTGCCTCAGTAGGGTCTCTTCAGCTAGTTTTTGCTGCTCCTGTTGCCTTAGCAGTGACTCTTGCTGTGTTTGCCATTTTTTTTAGATATCAAAGATTTTTTAGATAGACCATACGAGAATGGAAGCAAGTACAGCGCTAAAGTGGAAGGCATAAACAACCTACCTTTAGCTGAGCTTGTAAATCCTGTATCTCCTTTTCCATGGCAAGAGTTTGCTCACTTGATGTTCCCACTGCATATCCACTGTAAGAGTTGCTCATTACTTGCTGCTGCAGGGTATTGAGCTGCGCTCTCAAGGATGCAGAGTCTTCTTCTGCCTGTTGAGTTGCAACATGAGCATGCTGACTGTAATGCTAAGAAGGCACAAACTTTAGACATACCCTGTACTGCTCCTCTTCTGCCTCTCTCAACCGCTTCTTCATGCTCCTTAGTTGCGCTAGAGCATCCTCCTAATTATCATACCAGGAAGAAATGATGAGGCATGCATGCACAGTTAGCAGAATATTGCACAAATATTCCTACAAAACAAGTGTTGAATACCTTAGCGACAACTGCAGCGTCTTTCTCCAATGAAATGTCATTTAGAGCCTTTTTCAACGAGGGCACTACATTTTTCTCCTGCAAGTCACAAATCAGGCAACAAACCGCTTAGGTGCATGTAAACTGAGATGCACTAAGATGTGCTACCAGTACTGGCTAGACAAGATGTAACTCACGAGGTCATTCAATCGGTTAACCAGGGAATCCTTTTCGACTTCCTTCTCGGCAAACTGCGGGACGCATGCCGTGTGTGTTAGGACTTGCTATTCCACAAATAACTACGCAATACGCCATATCACAGACAAAGATACCTTGGACATCAGCATTTGGTTTTCCCTCTCCAATTCCAAGTTCCCATTTTCAAGTTGTTGAACTCGTGCAAGGAGCTACCATTTCAGACGAAAAAAAAGGCCTTAGTTACAATCTATAAACAACAGGGTTGCTACACATTTGCAACAAAAAGCATTTTTTTCAATGCCCCAATGCAGACAAATGGCGTAGCAAACATGTCCCAGCTCTTGGATACAGGAGGAAACTGAAAAACTAACCTCTGCCGCGGCTCTTTGGTTCCCTGCAGATCATCGGAAATGTTTTAAAGGCAGGATTAGCACCGGATTAAGCAAAGATAGCAAAGGAATTGTTCTGGCAGACAGATAGAGAGAAGGATGGACCAACCGTGAGGGTCGCCGTGGGACGCGGTCGCGGCGGGCGTTTGCTGCTGCATCCTCTCGGCCGCCCTCTTCTGCCGGATCTCCTCCAGCTGCCACACACGCAACAGAGATCGGAGTCTCGGACATCAGAAGCTGACGGGCGAAGCGAGGCGCGGATCTGAGCCGCTGCCCGCCTCCAAAAAAGGAAAGAAAGTTAAAAACGGGGGGAGGCCGGAGGCGTACGGTGCGGCGGCCCCTGGAGGCGTGCTGAGACTCCATCGCGGCGAGCAATGGATCGGCCGGCGCGGGAGCTCGGGAGGATTCGGCGGATTTCGGAACGGAGGAACCCGGAGCTCCTCCGGTTCTGCAATTGCCGCGGTTGGAGAGGTGGGGGAACGGGAGACACGACGAGGCAACCAACCGAAGCTCGTGTCGTGGGCTGGTCAGCGATGGGCTCATCAAAAGCACCCGCGCTTGTAGGCCTCTTGCTTTGATGGGCCAAGATTGAGGCTACCGCGTCCTTCTCCTTCTGTGCAAACGACAACCCTGGGTGCATCAACTACGGGCTTCGCAACCATCACCGACCCACCGACTCTAGTGGCTTTGGCGATAAGAGAATCAATGGCGCTGACGGATGATTTACAACTTCAGTCCATTCTGATGGCCTCGGACTGCAAGGTCGTGATCGATGATATCAAGCAGACTAATAGAACAGCTTACGGTGCAATCATACATGAGATTATACAACACTCTTATAGTTTTACTTTATATAATTTTGTTCATGAGTTTAGGAGTTCAAATGCCGAGGCTCACAATTTAGCGAAGCATGCTCTAAAGATAGGGATGGGCCGCCGTGTCTGATTAGGCCACCTCGAAAACCTTTCTTTTGTCCATGTAACTATGGTGACGATGTAATAAAGGCTTCGTGAATTGTCTCAAAAAAAAAGACAACCCATCCTACGCTCGGAAAAGAAAAAAAAAGGCACAAGATGCGGCAGCAGCAGCGACGCCATAGACGGAGACGATGTGGTCATTACATGCGTGCCAACTCTGGAAATCACGACATATGAAACTTTTTTTTGACAATTATCTCTCCTTTATTCATTTATAAGAATCATAACATCACTTACAAAAAGAGAAATAACCACATTCGGAACGATGTCCATCTAGATATCTATCTAGACCTACTATTAAAGGAAATAGGTATTTTTAGTTTTGGCTCTACTTTGTTTCGTCCCGTCTTGAGAATTTTTACGTATGCTATTTTTTAGTTTTGTCTATCTCATGGAGGAACATATATTTGTGCAAATAAAGGAAACAGACGTACGAACAAAACCGGGAGTCTGCTGAAGACTAAAAAATAATTGTCACAGCTAGGAGTTGAACATACGACCTACACGAGAGACAACTTAGGAATTGCTACCCAACCAGACAACATGATGTGTTCTAAAGTGAAGTTATATTTTTTTATAGATTTTGTTATCTGTGACGCTGGTTAAAGAACCCAGGCAAAGTCGAAGCCCACGCAAGATTGAGCTTCCACGTTGCTGAGTTGGGCCTTCGCCTGAAAACCGGGAGTCTGCTGAAGACTAAAAAATAATGGCCACAGCCAGGAGTTGAACACACGACCTACACGAGAGACAACCTAGGGGTTGCCACCCAACCAGACAATATGATGCGTTCTAAAGTGAAGTTATATTTTTTTATAGATTATGTTATCTGTGACGTTGGTTAACAAGTCTAGGCGAAGTCGAAGCCCACGCAAGATTGAGCTTCCACGTTGTTGGGTTGGGCCTTCACTTGACGGGTTCCTCCAGTTGTTTCGTTGGGCCTGTGTGTGGATGAAAATTCAAATTATACCAAGAAACTGATGCATGGATATTTCATGTTGTACGGGGCAAAAGACCGCCTTGCATCAAGCGAGGCATGGCTAGTCGACAGTGTCCAGATGACTGCCCATGGTCTGGGCGTCTAATAGGCATCGATGACCTTACGTGTAACTGTCAACCACGCTCCAAAAAAGAACTCCCAACTACGATGTGGTTCCTTTTGTGATTGTGCGGCTGTGATGTATTTCTTCTAGACCTCAATGTGCGCCTCCCTACCGTCGATAGCACTGTTGGATGTTTAGGTGAATGGGACAATCAGCGTTTCTTTGAATATATAGGTGGGACAACTAGCGTTTCTTCATAGTGTATTCACTATGAACCATTGTGATTGCACATAACCGTAATTTTCTTTCCCTTTGCAACGCACGGGCATATGTGCTAGTTTTTAAAAAAAAATTAACCATCCCAGCCAGTTCATGAGCTACTTGATTTCTTTCTCTATTACAATAATAATAGATGACATGAGTAAAATCAAGCGATACAAATAACAATCACTAAAGATAGCAGAAGCTACTGAAGAAGAGTAATCATCGATTAGGACAGCAACAACCTTCACACTATCGTAGTTGACCTCGATCTTACTGCATCCAACTGTACTGCCAGGTTCATTCCAAACCTCACTCCAACTGCCTCCGCCGTGAATGAGTCAAAGCAAAGATCAATCTTTTCATTTGCAGTTGCAATGAACGTTCCATGATGGTCTCGGATGACTGCTCCAACCATTCCCTCAAGCGTGTCCACATCAAAACCCGCATCAAGGGCATGTTTAGTTGTCTGCATGTTTTTTTCATGTTTCCTGGGAGCCTGGACAGTGGAGCCTGTTTAAGGGTATGCAGGCTCTAGACCATCTTTTTGTGTGTCGATTGTTCGTCTGTATTTACCAGAACCCGTATCTTTCTTCGTGGTGTAAATTGCACTATAACGAGCTGAATGAAAGCCTATTTGTTTTTTGTGTGTGTTTCAAAATGGCAGTTATCCTGCATTCATTAGGAAAAAAAGAGTTGCTCGGTTAATTGAGAAAAATTGAGCAAAAACCAAATTGCCCGGTTAATTATGGAGAATCGGTAGAAAATCATCACAACCGTTGAGCGGCACACAAGGTGCCTCATGCACACCACTCCAAACAGGGTCTTATCGAGACAACACACAGGAGCATCATCATCACTCCTCCCCTACAGGCATCATCGCCATCCCTAGCCAAACCCTGAGCAAAAGACTCTAACTTCGCTGTAGGCGATCGTCGACCCAACCACACTGAAGAGGCAGTGTGGAGATGCATGAAGGTCCACGCCAGACCCCGCCTACCAGATAGCGCAACTCCGACTCTGACGGAGAACCACAAAGGAGAACTAGGCACGACTGGCGTCGTAGAAGATCATCGAATGGACCATGTGTTGCATGTCATCGTATACCACCTGGGCCCCGCCACCATAGCTTTGACTTCACGGCAACAAACCAACCGAGGCAATCCCACGGACATGCTGGAGAAGAGCCAACCACCTCATCCATAACCACGTCTTCGACGCTGCTCGCCCCATCATTGTTGCCACAGAAGTCTCGACACCAACACCACCGTCTTCCACTGGTCCGGCTCCCAATACCTAGCTGCAACGACGAAACCCCCAAGGGGGAAACAGCACCAAGGCACCGTCATTGTCCGATCTAACAAGATCAAGGGTTTGCCCTGGAGCTACAACCATCCGTGCTGGAGGGATGCAACCGCGGTACAACAATGCTTCCAAGAAGGTAAGCGACGGCCATAGCCACCGCCATCGTTGGTCATGGTCACAATCGAGGCGGGGTTTTCAACCCACCTCCTGACACCACCTCATCCGCATATCATCTCACAATGGCGCCCACTGATACGTCTCCAACGTATCTATAATTTATGAAGTATTCATGCCAATATATTATCATTCTGGGATGTTTTACAATCATTTTATAGCAACTTTATATCATTTTTTGGGACTAACCTATTGACCCAGTGCCAAGGGCCAGTTGCTGTTTTTTGCTTGTTTTTTACATCGCAGAAAATCAATATCAAATGGAGTCCAAACACCGCGAAACTTTTTGAGAATTTTTTATGGACCAGAACACTTCCAATGGGCCAGAGCTACACCTGGGGGTGCCCCGAGGGGGCACAACCCACCAGGGCACGCCTAAGTGGGTTGTGCCCACCTTGGTGGCCTCCCGTACCCCTTCTTTGCACTATAAATTCCCAAATATTCTGAAAACCTTCGGGGTTAACCTAGATCAGAAGTTCCGCCGCCGCAAGGCTCTGTAGCCACCGAAAACCAATCTAGACCCTTTTCCGGCACCCTGCGGGAGGGAGGACTCATCTCCGGTGGCCATCTTCATCATCCCGGCTGCCACCACGGTGAGGAGGGAGTAGTCCACCCTCGGGGCTGAGGGTTTGTACCAGTAGCTAACTAGCCATGTGTTTAAGCTCTCTCTCTCTCTCTCTCTCTCTCTCTCTCTCTCTCTCTCGTGTTCTTGAGATGTCACAATCTTGATGTATCACGGGCTTTGTTATTATAGTCGGATCATATGGTGTTTTCCCCTCTCTATCTTGTGATGAATTGAGTTTTCCCTTTGAGATTTCATTCTATCGGATTGAATACTTTTATGTGTTGGGTTAGGTAGTATTTCAAAAAATTTACCTACGGTCACACAAGATCTATCTAGGAGATGAATATAAATGAGAGGGCAGAGTGTGTTCACGTACCCTCGTAGACCAAAAGCGGAAGCGTTTAGCAACTGGTTTAATGTAGTCGAATGTCTTCGCGATTTAACCGATCCTAGAACCGAACGTACGGCACCTCCGTGTTCAGCACACGTTTACCTCGATGACGTCCCTCGAGCTCTTGATCTAGTTGAGGACGAGTGAGAGTTCCATCAGCACGACGGTGTGGTGATGGTGATGATGAAGTTACCGAACGCAGGGCTTCACCTAAGAACTACGACGATATGACCGAGGTGTGTAACTGTGAAGGGGGGCACCGCACACGGCTAAGGCAATTGATCTTGTGTCTTCTAGGGTGCCCCCATGCCCCTGTATATAAAGAAGGAGAGGGGGAGGCCAGCCGGCCCCTGTAGGGTGCGCCAAGGAGAGGAGTCCTACTAGGACTCCAAGTCCTACTAGGATTCCACTTGGTGGAAGGGGAAAGGAGGAAGGGAGAGGGGGAAGGGAAGGA
This sequence comes from Triticum aestivum, assembly GCF_018294505.1. Taxonomy (NCBI): domain Eukaryota; kingdom Viridiplantae; phylum Streptophyta; class Magnoliopsida; order Poales; family Poaceae; genus Triticum; species Triticum aestivum. Next base: position 101,495,688 of record NC_057803.1, read on the forward strand.
AAGGGGGCGCCGCCCCCTTCCCCTAGTCCAATTCGGACTGCCAAGGGGGGAGGGGGTGTGGCCAACCCCTTGTAGCCCTTCTCTCTCCCCACTAAGGCCCATGAAGGCCCATTAGTTCCCCTGAGGGGTTCCAGTAACCCTCCGGCCCTCCGATAGTTACCCGGTACCTCTCGGAACTCATCCGGTGTCCGAATAACATCGTCCAATATATCAATCTTTATGTCTCGAGCATGTCAAGACTCCTTGTCATGTCTGTGATCTCATCCGGGACTCCGAACAAACTTCACTCATCAAATTACATAACTCATAATACAAATCATCATCGAACGTTAAGCGTGCGGACCCTACGGGTTCGAGAACTATGTAGACATGACCGAGACTCATCTCCGGTCAATAACCAATAGCGGAACCTGGATGCTCATATTGGCTCCTACATATTATACGTATATCTTTATCAGTCAAACCTCATAACAATATGCATTGTTCCCTTTGTCATCGGTATGTTACTTGCCCAAGATTCGATCGTCGGTATCTTCATACCTAGTTCAATCTTGACACCAGCAAGTCTCTTTACTCGTTCTGTGATGCATCATCTCGTAACTAACTCATTAGTCACATTGCTTGCAAGGCTCATATTGATGTGCATTACTGTAGCGACCCGACCTCAAACAGTCAAGTCTCTGTGCTTAAGTGTCATCCCTGGATCGGTATGCTGACACACATAGTACTCGAGGATTTATAACAGAGGTAAATCACATGTATAAAGTAACATAAAATACTATTACCTCAATCCAAATAGCGGAAGCAACAAGGTTGGGGATTCCCATCAACACCAACGGCAAAGTTGAGTGTAGAAATCGTAACCCTAACGTATCACTTACTCGTCGTAAGATTCCTGCAACATGAGACGTTGCAGCCACAAGGGTCAGTACATTGAATGTACTGGCAAATTCACACCATAGAGAAATGATGAACAATGGCTATCACAACATGCATATATGGCTGGTGGAAAAGCTCTATGGTTATGTGTTTTTACGAAAAGCCAATTTTTCCCTACTGCAAAGGAATAATTTTTTTAACTATCATGGTGGTTGTTAAACATTGAGAGTGTAGACACCCTCTCAATCCCAATTAAACCTCATCATTAAAACCCAACCAAAATTAATTAAAGTCACATGATGAGATTCACATGATAATCCAAGTACTAGATACTCAAGATGTCCATAACCGGGGACACGGCTAATCATGATTAGTTTATACACTCTACAGAGGTTTGCGCACTTTTCCCCACAAGACTCGATCTCCTCCGTTGGGATTCTCGCACTACATGATGTTTGAGAAACGAATGATCGAGACATAGTCTTTCAGAAGCGCTAGCACCTTACGATCGGGTAGACAGTACCAACCTACATCCCCTACATCTGCTAGTCTACCACTGTAAGAGTTCACACGACTTAGTCAACTATGCTAAAGCCCATAGTAGCTTGTGGCTGCACACGGAAGTTTCTAGGATGAATAATCTCATGATCCCTTTGAGCCTGGGTGGCGGTCCATAAAAAAAAACAGGCAATCGCCGGAATACCCAGGTGCCTCAATCCACCCAGAAGTGTGTTAAAGTTGCCACCTTAAGTAAACCATTAAATAACAATCTCACATCTGTCATGAATACACTCAAACCCAATCCACGTCTACGAGCATAGCATGGTATTATAAGCATAACGTATAGTAACTCCCAAGGTTTGAATGCAGAGCAATAGGTTCCTACCTCATCAACTACTTCCCAATACCCACATGTTATCAATCCTACTCATGCAATGTTTGAGGGTGAAACTAATGCATAAAAACTGGGTATGAAAGGGATATGATCAACGTGTGAACTTGCCTGCAATGTTGATGAAGATGATTCGCACTCAAAACTCTTGATAGTTCTACTCGTCACACTCCAGTCAATCTATCGTAAGCAAGCAATAGTAACCACCCATAAGCAATCACTCAAAAAGTCGGAAAGAACGAAGAAGACACTTTGGAAAACATCAAAACCAAGAAAATAACTCTTGCAACATAAAACAATTTCTAATAGTACCAAAGTTATGTGAATTTGGCCTTATCAGAATGTTTAGGTCAAGAGCTTCGCTTTGCAAAAAGAATCAACTCAAACGGAGTTACGGAACTCAAGTTACGATCAAAAGAAGATTCAAATTAAAATCTATATAAAATCATATTTAAATTTTCAAAAGCATGTTCAAGTTGTTTTACTGGATAGAGGAGATCATAACGAAGACGTGGGCGTTGGTTTCGTTGAATTTGGATAAACGGGTAAAAAGATGTGGTCGTTTGAAGTACAGGGACTAATCTGTGAAGAAATTTATCACGAATAGGTCCCTGGCCGAAAACTAAAATAAAAAGAAAAAAATCCTATCGAACGAACGTTGGCTATCGAACGCTAAAGAACGAAAACCGTTCGCTACAGATCTAAACGGGTGAGGGTTTTATAGCGGTTAACAAAACCAAAAAACCGTTCTTAAAAGAAAACTGAACTAAAGAAAACCCGGGGAGGGTTTTATAGCAGTTATACCGGCTAGGGCGGTTCAGGGCGGTTTGCGCCAAAAAACCAGCGGCGGCAGTTTCCGGCGATCTCCGACGAGATCTGCGGCGACGGCGTGGTGGGGCGGTGGCTACGCAGCGCAGGAAGGCGACGCGGGGCAGCGGAGCCAGCAGCGGCGGCGGCGCGAGGCGACGGGGTGCTGTGCGGCGGTGAGAAGCTCGCTTGCGGCGGCGGCTGGAGCAAGCGGTGGCGGTGACAATCTGCGAGGGCGGCGGCGTGAAGCGAGAGGAGGCGAGGCGGCGCGAGCAGAGAGGAAGGGCCCGGGGCCTCGGCCTTTTAAAGGCGGGGTCGGGGCGACGCCAGCTTGGGGAAGGGGGCGGCCGGAGGCGGGCGACGCTCGGACTCCGGTGAGTCCGGGTTGTGCACGGGGTCAGGGACGAAGGCGGTGGCGCGCTGGGCCTTGGCCTGGCTTCGGCTGGGCCGGCCCAGTCGGCGGAGAAAATATTTTTTCTTTTTTCTTAAAAAAAAATTTTCCTAGACAAAAAAATAAAAATATTACTTAGGCATATAATATATCAAAATTTTCAGAAAAATATTTCCTACAACATGAACATTTTTCTAGAGTCAAATAAAATCCAGACAATTTCAAATAATTCACAGAGTGCTACTGCCCTACTAAAATCCCATAAAAATCATTTTAAAAAAATACCAAAATGAATTCAAATTTATTTCTCTCCAATTTTATATTGTAGGGAATCATGTTACCCTATTTTCCATGTATTTTATTTTTGGAGAAAAATAATTTGAATTAAAACTCAAATAACTCCAAATTGAAAATATATTCAAAAAGGACTTTAAATTTGATCTTTTAAACTCCCAACTCATATTTCATAATTTGAAGAAGTCATTTTATCTTCTCTCGTGAAAATCATTGAGTTGCATAAAGTTTCTGAATTGAAAAAAATATTTCCAAATGGAATTCAAATATTTTTCAAACACCCTTTTCATTTATTTAAATGGAAGAAATCATGTCATCTTCTCTCTAGGGTTTTGTGTTTGAAAATAATTTGAATTCATGAAGATCATAAATGCAAAAATGAAAGTTTTGGGAAAGTCCTTTTATTCCCGCTCATTTAACTTTCAAAAAGTTTTAAATTTCACTCAATCAATCACACAACAATCAACAATCAATCAAATCTATCTATTTAATATAACATTCCAAAATTTAGAATTTTGGGATGTTACAAACCTACCACCCTTAAAATGAATCTCGTCCTCAAGATTCGGAGAGGCTAGAAAGAGATAGGTTAGGTTTGGGGTCTTCTCAAAATCCATCGATCAACACAGGGGGTCTGGGGTGCAACCACCCTTAGAAACATTGTTACGGCCCCATCAATACTCATGTCCTCCACCTTATTCTTGACAGGGCCAGTCTTCTCGGATCTTCAGTATAATTCCTTCTCTGGCTCTTCCGGTAGCGGCATAACCTTTTCCTCAAGTCTTCTGTCCTTTCATCTTGGTAAGGTTATTTCGAGACTGGGTCTTCTTAGCTGACGGGTCTGGCGCCAATGCTAAACAACTTTCGATATCTCATGGTGGTCAACAATTTATGGTTTCTCCTGCAGAAAATGGGTCTGGGTTGATCCTCACCGTATAACCTACGGTGGGCACAACTGCCTTGTACAAGGGAAAATTGCTATACCATTCTAAGGCTTATATAAGGTTTTGGTCGTCGTCTCTCTACTATAGTTAAGTCTCTCAGATTTACCATCCCATATAGCAAGGCGAATAATAAGAGTAAGTCGGTATGGTGATCAATCCATCCCGCACCCAAATCATTACCCTGTATATGGTTTAGTGAATCTCGCATTCTAACACTCGGTCATCCTCACAAGCATTGCAGAATTTCTCTTGTCAACGAACCAAGTTCGGATAAATCCATTGATTCTGCAAGCCCAACGATCATCTATCGTTCCTTCACAACTCTCAGGTTTGCGTAAACTCTTATAAGATCATCTATTGATAAAGGCATATCCTCTTCCAGGGTTTTTCGTTCAGCAAGAATGTGCTTGCTTCTTGGCAGGTCCTGGGGCATGTGGGTTATGGCCATCTCATCACTTGCAAACCTTGAACTCATCATCGGGGCAACTGATCTTTATTCCAACATCCAACTTCATAGCATACTTAATCCATCCAATTGTACTGTCTCTCTTCCTTCTATTGGCACCAAACCAAGACGTGATTACTCAAACTCATCGTGGAGTTACAATTGCTCCATATTACCAACATTCTACCTCCTTTATATCCAATAATACTTCATCCATCCATACTCTTGGGATACCCCACATATCGAGACAAAGCTCATACTTATTTTGTCCAAAGTCCACTTCATGGAATATCATTATCCTTTCCATGGTCAAGCGTCCTCACAGGGGAATGTCGGCCATCTCTGCATGACACTTCTTCAACCTGGAAACATGAAACACATCATGAACTCCTGACAGTCCTTTGGGTGACTCCAACTTGTTGGCCACTTCTCCCATACGCTCCAAAACTCGGTATGGTCCTACAAATCTCGGGGATAGCTTTCCTTTAACTCCAAAGCGCTTAACTGCTCGCAGAGGGGACACATGAAGACATGCTCTGTCTCCAATTTCATAGACTACCTCCTTGCGTTTTTGAGTCTGCATAACTCCTATGCCTGGACTGAGCTACCTTCAGTCTATCTCGAATCAACTTAACATTCTCTTCTGACTCCTTGATCACATTTGGTCCAAACAATTGATGGTCTCCAACTTCATCCCACATACTCTTGGGGTATTATACATATTGAGACAAAACTCGTATTCATTTTGTACGAAATCCACTCAGTGGAGTATCCTTATCTTTTCCAGGGGTCAAGGGTTCTTATAGGGTACTACCACCCTTTAAATGCACAAATCTTCCATAGACCATATTTCTCATATCCTCAAAATGGTCAAAATCCTTCTTCATAGAGTAACAACTCATAAAATCCATATCAGTACCAATGATGCTAACTTTATTCACTCTCAATTGATTACAATCTCAACTCAACACCTCGATATAAAACAAAATGTTCTCACTTCTATTACTCCATTTCTTTTGTTGCAAACTCAACTATCTAGCAAAAGTCTCCTTCTCCTTGGGGCATTCTCTGGCAAAGTGCCCTGCTCCCTTACAACGAAAACATACTACTTTTGACAAGTCTCAAGGTTTCCTTTTTGGGAAACTGCTGAGGTAGTGCCCTGATTCCTTGCACCTGTAACAGGTGATATGCCTCAGGTCCTTCCTGGAATCCAATCTACTTCTCTTCCTGGACCTTTCCATGCCAATCATGGCTTCTATTTCTTGTGGGTCATATTCTACTTCCTCCGTCGGGAATTCTACTAGATCCACATTCATACAATTCTGGGAGATGTGTCCTTCTTCTCAACATGAATAGCATGACTTGGTGCAGGGTTTAATTGGTTCTTCTTTGGGTGTGTCCCCAACATCTTCCTTCATCACGGGTTCTTCTAAAATTCCCATAAGGGCTCCTTTCTTTACTTCTTTCTTCTGCTATACGGTTCTTCGTACCATGGGGTAAATGTGACATTGTGTAGGGTAGTGGGTAGTCCCTTCACATAAGAAACAAGTAATCTACCTAGTTGGGCATTCTTCATCTGGGTGACTTTCTTCACAATTAGGGCATTCATCCTTCTGTTCCTTATGGTTGTGTCCTATTTCTCCACTAATCTTGCATGCACAAGGTTTCTTCATATCCTTTCCAAAAGGCTTCAATTTCTAGGACACAAACCGAGACTTTAGCAAAGTCAACTTAAAATCTTTCCAAGTGGTTACTCCTTGCCATCCATTGATGGTTTGGTACATACTCCACCAAGTAGCAGCACCTCTTTCAAAACACTGAAGAGCATGCTAGGTCATATCCTTTTCAACTATAGGGTTATTCTTCATGTGATCCTCCATGTTCTGAATCCATCGGTATGTCTCCAATTGACTCATCGGTCCAGAAAATACGTGCTCATCTCCATTCGCCCTCTATTGGGTCCATGGGTTTGGGGTTGAGATAAGAGAGATAGAGAGGGATGCACACAATACAAACAAATTTTTTGAAAAAGCAAATTTTATTTGTGGCTGTCGAGAAAAACATCAAACAAATGACAGCTCACAAACGTCGCATCTAACGTAGGTATAACAGGGGTTTGGTCTTCTAAAGGTCAATAAATCTTCAAAATCGCCAAACCCTTCAAGTCTTATTCATGTCTCCGATGGCTTCTTCCGATCGTGCTTGTCTTTCACAAGGTCTTTTGCTAGATCATCTCTATTGACGCGAAGTCTCTTGTGACGTCCTTTAATATTTCTGGAGTTGCATTCCAAACTTCTGGGTTTCAACATCCTTGGCATGAACCATGGTCCTACTGTCCTTCAATTCCTGACGAATGTCCGGTATCTCAAGGTTTTGCTCCTCCAGCTTGGCTACTTCAGCTTCTTGGTCCTAAGTTCTTCACGAAATGATTTCTCGTCAAATACGGCTTCCTGCAGGTCCATCTTAAAATTCTTGATGTAACACTCTAGATCTTGGTGATACACCGGCTAAGGTTAAAACTTCATCTTGCTGATAGGTGCTCCATCAGCCTTCTACCATCCAATCCTTCCATGCATATGCATGCTTAACTTAGCACGGTGAAAATAGCATAAGCGGGCGATAACCTCATGCATAGCCGTGTTTCTTCTCTTGTCATTTCCATGAGCTACCTCTCCATAGTTGATATCTCCTGCCTTAGGGTTTTCCTTGACAGAACTTTGAGTTTTTAACTCTCCATGCTTCGGTCTTTCTCCGATACACCTTGATCTCGGGTATTGACAACTTCCATAGTCTGCCAAGTTCCATAAGGGTAGCCTTCCTAGGTCATAAAAAATCTGGGAATTCTTCAGAGCCTTCAAATTCTCCTAGTCTTCGGAGTCTTCAACTGTTGTAGTTTCCATTATTCAGATGCATGGTAAAATCTTCTTCATTCCGTAGTGGTCGTGGTTGTCCGATATCTTGTACTTCTTGGAGTGGTCTCATCCGTCGAATCTTCGAGTGGTCAAAAGGGGAAAGGGGTATAGTCTCACTAAAAAGGAATTTTTGAATAAGCTCAGAAGAGAAGAGAGGTAACCGATCTTTTGAAAAAGAAGTTGTAGAGAAAAATCTTTCCTATGGGCTTGCCAGTTTCTAGGGTCACGTCCTACAGTCAACATGTGCTCTGATACAATCTTGTAGCGACCCGACCTCAGACGGTCAAGTCTCTGTGCTTAAGTGTCATCCCTGGATCGGTATGCTGACACACACAGTACTCGAGGATTTATAACAGAGGTAAATGACATGTACAAAGTAACAAAAAATACTATTACCTCAATCCAAATAGCGGAAGCAACAAGGTTGGGGATTCCCATCAACACCAACGACAAAGTTGAGTGTAGAAATCGTAACCCTAACGTATCACTTACTCGTCGTAAGATTCCTGCAACATGAGACGTTGCAGCCACAAGGGTCAGTACATTGAATGTACTAGCAAATTCACACCATAGAGAAATGATGAACAATGGCTATCACTACATGCATATATGGCTGGTGGAAAAGCTCTATGGTTATATGTTTTTGCGAAAAGCCAATTTTTCCCTACTGCAAAGGAATAATTTTTTTAACTATTATGGTGGTTGTTAAACATTGAGAGTGTAGACACCCTCTCAATCCCAATTAAACCTCATCATTAAAACCCAACCAAAATTAATTAAAGTCACATGATGAGATTCACATGATAATCCAAGTACTAGATACTCAAGATGTCCATAACCGGGGACACGGCTAATCATGATTAGTTTATACACTCTATAGAGGTTTGCGCACTTTTCCCCACAAGAATCGATCTCCTCCGTTGGGATTCTCGCACTACATGATGTTTGAGAAACGGATGACCGAGACATAGTCTTTCAGAAGCGCTAGCACCTTACGACCCGGTAGACAGTACCAACCTACATCCCCTACATCTGCTAGTCTACCACTGTAAGAGTTCGCACGACTTAGTCAACTATGCTAAAGCCCATAGTAGCTTGTGGCTGCACACGGAAGTTTCTAGTATGAATAATCTCATGATCCCTTTGAGCCTGGGTGGCGGTCCATAAAGAAAAACAGGCAATCACTGGAATACCCAGGTGCCTCAATCCACCCAGAAGTGTGTTAAAGTTGCCACCTTAAGTAAACCATTAAATAACAATCTCACAACTTCCATGAATACACTCAAACCCAATCCACGTCTACGAGCATAGCATGGTATTATAAGCATAACGTATAGTAACTCCCAAGGTTTGAATGCAGGGCAATAGGTTCCTACCTCATCAACTACTTCCCAATACCCACATGTTATCAATCCTACTCATGCAATGTTTGAGGGTGAAACTAATGCATAAAAACTGGGTATGAAAGGGATATGATCAACGTGTGAACTTGCCTGCAATGTTGATGAAGATGATTCGCACTCAAAACTCTTGATAGTTCTACTCGTCACACTCCGGTCAATCTGTCGTAAGCAAGCAATAGTAACCACACATAAGCAATCACTCATAAAGTCGGAAAGAACGAAGAAGACACTTCAGAAAACATCAAAACCAAGAAAATAACTTTTGCAACATAAAACAATTTCTAATAGTACCAAAATTATGTGAATTTGGACTTATCAGAATGTTTAGATCAAGAGCTTTGCTTTGCAAAAAGAATCAACTCAAACGGAGTTACGGAACTCAAGTTACGATCAAAAGAAGATTCAAATTCAAATCTATATAAAATCATATTTTAAATTTTCAAAAGCATGTTCAAGTTGTTTTACTGGATAGAGGAGATCATAACGAAGACGTGGGCGTTGGTTTCGTTGAATTTGGACAAGAGGGGTAAAAAGATGTGGTCGTTTGAAGTACAGGGACTAATTTGTGAAGAAATTTATCACGAATAGGTCCCTGGCCGAAAACTAAAATAAAAAGAAAAAAAATCCTATCGAACAAATGTTCGCTATCGAACGCTAAAGAACGAAAACTGTTCGCTACAGATCTAAACCGGTGAACGCTCGCTATTTAAGAAAACCAAAAAAACCGTTCTTAAAAGAAAACCGAACTAAAGAAAAACCGGGGAGGGTTTTATAGCGGTTATACCGGCTAGGGCAGTTCGGGGCGGTTTACGCCAAAAAACCAGCGGCGGCGGTTTCCGGCGATCTCCGGTGAGATCTGTGGCGACGGCAGGGTGGGGCGGTGGCTACGCGGCGCAGGAAGGCGGCGCGGGGCAGCGGAGCTAGCAGCGGCGGCGGCGCGAGGCGACGGGGTGCTGTGCGGCAGCGAGAAGCTCGCTTGCGGCGGCAGCAGTTGGAGCAAGCAGTGGCGGCGGTGATCTGTGAGGGTGGCGGCGCGAAGCGAGAGGAGGCGAGGCGGCGCGAGCAGAGAGGAAAGGCTCGGGGCCTCTGCCTTTTAAAGGCGGGGTCAGGGCGACACCAGCTTGGGGAAGGGGGCGGCCGGAGGCGGGCGACTGTAGGATCGAAAGTATGTCTAGAGGGGGGGTGATTAGACTACTTGACCAAATAAAAATCTAGCCTTTTCCCAATTTTAGTTCTTGGCAGATTTTAGCTATCTTAGCACAAGTCAAGCAATCTCCACACAATTCAAGCAAGCATGCAAAATAGTATATGAGCAGCGGAAAGTAAAGCATGCAACTTGCAACAATGTAAAGGGAAGGGTTTGGAGGATTCAAACGCAATTGGAGACACGGATGTTTTTGTCGTGGTTCCGATAGGTGGTGCTATCGTACATCCACGTTGATGGAGACTTCAACCCATGGAGGGTAACGGTTGCGCGAGTCCATGGAGGGCTCCACCCATGAAGGGTCCACGAAGAAGCAACCTTGTCTATTCCATCATGGCCATCGCCCATGAAGGACTTGCCTAACTAGCGATAGATCTTCACGAAGTAGGCGATCTCCTTGCCCTTACAAACTCCTTGGTTCAACTCAACAATCTTGTCGGAGGCTCCCAAGTGACACCTAGCCAATATAGGAGACACCACTCTCCAAGAAGTAACAAATGGTGTGTTGATGATGAACTCCTTGCTCTTGTGCTTCAAATGATAGTCTCCCCAACACTCAACTCTCTCTCACGGGATATGGATTTGGTGGAAAGAAGATTTGAGTGGAAAGCAACTTGGGGAAGGCTAGAGATCAAGATTCATATGGTTGGAATGGAATATCTTGACCTCAAAACAAGTGTAGGTGGTTCTCTCTCAGAAAATGTGTATTGGTAGTGTAGGTATGTTCTGATGGCTCTCTCCACAAATGAAGAGTGGGTGGAGGGGTATATATAGCCTCCACACAGAATCTAACCGTTACAGACAATTTGCCAAACTTGGTGGGACCGAATGGTTAAACTTGGTCGGACCGATTCAGCAAACCTAGTGACCGTTAGGATTTTCGGTGGGACTGAGATGCAACTCGGTAGGACCGATATGGTTAGGGTTAGGGCATAGCGTAATCTCGGTGTGACCGATTACACAAACTCGGTGGGACCGATTTTGGTAATAAGCTAACCAGAGAGTTGGTCAGGTAAACTCGATGGGACCGATTCGCTCATCTCGGTGAGACCGAAATGTTACAAAAGGGAAACAGAGAGTTTACATTGTAATCTCGGTGGGACCGATCGCTCATCTCGGTAAGACCGAAATGTTACGAAGGGAAACAGAGAGATTACAATCCCATCTCGGTGAGACCGAGATCCCTATCGGTGAGACCGATTTGCCTAGGGTTTGTGGCAGTGGCTATGACATTTGAAACTCGATGGCGCCGGATAGAAAGAATCGGTGGGGCCGAGTTTGACTTTTGTTTTAGGTCATATGTGGATGTGGGAAGGTAGTTGAGGGTTTTGGAGCATATCACTAAGCACTTTGAGCAAGCAAGCCATTAAGCAACACCTCATCCCTCCTTGATAGTATTGGCTTTTCCTATAGACTCAATGTGATCTTGGATCACTAAAATTTACAATATAGAGTCTTGAGCTTCAAGCTTGAGCCAAAATTTTTGTCCTTAGAATTTCGAGGGATCCACTTTCCTTATCCATGCCATGCCATTCATTGAGCTTTTCCTGAAATATTAATCTTGGAATAATGTTAGCTCAATGAGCTATATGTTGTTAGGAATTACCAAAACCACCCAGGGATAGTTGCACTTTCAATCTCCCCCTTTTTGATAATTGATGACAACATATAGATCAAAGCTTCGACAAATGATAATAAGAGTGAAAGATATTGTCGCTTTGAGAAGTATGTGAAAAGCAAGAGCTCCCCCTAAATTTGTGCATATCTTAAGATTTTCTTTGGACTGCAAATGCACAATGAGTTAGGATCATGGGTTACTCTTCCATGTCACATACATCTTGGTGGAGCGCTCAAGATGATAAGAATTAAATACATGCACTCATCACCAAGCAAAGTGAATGATCATATAAGGATAAGTAAGATAATATCATCTAACAAGCATAAGTGTAGCTTATGATCAACCACATGATCATCAATGTCTCACAGATAATAGCATAGTATCTCAAGCAATCAAAAGACAAACAAAGTTCAACCCCCAAAGCAAGAGAGGATAAAAAAACAACGCTCTCTCTCGAAGCCTATGATCTATACATTTTTCTCCCCCTTTGGCAAAAAGTTACCAAAAAGTTCATAGAAAATGCATAGCACTAGAACGTCTCTCAAGCTTGGTCTTCAGGTGGTGGTGTCCAGAGAATGCCAAGGACGAAGGCTTCAGTCGAAGTAGATGGAGCTGATGGAGTTGGTGCTGGAGCTGGTTGCGCTGGAGCTGTAGCTGGTGCAGATGAAGTGACTCTAGTGTCTGGAACAGGCACTGCAGCAGATCTCTGAGCTCGAGGCACTCTGGCTAATGCATCTGTGGTTGTCTTGCCCTTCCTCTCCTACATATCATCTTGAAGTTGCTCCACAACACACTGAATCTCAGTTACCTTCACATCCAAGTCATAGAATTTTTGCTCCACGATTCTTTCCAGGCTCTCCCGGTTTTGAGTTAGGGTGGCCAACCCCTTCTCAACCCTTAGAGATGATGCTATCAAGTAACCAAGCTGGTCCTGCTTGCTTTTCAAAAAGTACTCAGATGCCTCCTCTTGAGTTGGCATCTTGGCAGCCTTCTCTTTCTTTGCTTTCTCCTTCTTCTCTTGAGCTTGTACTGATGATGGTTCATTCTCATTCATCACAACTTGATTATCCTCAAAGTCAGGATAGATAGGCAAGTGTTCCTTATCCAACAAGTATGTGCCTGTGCCCATCTTTGAGTTTATCAACTCCTGGATCTGTGGGGCATATCCACAACTTCTTTTCTGGCCAGCTGCAGTCCTCTTGATAGTCTCAACTATAAGGCTCATGACCTTGAACTTCTGTGGCACATCAAATATATGTAGCAAGTTAATTGCATGGCCTCTGATCATTCTGTGATCACCAGACTTGGGCAAGAGAGTGTGCCTAAGGATCCAATTGATTGTAGGCAGCCCTGACAGCAAGTGTTTTACTGACCCAAACTGGTGAGTCTCAAGATCATCTTCAGGAATCTCCTTGTACATGTTTGCCATAGAGTTGTGATCCATCTTGTTCTTAGCATAGACATCCAAGTCATCTTCTTCTTCCTTAGGAGCATTGATCAGATTTTCCCATTCCTCAATAGTTGAGTGGTACCTTGTACCTTCGGACATCCATACTATCCTGCCATCTGGATAGAAGTGTGCTGTGGAGTAGAATTCCATTATGAGCTCCTCATTCCACTTTGTGATCTTCTGCCCAACAAAGTATGCAACTCCACAAGCACTGTAGCTGTCAAACACACCAGGATAGTGTTCCTCATTTTCCTTGATATACTTCCAGTCGACCCACCTCATTTCACACACTATAGGCTTCTTGTCCAGCAGCACTGTCTCATAGAAATCTTGCTGTTCCTTTATGTGGAACCTGTAATCAACAACCGTTCTTCTTATGGTGGCATATGGATCTGACTCTCTCCATAGCCTCAACCCTGAGTCTCTCTTGATCTTCATGTTCTCAGCCACATGATGAGCATCATTGTGGTCTGGAATTTTTGGCTTCAATTTTCTCAGAACATGCTCTTCATTTCCTTCTTCTTCAGCAAAAGTCTCAGGCACTGGGGCCTTGTTCTTCTCAGCTGCAGGGATGTTTCTGGTATTTCTCTTTGGTGCAGTCTTGGGCTTGGAGGCAGCTTTGGGTGCTTCTTTGGGCTTTGATGTTGCAGCCCCTGACTTTATAGCATCACCCATCAGCTTTTGTGCCGTGGGTGCTGGTGCAGTAACCTCTTCTTCCTCTTCCTCTTCATAATCTCTCATGATTGAGGATCTCCCAAGCACTCTAGCAGTAGTCTTTTTGATCCTCTCCTTCCTCTTCTTCCCTTCTGCAGCAGCCTCTTTGGGTTGAGATTCCAAAGATGCTTGAGAGGAGGCTCTGGCTTTAGACATTGGCTATCTCCTTGCTGACCTCTTGGTCTTCAGACCTGGCTTGGTTGAAGCAGCTGTGCCATATTCCTTCTTAAGCACTTTCTTCTTTAATGTGGCATCATCCTCAGTGGCCACATAGTCTTCATCCTCAGACTCTGAAGTTTTCTTCTTCCTTGTTCTGGTGGCAGCTTTGGGCAAGTTGCTGGGAGTGCTCCTGCTACCATCATCTGAACTGCTAGAGGGACTAGTGCCCTCACTCAGGTGAACCTGCTCCTCTGACCTGTTCTGGCTGTCACTCTGATCAGACATATTGCAAACACTGACAACAAACCCTGTGAATAGATATAGATGAGATAGAGTGGATGAGCATCATAAAATGTAGAGGTTTTTGCAAAAGAATGAGTCAAAAACTTAGTTTTAGTTTTCCACAGAAAGCATTTCGGATCAACCGATTTGTAAACTCGGTGATACCGAAGCAACTATTGGAACCTAAACTAGTGAACTCGGTCAGACCGAGTCACAGTTCGGTGGCACCGAGACTGCTAGGGTTTCACAAAGTCCTGAACTCGGTCACACCGATTTGCAATTCTCGGTCAGACCAAAAATTACATGTGCAATGGCCTGAGCCGAATCGGTGGTACCGAGTACCACAACTCGGTGGGTCCGAGATGGTTTCGGCGGAAGCCTAACCCTAAATTTTCAATTCAACTCTAATCTACGGAGTGTTTTGACTGGATAGAAGCGTTTCAATCATGGTAAGAATCATAATGAACACAATGTGCTAGGAATCGGACGGGGATAGCACTGTGATCGAGTCCATACCCTAGTTCGGCAATGAACTCGCTACGGCGGCAACGGCAGGGAAGAATTCCGTTGACGGCGACGGAGACCAGTGACAGGAGGCGGCTGGCGATGAGGAGGACGATCCGGAGACCCAGGAGGCAGAGCGAGCTATGCGCGGGCGAAGGGGTTTCGGAGAAATTTCCAAAATTTTGCCCGTGAGTATATATAGCCCGACCCTGTCGGTGTGACCGAGTGGAACAACTCGGTGGCACCGAGATGCATAACTGTTGACAGTTACAGCAACTCGGTGTGACCGAAAAGTTCAAATCGGTTGCACCGAGATTGAAAACCTAGATCGACTTAGTGATCTCGGTATGACCAAAATGGATGAATCGGTCAGACCGAAACGCACAGAGAAGTTTTGGAAGTTTAAGTCTATGACGAATCGGGGACTCCGAGTGCTCCTCACACAGAGTGGTTCGAATCTGACTTGATCAAATTTTGTGATGTAGCATGAATAGAGTTTGAGACGAGAAAAGCATATATAGCTGGAGAGGGTTCTTAGTCATTCTTGTCCATCCACTTGGCAGAAGAAAAGAAAACTAATCAATCAAAACAACAAGTGGATGTCCTCGAATGAGTGAAATATGCAATCAACATGCTCACACAATAAAATGGTAATTGAAATATGTGGCAAAGCATGCACAACCAATTCTAGCATATATCAAACAATTTGCGATGACTAGGTCATCTATATATGAGTATATTGACTTAGGAGTCAAATGAGAACATTTGATCATAGGTCATACTCATCGTTTATGCACAAGTGGGGTTACCACTTTTACATAAAGCATTGTTGTGTTCACACCATTAGAGTTGCTTTAGCTCAATTCTTAGAGTAAAGCTCCCCCTAGATGTGAGATCCCCCTAAGAGGGATGAACAAACCTTGGGTTTTGTCGATGATGACTTCATGTAGATGTTGAATATGTGGATGCTCAATGTTGATGTAGATCATTTGGAGCTATCCATTGGAGTGAGTTGCACTTTCAATACCTACACAGGTTAGTCCCACAAGGAACAAACAAGGATATCCATAGACATAGAATGATGCACACACAAGATGATGTCTATGAAAGCTTTTAGGTTACCTTGTCCCTTGTCTTACCAACAAGAGGGTTTGTGACTCCTTGAACTAGTGCAATATGTGGAAGTTGATTGCACTTGTTCTTGCCAAGATGATAAGAGTGAAGTATGTTGGCGGAGTCACCCTCAAGAACTCTCTAGTTCTTCTTCGGGATCCACACCATCTTGATGGGAATCCTTGGTGTTGTAGTTGTACTTGATGAAGTGGAACTTGAAGTAGTCTTGGGAACCCACTTGACCAAGGCCTTCAGAGCTTCTTCAAATGCATCAATTTCCTCTTGAAGCTTGTCCTTGCCTTTTTGCTTGTGGTCTTGTGGTGGAAGATCATCTTGAGCTTGTGTACCTTTGAGAGAAGTAGGATCATACTTATCTTGTTGAGGAACAAACTTCGTCTTGGGGTATTGATCTTCTTCCCACTCAACTCCATTAGCATTGAACTTTCGTTCAAAACTAACACCTTGATTCTTCCGGTGCCTTCCTTGCTTGCGTACAATTTCCTCGAATTGCTTACTTCCGGCAAGGCTCTTGTGAACACCTTTCTCTATAATTCCCTTCAATAAGCTATTTTCTTGCTCAAGTGTAACTTGGCTAAGAGAATCATTAGTGGAATCAAGAGAACTACTAGAAGCAACAATATTGGATTTAGCATGATTATTGTTACTACTAGAGGAAGAATCTTTCTTGTTCTTGTTACTAGACTTGACTTGAGGCATGTAAGTGGATAAGAGTAAACGCTTGGCAATGTAAGAAGAACTTTTCTTACGAAGATCATCATTGATTGCTTTTAAGAACTCATGCTCTTGCTCAAGGTTGAGCTTTTCAAAGCGCAATTTCTCATGAGTCCTTAAAAGTTCTCGATGATCTCCTAAGATAGTTTCATGAGCTAACTTAAGAGTGTTTAGTTCTTTAGTTAGAGACTCAATCTTCTCCTTATCATTGTCATTCATTTTATCTTGATTAGCATGATTAATTGACGTTTCATCATAGTATTCATCACTAGAGTTGTCAACAAGTAAATCATCATCACCTAACAAGTCATCTTCATCACTATTGAAATCAACATACTCGGGGTGTGATACCTTTGGGCCTTTAGCCATGAAGCATGTTCCAACTCCTTCATTTGGTGAGTCAAATATGTCGTAGGAGTTGGTTGTCACAAGTGCTAGACCGGCAACACCTTCATCTTGAGTATATCCGGAGTCGGAGTGATAGCTTCTCTCGGAGTGGTTGTCGGAGTCGGAGCCGGATACCCATTCACCAACATGAGCTTGATGTATTCGTTTTGTGTAGCTCCTTGATGACTTGTCCTTTCTTTCCGAATCCTTGCTTCTCCGTGAGGGTCTTCTCTTCTACTTCTTCTCTCGGGAGAATCTTCTCTTCTCTTGTAGGGGGGCGTACACTCATTGGAATAGTGTCCGGTCCTTCCACAATTGTATCAGTTTCGCTCTCGACTAGAAGATCTTTTGTCATTGTAGGACCTTGACTTGGAGCTTCTCTCTTTGCTTCTACTCTTATAGAACTTGTTTAAGTTCTTCACCATTAAGCTCAATTCTTCATTGAAGGTTTGTTTCTCACTCGATGATTTGGGGGCTTCACATGAGGCTTTGTAAGCACCACTTGATTTGTTGTGAAGTTCCTCTTTATCCTTGAGTGACATCTCATGAGCAACAATTCTTCCGATGACTTCCGTTGGCTTGAGATCTTTGTAATTGGGCATCATTTGGATTAATGTGCACATGGTATCATATTTTCCATCCAAGGCTCTTAGGATCTTCTTGATGATGAATCTATCTGTCATCTCTTCACTCCCTAAGCTGGCAATCTCATTTGTGATAAGAGCAAGCCTAGAGTGCATCTCAGCGACACCTTCACCATCCTTCATTTTGAAGTTGTCAAGTTGACTTTGAAGCACATCCAATTTGGATTCCTTGACGGAGTCGGTACCTTCGTGCATATCAATCAAAGTATCCCAAATTTCCTTTGCATTCTCAAGACGGCTGATTCTGTTGAATTCTTCGGGGCACAATCCGTTGAAGAGGATATCACAAGCTTGAGCATTGTATTGTAGCATTTTCAACTCATCCGTGGTAGCTTCACGATTCGGTTCTCTCCCATCAAAGAATTCACCTTGCATGCCAACACACACAATAGCCCAAACGACAGGGTTATGTCCAAGAATATGCATTTTCATCTTATGCTTCCAACTAGCAAAATTAGTACCATCAAAGTAAGGACCTCTATGGTGATAATTTCCCTTGCTAGACGCCATACTCTCCTAGGTTGTGAAACCAAGGCTATGACCACCAAAAGCTATGGAAATCAAAGCAAATGGAGACCAAAGCTCTGATACCAGTTGTAGGATCGAAAGTATGTCTAGAGGGGGGTGATTAGACTACTTGACCAAATAAAAATCTAGCCTTTTCCCAATTTTTGTTCTTGGCAGATTTTAGCTATCTTAGCACAAGTCAAGAAATCTCCACACAATTCAAGCAAGCATGCAAAAGAGTATATGAGCAGCGGAAAGTAAAGCATGCAACTTGCAAGAATGTAAAGGGAAGGGTTTCGAGGATTCAAACGCAATTGGAGACACGGATGTTTTTGTCGTGGTTCCGATAGGTGGTGCTATCGTACATCCACGTTGATGGAGACTTCAACCCACGGAGGGTAACGGTTGCGCGAGTCCACGGAGGGCTCCACCCACGAAGGGTCCACGAATAAGCAACCTTGTCTATCCCATCATGGCCATCGCCCACTAAGGACTTGCCTCACTAGCGGTAGATCTTCACGAAGTAGGCGATCTCCTTGCCCTTACAAACTCCTTGGTTCAACTCCACAATCTTGTCGGAGGCTCCCAAGTGACACCTAGCCAATCTAGGAGACACCACTCTCCAAGAAGTAGCAAATGGTGTGTTGATGATGAACTCCTTGCTCTTGTGCTTCAAATGATAGTCTCCCCAACACTCAACTCTCTCTCACGGGATATGGATTTGGTGGAAAGAAGATTTGATTGGAAAGCAACTTGGGGAAGGCTAGAGATCAAGATTCATATGGTGGGAATGGAATATCTTGGCCTCAACACATGAGTAGGTGGTTCTCTCTTAGAAAATGTGTATTGGAAGTGTAGGTATGTTCTAATGGCTCTCTCCACGAATGAAGAGTGGGTGGAGGGGTATATATAGCCTCCACACCAAAACTAACCGTTACACACAATTTATCAATCTCAGTGAGACCAAATTGAGAAACTTGGTCAGACCGATTTAGAAAACCTAGTGACCGTTAGGATTTCCGGTGGGACTGAGATGCAACTCGGTAGGACCGATATGGTTAGGGTTAGGGCATAACGTAATCTCGGTGTAACCGATTACACAAACTCGGTGGGACCGATTTTGGTAATAAGCTAACTAGAGAGTTGTTCAGGTAAACTCGATGGGACCGATTCGCTCATCTCGGTGAGACCGAAATGTTACAAAAGGGAAACAGAGAGTTTACATTGTAATCTCGGTGGGACCAATCGCTCATCTCGGTAAGACCGAAACGTTACGAAGGGAAACAGAGAGATTAAAATCCCATCTCGGTGAGACCGAGATCCCTATCGGTGAGACCGATTTGCCTAGGGTTTGTGGCAGTGGCTATGTCATTTGAAACTCGGTGGCGCCGGATAGAAAGAATCGGTGGGGCCGAGTTTGACTTTTTGTTTAGGTCATATGTGGATGTGGGAAGGTAGTTGAGGGTTTTGGAGCATATCACTAAGCACTTTGAGCAAGCAAGCCATTAAGCAACACCTCATCCCTCCTTGATAGTATTGGCTTTTCCTATAGACTCAATGTGATCTTGGATCACTAAAATATAAAATGTAGAGTCTTGAGCTTCAAGCTTGAGCCAAACTTTTTGTCCTTAGAATTTTGAGGGATCCACTTTCCTCATCCATGCCATGCCATTCATTGAGCTTTTCCTGAAATATTAATCTTGGAATAATGTTAGCTCAATGAGCTATATGTTGCTAGGAATTACCAAAACCACCCAGGGATAGTTGCACTTTCAGCGGCGCTCGGACTCCGGTGAGTCTGGGTCATGCACGGGGTCGGGGACGAAGGCGGTGGCGCACTGGGCCTTGGCCTGGCTTCAGCTGGGCCGGCTCAGTCGGCGGAGAAAATATTTTTTTCTTCTTTTTTTAAATATTTTCCCAGACAAAAAAATAAAACAAAATAAATAAAAATATCACTTAGGCATATAATGTATCAAAATTTTCAGAATAAGATTTCCTACAACATGAACATTTTTCTAGAGTCAAATAAAATCCACACAATTTCAAATAATTCACAGAGTGCTACTGCCCTACTAAAATCCCATAAAAATCATTTAAAAAAAATACCAAAATGAATTCAAATTTATTTCTCTCCAATTTATATTGTAGGGAATCATGTTACCCTATTTTCCATGTATTTTAGTTTTGGAGAAAAATAATTTGAATTAAAACTCAAATAACTCCAAATTGAAAATATATTCAAAAAGGACTTCAAATTTGATCTTTGAAACTCCCAACTCATGTTTCGTAATTTGAAGAAGTCATTTTATCTTCTCTCGTGAAAATCATTGAGTTGCATAAAGTTTCTGAATTGAAAAAATATATTTCCAAATGGAATTCAAATATTTTTCAAACACCCTTTTCATTTATTTAAATGGAAGAAGTCATGTCATCTTCTCTCTAGGGTTTTGTGTTTGAAAATAATTTGAATTCACGAAGATCATAAATGCAAAAATGAAAGTTTTGGGAAAGTCCTTTTATTCCCACTCATTTAACTTTCAAAAAGTTTCGAATTTCACTCAATCAATCACACAACAATTAACAATCAATCAAATTTATCTATTTGATATAACATTCCAAAATTTAGAATTTTGGGATGTTACAATTACCGAGAGGGCCCAAAGATACCTCTCCGATACACTGAGTGACAAATCCTAAATTCGATCTATGCCAACTCAACAAACACCATCAGAGACACCTGTAGAGCATCTTTATAATCACCCAGTTACGCCGTGACATTTGATAGCACACAAGGTGTTCCTTCGGTATTCGGGAGTTACATAATCTCATAGTTAGAGGAACATGTATAAGTCATGAAGAAAGCAATAGCAATAAAACTAAACGATCATTATGTTAAGCTAACGGATGCGTCTTGTCCATCACATCATTCTCTAATGATGTGATCTCGTGCATCAAATGACAACACATGTCTATGGTTAGGAAACTTAACCATCTTTGATTAACGAGCTAGTCAAGTAGAGGCATACTAGGGACACTCAGTTTTGTCTATGTATTCACACATGTACTAAGTTTCCGATTAATATAATTCTAGCATGAATAATAAACATTTATCATGATATAAGGAAATATAAATAACAACTTTATTATTGCCTCTAGGGCATATTTCCTTCAGTCTCCCACTTGCACTAGAGTCAATAATCTAGATTACATAGTAATGATTCTAACATCCATGGAGTCTTGGTGCTGATCATGTTTTGCTCATGAGAGAGGCTTAGTCAACAGGTCTACAACATTCAGATCCGTATGAATCTTGCAAATCTCTATGTCTCCCTCCTTCACTTGATCGCGGATGGAATTGAAGCGTCTCTTGATATGCTTGGTTCTCTTGTGAAATCTGGATTCCTTTGCCAAGGCAATAGCACCAGTATTGTCACAAAAGATTTTCATTGGACCCGATGCACTAGGTATTACACCTAGATCAGATATGAACTCCTTCATCCAAAATCCTTCATTTGCTGCTTCTGAAGTAGCTATGTACTCTGCTTCACACGTAGATCCCGCCACGACGCTTTGCTTGGAACTGCACCAACTGACAGCTCCACCATTCAATTTAAATATATATCTGGTTTGTGACTTAGAGTCATCCGGATCAGTGTCAAAGCTTGAATCGACGTAACCATTTACGACGAGCTCTTTGTCACCTCCATAAACGAGAAACATATTGAAAGGATCGGTATAGTTGACTAGAGGGGGGTGAATAGGAAACTAACAATTTTTAGCTTTACTTTACCAATTTAAACTTTGCATCAAAGTAGGTTGCCTAGATATACAACAAGGTGAGCAACCTATATGATGCAACAACCAAAAGTACACAAGCAAGCTAAGGATACAACATGAAAAGGTTGCACAAGTAAAGGCACGAGATAACCAAGAGTGGAGCCGGTGAAGACGAGAATGTGTTACCGAAGTTCCTTCTGTTTGAGGGGCAGCACGTCTCCGTTGGAGCGGTGTGGAGGCACAGTGCTCCCCAAGAAGCCACTAGGGCCACCGTATTCTCCTCACGCCCTCACACAATGTGAGAAGCCGTGATTCCACTATTGGTGCCCTTGTAGGCGGTGACCGGACCTTTACAAACAAGGTTGGGGCTCTCTCCACAACCGAATTGGAGGCTCCCAACGAAACCACGGAGCTTCACCACAATGGAATATGGCTCCGAGGTGACCTCAACCATCTAGGGTGCTCAAACACCCAAGAGTAACAAGATCCGCAAGGGATGAGTGGGGGGAATCAAATTTCTCTTGGTGGAAGTGTATATCTGGGCCTTCTCAACCAATCCCTAGAAAATCAACAAGTTTGATTATGTAGGGAGAGAGATCGGGCGAAAATGAGCTTTGGAGCAACAAATGGAGCTTGGGGAAAAGAGGTAGGTCAACTTGGAAAAGAAGACCTCCTTTTATAAGTGGGGAAGACAATCCAACCGTTACCCTTGATCAGCCCTGCACAGGGCGGTACTACCGCAGGGGTGAGCGGTACTACCGCTGTGGCCAGCGGTACTACCATTCCACCTCACGGTACTGCCGTGCAGTAAGGCGCAGAGCAAGACCTGGACCCAGGGCGGTACTACCGCCCATGAGCAGTACTTCCACCTCTACTACCGCAGCTAGTGCCACAAAACCCGACACGAGAGGAGAACCCTTGAATCAAGGCGGTAGGAGCACGGAGCTGCAGCGGTACTACGGCTGAGATGTAGAAGCGGTACTGCTGCTTGTACCTTGATACGTCCATTTTGCATCATGCTTTTATATCGATATTTATTGCATTATGGGTTGTTATTTCACATTATGTCACAATACTTATGGCTATTCTTTCTTATTTTATAAGGTTTACATAAGGAGGGAGAATGCCGATAGCTGGAATTCTGGGCTGGAAAAGGAGCAAATATTAGAGACCTATTCTGCACAACTCCAAAGTCCCGAAACTCCACGGAATACCTTATAATAAATAATGAAAAATCCTCGCCAAAGATGAAGACCAGGGGGCCCACACCCTGTCCATGAGGGTGGGGGCACGCCCCCTACCTCGTGGGCCCCCTGGTGACTCTCCGATGACCATCTTCTGCTATATGAAGTCTTTCGTCGAGAAAAAAACCAGAAGCAACCTTTCGGGACGAAACTTTGCCGCCACGAGGCGGAACCTTGACAGAACCAATCTAGGGTTCCGGCAGAGCTGTTCTGCCGGGGAAACTTCCCTCCCGGAGGGGGAAATCATCGCCATCCTCATCACCAACGCTCCTCTCATCGGGAGAGGGCAATCTCCATCAACATATTCATCAGCACCATCTCATCTCAAAACCCTAGTTCATCTCTTGTATCCAATTCTTGTCTCCAAGTCCGGGATTGGTGCTAGTAGGTTCCTAGTAGTGTTAATTACTCCTTGTAGTTGATGCTAGTTGGTTTAATTGGTGGAAGATCATATGTTCAGATCCTTTATGCATATTATTACCCCTCTAATTATGAACATGAATATGCTTTGTGAGTAGTTACGTTTGTTCCTGAGGACAAGGGAGAAGTCTTGCTATTAGTAGTCATGTGAATTTGGTATTCGTTTGATATTTTGATGAGATGTATGTTGTCTAGCCTCTAGTGGTGTTATGTGAACGTCGACTACATAACACTTCACCATTATTTGGGCCTAGAGGAAGGCATTGGGAAGTAATAAGTAGATGATGGGTTGCTAGAGTGACAGAAGCTCAAACCCTAGTTTATGCGTTGCTTCGTAAGGGGCTGATTTGGATCCATATGTTTCATGCTATGGTTAGGTTTACCTTAATACTTTTGTTGTAGTTGTGGATGCTTGCAATAGAGATTAATCATAATTGGGATGCTTGTTCAAGTAAGAACAGCACCCAAGCACCGGTCCACCCACATGTCAAATTATCAAAGTACCGAACGCAAATCATATGAACGTGATGAAAACTAGCTTGACGATATTCCCATGTGTCCTCGGGAGAGCTTTTCCTTATATAAGAGTTTGTCTAGGCTTGTCCTTTGCTACAAAAAGGATTGGGC
Source organism: Triticum aestivum (assembly GCF_018294505.1). Lineage (NCBI taxonomy): Eukaryota > Viridiplantae > Streptophyta > Magnoliopsida > Poales > Poaceae > Triticum > Triticum aestivum. The sequence goes on from NC_057803.1 coordinate 101,520,037, forward strand.
CACCTTGCTGCACTTTATTTACTTTTGTTACTTGTTGCTCGTTACAAATTATCTTATCACAAAACTATCTGTTACCACTTATTTCAGTACTTGCAGAGAATACCTTGCTGAAAACCGCTTATCATTTCCTTCTGCTCCTCGTTGGGTTCGACACCCTTACTTATCGAAAGGACTATGATAGATCCCCTATACTTGTGGGTCATCAAGACTCTTCTCTGGCGCTGTTGCCGGGGAGTGAAGCGCCTTTGGTTGGTGGAATTTGGTAAGGAAAAATTTATATAGTGTGCTAAAATTTACTGTCTCTTGTTACTATGGAAAGTAATCCCCCGAGGGGCTTGTTCGAGGTATCTTCACCCCAACCAGTAGAGCAAAGAGTTGCTCCTCAACCTACTGAACCTATTGAAAATGAAATTCCTTATGAGTATCCTTCGGGTATGATAGAAAAACTGCTAGCTAATCCTTTTACAGGGGATGGAACAAAGCATCCTGATGAACACCTAATATACGTGGATGAAGTTTGTGGATTATTTAAGCTTGCAGGTATACTCGATGATGTTGCTAATAAGAAGGTCTGCCCTTTATCTTTGAAGGGAGACACATTGACATGGTATAGGCTATGTGATGATACGAGATCATGCAACTATAGAAGATTGAAATTGGAATCTCATGAAAAGTATTACCCTATGCATCTTGTTCATCGTGACCGCAATTATATATATAATTTTGGCCTCGTGAGGGAGAAAGCATCGCTCAAGCTTGGGGGAGGCTTAAATCAATGTCATATTCATGCCCCAATCATGAGCTCCCAAGAGAAACAATTCTTCAAAAACTTTATGCTCGACTTTATGAAAATAATCGCACCATGCTCGATACTTCTTGTGCTGGCTCTTTTATGATGAAGACTATTGGATTTAGATGGGATTTATTGGATAGAATTAAACGTAACTCTGAAGATTGGGATCTCGACGAAGGTAAAGAGTCAGGTATGACACCTAAGTTTGATTGTGTTAAATCTTTTATGGATACCGATATTTTCCGTAAGTTTAGCACTAAATATGGACTTGATTCTGAGATAGTAGCTTCTTTTTGTGAATCTTTTGCTACTTATGTTGATCTCCCTAAGGAGAAGTGGTTTAAATATCATCCTCCCATAGAAGTAAAAGTAGCTGCCCCTATTAAAGTTGAAGAAAAGTCTGTCACTTATAATGATCCTATTGTTCCTACTTGTTATGTTGAGAAACCACCTTTCCCTGTTAGGATAAAGGATCATGCTAAAGCTTCAACTATGGTTCGTAAAAGCAATATTAAAACATATACACCTCCCGAGCAAGTTAAAGTGGAACCTAATATTGCTATTGTTAAAGATCTCTTGTCTGATAATATTGATGGGCATGTTATTCAGTTCTGCGGTGAAACTGCTAGAATTGCTAAACCTTGTGCTAAAGGTAGGCATGCCTGTTATTTCTGTTAAAATAGGAGAACATTGTTATCATGGCTTATGTGATATGGGTGCTAGTGCTAGTGCAATACCTATTGACTTATAGAAAGAAATTATGCATGACATTGCACCTGTTGAGTTAGAAGAAATTGATGTCACTATTAAACTTGCTAATAGAGATACCATTTCACCAATGGGAATTGTTAGAGATGTTGAAGTCTTGTGTGGGAAAACTAAATATCCTGCTGATTTTCTTGTTCTTGGTTCCCCACAAGATAGCTTTTGTCCCATTATATTTGGTAGACCCTTCTTAAATACTGTTAATGCTACCATAGATTGCACAAGGGATGTTGTTACTGTCGGTTTAGATGATATGACTCATGAATTTAATTTATCTAAATTTAGTAAACAACACCGTGAAGAAGAATTGTCTAGTAAGGATGAAATTATTGGCCTTTCTTCTATTGCCATACCTCCTAGTGATCCTTTAGAATAATATTTGCTAGACCATGAGAATGATATGTTTATGAATGAAAGAAGGGAAATAGATGAGGTATTCTTTAAGCAGGAACCTATTCTGAAACACAATTTGCCTGTTGAAATCCTCGGGGATCCCCCTCCACCTAAGGGTGATCCCGTGTTTGAGCTTAAACCGTTGCTTGATAATCTTAAATATGCTTATATTGATGAAAATAAGTTATATTCTGTTATTATTAGTGCTAACCTTTTAGAGCATGAAGAAGAAAGATTATTGAAAACTCTAAAGAAGCACCGTGCTGCTATTGGATATACTCTTGATGATCTTAAGGGCATTAGTCCCACTCTATGTCAACATAAAATAAATTTGGAAGCAGATGCCAAACCAGTTTGTGATCCTCAACAACGTCTGAATCCTAAAATGAAAGAAGTGGTAAGAAAAGAAATACTAAAGCTTCTGGAGGCAGGTATAATTTATCCTGTTGCTGATAGTCAGTGGGTAAGTCCTGTTCATTGTGTCCCTAAGAAGGGAGGTATTACTGTTGTTCCTAATGATAAAGATGAATTGATTCCACAAAGAATTATTACAGGTCATAGGATGGTAATTGATTTCCGCAAATTAAATAAGGCTACTAAGAAAGATCATTACCCCTTACCTTTTATCGATCAAATGCTAGAAAGATTATGCAAGCATACACACTACTGCTTTCTAGATGGTTATTCTGGTTTCTCTCAAATACCTGTGTCGGATAAAGATCAATCAAAGACTACTTTTACATGCCCTTTTGGTACCTTTGCTTATAGACGTATGCCTTTTGGTTTATGTAATGCACCTGCTACCTTTCAAAGATGCATGATGGCTATATTCTCTGACTTTTGTGAAAAGATTTGTGAGGTTTTCATGGATGAATTTTCCGTCTATGGATCATCTTTTGATGATTGCTTGAGCAATCTTGATCGAGTTTTGTAGAGATGTGAAGAAACTAATCTTGTCTTGAATTGGGAAAAGTGCCACTTTATGGTTAATGAAGGTATTGTCTTGGGGCATAAAGTTTCTGAAAGAGGTATTGAAGTTGATAAAGCCAAGGTTGATGCTATTGAAAAGATGTCGTGTGCCAAGGACATCAAAGGTATAAGAAGTTTCCTTGGTCACGCTGGATTTTATAGGAGGTTCATTAAGGACTTCTCAAAAATTTATCGGCCTCTGACTAATTTATTACAAAAAGATATACCATTTGTCTTCGATGAGGATTGTGTAGAAGCATTTGAAATACTTAAGAAAGTGTCGTGGAATTGTCACGGCAGATGTCCTCATGAAAGGACTTAGTCGTGGAGCCATCGCTATGGGTTAGCTTGAAGGGGCTAAATTGGACAAGGGGATACGAGAGTTTTATACTAGTTCGGCCCCTTCGATGAAGGTAAAAGCCTACGTCTAGTTGTGATTGGTATTGCTGGGGTTTCGAAGACCAGGGAGCGAATCCGCTTTTTCTGGCTTCGAGTTGTTGTTTTTCTGTCCCTAAACCGCCGCCGGGTCACCCCTTTATATACTCAGGAGGACCCCGGCCGGTCTACAGAGTCTCGAGGCCGGCTCATACAAGTGTCCGCCTCGATCTCTTCTTTCTTATCTTACAATGCAAGTTTATACAATCATGGGCCCTAAATCGCCTGCAGGCTCTGGGCCTCTAAGCTTCATCCGTAAAGCGCCATCTTCTGGGTTCCCTTGGGCTTCAGTATAGCTGAAGGTGAACCGGCCCCTCCTGGGCGGTTTACCCTCAGTAGTTATATCCTCAACATTAGGCCCCAGATTGGTTTGAACCTGTTCATGTCAATCTTCAATCCTTAAGTTTTTTGCAATTCTCATAAACCGCCATATCATCTTCTCCCTGTGAACTTTGGTGAATCGCCATGACATCATCTTCCGTTACTGTAGTAAATCATTGTGACGTCATCCCTGTATAAAAAGTTTTATAAAGATTCCCTTCTCTTTAATTAATTCCTGAAGATCAAGGCGACAACTGCATCCTCTTTTGCCGCTTCCGATTCCTCGATTTTTGTGCCTGCTGTTTTATCCCACTTCCTTATAAATAAGACCGGGGCGCCTTCCATTTTCCCCCTTTCCAAACCGCACCGTCTTCCTCCTCGTGACTCGAAGACCTCAAGTATCGCCGCCGCCGTCGTCGTTGATCTTCCAGTCCGCACCAAGTCAGGCCGCTGCATCGACCTGACTCTGACCAGAAATTGACGGCGAACCTCCACAGCTCGTCCATACCCATGAGTTCTTCTCCTTCCCCTTCTCAGATCTGCATTGGAACTTTCTTGAGTTCGTCAGTGGTCATCGCCGCCCGATGCAAACCCTTGTTAGTGTTCACCTCCAATGCCCTGTTTAGATCGTAAAAACAATGTAGAACTGCTGCAGCAATTGTTTGTGCTTATCTTCCATAAAAATAGATCTCATTTCCATTGTTTGGAAGCCCTCTTCGAGTGTATGAACTTCTCTGCACTGTTTTTAGGTCTAGAAATTTTTCTTTCCAGAGCGACCGTTTGATCCAAAATAATAATTGCAACTTGTGAAACCTGTTTGTTCCATACTTAACAAATTTTTAGCTTGGGGTTCTGCCTCCAAAAGGCGGTTTATCCTTTGGTGTTGATAATCCGTCGTATGTCATTAGCCCTCTCTTAAACCGCCATCTAGACTTTGAACAGCCATGCCCGGTTTACTTCATATATATACCTTGAACTGCCGGTTTAACATTTGACAAACACATACGAACCGCCAATCGTAAACCATCCATTTTCCTTTTACAGACTTTGTAAGATGACAAAGCAATTTGCTGCTTGCAACTGGGTGCCGTCTCGGATCACAGAAATGCAAATTAATGAATATGTCACCACCGGCGCTTTAGCTTCAAAAAATGTCCTCCATTGGCGAGTTCCTGGCCTTGAGTGCCCCCCTGAACCTCAAGATGGAGAAGTGATTGTATTCTTGCAACATTTAGCTCGAGGTTTCAGTCCTCCCGGATCAAAGTTTTTCTGGGACGTTCTTGCCAGGCTCCAACTTCATCCTCAAGATATTGGATCAAATTCTGTGTCCAACATATGCAATTTCCAAGTATTCTGCGAGGTTTATCTGCAAGAAGAACCAACTATCGACCTCTTTCTAGATCTCTTTCACTTAAACTGCCGGACGGAATTTTCTGATGGACCTAATACTAAACTTGGCGGTGTGTCAATCCAAAAGAGGAAAGAGGTTGATTTTCCTCATGCCAAACTTCACAGCCATCCAAAGGACTGGAACCAAACCTAGTTCTACTGTCAGAATATTGCCCCTGCTGAAGAGAATCCCTTGCCGGGCTACTGTCCACACCAACTCAGCAATAATCACCCTTTACCTCAGAGATTGCCTGCCAAAGATCGACAAGCCTATGCACCTCAACTCGCCAAACTCCGGGCTCTCCTTGCCAACGGTTTAACTGGTGTTGATCTCATCCGTTGCTGGATTTCATGGTGCATTATTCCTTTAAGCCGCCGGCCCGGATTAATGTTTGAATATACCGGCAACACCAATGATCCACAACGGTTTAATGAAATAGAACTGACTGATGATGAAGTTAGTGAAAGTGTAAAGAAATTACTTGACGAACCGCTCACCATATGTACTCAAATTGGTCCGCGTCCTTTTTACGCCTCCAACAAACCGCCAGCGGTAAGGATTTTAACCTTGTACTTTTCCTGATCCTTCTCCGCTTTGACACTGCTATAATAATCCTTTTGTGCAATCCCATAGGCCAGTAGCTCCTTTTGGAAAAGGAAATCTCAAGAGAAAGTAGCTAAGGCTCCTCGTGGCAAGACCAAGGTCATCAAGAAAGCTGCCAAAAAGAAAACTGCTGAGTCTTCGGAACTGCCAGAAGATGTCGATGACTCGGCTGAAGAGGTAAAGTTTGACTCCCTTGACTTCTATCCATATATTTTACTGATAATGATTACTCCCAGGATGATGCGGAGGCCAGCCACGCAGATCATGTTGAGGTAATTTGTCTTTCTTCTGACTCAGAACTTGTGCCAGTTCAACAATTTCACCGTGCAGTTCAGAAAGTGAAATGCTCTCACCCTGTTGCTCATTTGGATCAAAAACTTTCTTTGAAGACACAGCAAACCGAAGGGCATCGCACAACCCGGCACAGTGGTCAACAGGTCACTTCTTCCGGTTTACCTCATACCCCAAACCGGAAACGTCGCCCAGAGGTTGCTTGTTCTCCTGAAAAATGTTATCTTTTGAAAGGTTTCTTCTGATGCCCTCTCAATTCATCTGATTCAAATTATCAGGCATCTTCTAATTCGTCTGGCGGTTCATCAACCACTCAGCTACCTCCACTGAAAACCGTCCCTGGGTAAGTGTGTAATCTTCCCTTCTCTTTCATAACTCAGTTGACCATGCTAATCTTTGTTTTAATATTAGTGCTCAAGCTCGTTTGAGTAAGAAGGCCAAGACCAGTGCCTCTACCGGTGAAGTTGAACCGGAGAAAGCTCTTGAGGATCTTGATAAAAATCTTGATAATCTCATGGATGATTTTGTCCCGCCAGAGCCAACTATCAATGCTAATCCACCGGAAGCTGATCCGGCCATACATGAGGATACCTCAAGTCCACATGCTATGCCTGCAAGTCCGGTTGCTAATCCACTGAAGTCAAGTGCTAATCCGCCAAGCCCAGCCAAAGACGATGACATTATTATTACTGGCACTGCTTATACCGCTCTGGGCGATCCAGTTGTCTTGGCAAAACATACTGCCAAGGATGAGTTTATTTCAATGGGCAAGAAGAAGACGGAAACTGATATGTCAAAATATGCTAATCTTTCTGCCCAGGATCTTCATTCCGGATTCTTGAACCGGCTTTATACAAGCCGAGACCATGAGGCTGACTTGGTAAATCTGATGAAGGAACGTTATGAGGTAAACATTTTCCTCCTTATCTTTGTATTTTATCTGCCTTGTATCCTGTAGCCCCCAAGGGTCGGTTTGCTTGTAAAAACAAACCGGGACTTTGAATTTCCAAACTGCACATTGTTGACTGTTAAGTAGTTTGAACAGATACACATTAGCCCCCAAGTGCCAGGATTGAAACTTGTATGAATCCTTGGGACTTTGAATAAGCAGTAAGAAAGAAGGAATCCGCATTAGCCCCCAAGTGCCAGGATTGAAACTTGTATGAATCCTTGGGACTTTGAATAAGTAGTAAGAAAGAAGCAATCCGCATTAGCCCCCAAATGCCAAGTGTAGAACCAGTTGTATGCTTGGGACTTTTGATAAAATATTGAAATGCTCCTCTTGATTTTGGCAGGCTGACATAAACCATCAACGGACGTAGATTGCTGATCTTCAAGAGAGTATCAAATCTCATCAAGAAGAATCTTCCAAAGCCAAAGATGAACTTCGAGCCGCTTTAACTTCCATGGAACGACTGAAGGAAGAATTCAAGACGGAACGTGCCATTTGGGACACTGAGAAGGGCACATTGCTGAAACGGGCTGAAGATGCCGAATCTGCTCTTAAACCGGTGGCAGAAGAACTTTCTGGGTTGAAACGTCAAGTGGACGCCATGACCTCCGCAGTATTTGGTAAGTACTCTTGGCAAGGTATCTGTAATATCCATCTTGCAAGGTGCCGGGTGAAATATGAAATTCTTAAACCGTTGCAGGTAGCCGCATTACTCATTTGGGCTCAGATGTATGGATGAAGCTAAAAGCAACATATACTCTTCTTGAACAACTATACACCGGTGCTCAATGGGTTATTTGCGCATCATCCTATGACAATCCGGCCCCAACACTGATCAAGGACACTCTGGCAAGGCTATCCATGGTACCAACACAGCTAGAAGAGGTGAAGCGATCTGCTGCCAGGGCCGGCGCTTTGTTGGCACTTACCCGAGCCAAAGCGTGGATAGCTGACTTGGATCCGGTTGACCTTGCCAAAGGCTTTCCAAGCACACAAGAAAACGGGGCAGATTTTGATGATGCAGCCCTTAAAAGAGTGACAAGGGAAATGCGTCCTCTAGCGAGTCAGCTGGCAGAAGATGCTAACTTGACGGTTCATCAGTCTTATTATGATGCCAACAACAAACGGATTAACCCTGTCATTCCGGAGGCGCAAAATCTTATTCCTGGAAACCGTAAGCACACTTATGCCCCTGACATTGATCCGTCCGAACTTATCAGTGAAGAAGCTATCTTTCAGGCCTTAACCCGGATTGACTGGACCACTACAAACTTCCAACCGCTAGGTGGGGAGGAGGAAGCTGAGCCAACACCAGATGACCCATCAACATCGCATCAACATGGTAATGAAACTTGATCTGCCCATCATAGTGATGCTCGATAAACCTTGTTCTGCTGGAAACACCATATTTTGGGCCTTCAAGCGCCTTGTAATAGGCTAGTAAAAATACTTTGATCCATTGCCATCGTGCACTGGGATACACTTTGCGTTGATTTGCCATGAGAATTTTAGTACTGGCTTATGTATTTTTACAATATTATGCAATCCCTGTGCCTGCATAAGGAAAATCTGTCCAGGCGGTTTACCACCGGACGGGTCAAAATATCCAACTTGGTAAGCAACTATGGTTGCAGCAATAATAAATCATACCTGTGATATAAAACATTGTTGTCGGTTTACCAATTGTGATTTGAAGAAGGGTGAAAACCCAACCTCCACCATACCATGTTGGTATATATATGATATAGAACCGGGTTGTGATGAACACAGGCCGATTGCTGGAGACAAAGCGTCAAAGCCAGACCGGTTTTGAAGGATGCCGGTTTACCTTTAATTGTATACTTGAACAGAAAAACTCCGGTTTAACGTAGACCTCACGAAAAACAAAAACTTGGCAAAAAAAGCAAACAAAAAACTGTAGTCGAGGCTTTTCGAGGGCTGCCAGGCCCAAATCGAGGCTTTTCATGGGCTGCCAGGCCACTGAGTTAAACCATTTTGGCAAAGCCTTTCAAGATGGCCCTCCAACTAACCAATCATCGTTTTAACTTTGACAAGTTCAGGGTCTCAATGAGAGTAACTGTCAAACGTTCGAAGGGTCGTGCCAGGATTACCTGGATTGGAGTGGCTTACTTGATGAAGGCAGGTTAACCCGGGGTTTTAGGTGAATACACCAGGCTTCCAAGCCGTGGGTCGATACCCAGCTACAAGGGTCCTTTCAAACTCTTTGGTATTTGATGCAAAGAGCCCCCAAGTAACTTTGCGAGCTGTGATCAATGGGTGCCTATGTTTGAGTTGTGCGTAGCAGCAAGACTCTCTTTGGCCCCTTGGGTGTGAAGCTCCCAAGCTTTGTTGTGGCGTGATAGCCGCATTAAGAGGGTAGTAACGCTATGTTCTCTTTGGTGAATACACCTATGTTTGAACAGGAAGCCCCCAAGTTTTGTTGTGGCATGATAGCCGCATTAAGAGGGTAGTAACGCTATGTTCTCTTTGGTGAATATACCTATGTTTGAACAGGAAGCCCCCAAGTTAACAGATATTTGAAGGAAAAAACGGCAGAGGCCCTGCTTGATAGCAAGGATGCCGGTTTATTATTGATCATAATATATACATTGTTGAAATATGTACATATGAAAAGCATGTGGCTTCAAGTATAATAAGGCCGTAGGAGAGCTATGTTCCATGGCCGCCAGGTCTCCTCCTCAGAGCTACGTGAGTCTTCTCGAACGTCAATGAGGTAGTATGATCCATTTGTAACACCCCGGATGTGATTTACCCAATATGTACTCCAACTCTTGCCGTTTCCGGCCTTAAGTTATTTTATTTTTCTCGGGTTCGGGTTTTTGTCTCCGTGTGTTGTTGTCGTTGTCATGCATCTCATATCATGTCATCATGTGCATTGCATTTGTATACGTGTTCATCTCATGCATTCGAGCATTTTCCCCGTTGTCCGTTTTGCATTCCGGCGCTTCGTTCTCCTCCGGTGGTCATTTCTACCTTTCTTTCGTGTGTGGGGATTAAACATTTCCGGATTGGACCGAGATTTGCCAAGTGGCCTTGGTTTACTACCGGTAGACCGCCTGTCAAGTTTCGTACCATTTGGACTTCGTTTGATACTCCAACGGTTAACCGAGGGACCGAGAAGGCCTCATGTGTGTTGCAGCCCAACACCCCTCCAATTTGGCCCAAAAACCCACCAAACCCTCTCCATCATCTAGAGCGTTCGATCACGATCACGTGGCCGCAAACCGCACCTCATTTGGAGCTTCCTAGCTCCCTCTACCTCTATAAATAGACCCCCATTTCCAATTCCCGGATGTTCTCCCCCCTAACCCTAAAAATCCACCCGCGCCGCGCCGGACACGTCCGATCCCGGCCGGACGCATCGGCGCGGCCAACCGCCTGACGCCACATGGCGCCGCCGCACTCCTCCCGCCGCCGGCCCGTCTCGGCCCAAGGCAGGCCCTCCGCCTCTCCCGTCCGGGCCGAGGCGCTCGCCCGCACCCCACCGTCGCCTCCTTCCTCTCCGGGGGCACGCCGCTCCCTCCACTGCGGGCCACCGCGCCGTCCGCCGCATCCCTTGCCGGCGGGACGCCCGACCTCGCCGCGCCCTTCTTCCGACCTTGCCGCGCCGGCCGGCCACCGCCGCCACCGCTCTGGCGAGCTCCGCCGCTCGTCTCCACCGCCCCGGCCTTCGTCCCCTTCCTCCGGCGACATCCAGCGGCTCTGGCAATCTCGATTCCGGCCGACCATCCTCAGGAACCGTGCCCTGCTACAGTAACCGCCCGGATCCGATCTGGATCTGAGATCCGCGGGTTGACTTTTGCCCCGAAACCCTAACTAATTGCTCCTGTTCATCGCATTGTAACTTTGCATCCATAGCTCCGTTTTGGGCATATAGCATATCAAAATGTTCATCTCAGAGAGTACATCATTTCATCTCATTGTATCATTTTCATTTGAGTTCATCTTGGTGCCCGAAATGCTGTTAGAAGAGTGCTATTTGAGATAATTGTCAGATCTGCTGCTCCAATTGGATATTTGTCATTTTTGCCATGATTATTGTGTGCATGATATGCCCATGAGCTCTAAATGTGTTTTGTTATATGTTTTGCCATCTATCCAAAGGTGCAACCCATGTATTTTTGTGATGTGTGTGGTGACTAGCACAAGCTTGCAAAGTGGTGCATTCGTTAATGTTGATTTCAGGGACTTAGCATTTCCACTAAGTCCTTGGACTGTTTATTTCATTATGCCATATGTTCATGTTGTTTCCTAGTGATCCATGCCTCTTTTGAGGATGATCAGTAAGGATGTTTTGTTAATCTTGTAGTGCTCTATCCATCCATGTCTTTGTTTACAATTATGGAGCACCCTAGCTTGAGTCAATCGAGCTCTACTTTTGTCATTTCGTGAATCTGGGCAGATTGTCTACTTGTTAGCGATTTTGCCGATGATGTTGTAGCTGATCCGAGCATGCTATGTTGTTATTCTTGTCATGTCTAGCTTGTATTTCGTGCTTTCTTGATGGGTGCATGCTTAGATTGTCATGACTTGCTCTGTAGTGAGTGCATCAAGCTCGTAAACATGCCTACTTGATATCTGTTTTCAGCATGCTCCAGTTTTCACTAAGTCTGAGAACTGATTATGTTTTTGCCATGTTCACATGCTTGCAAATGTATTTTCTGATCCCTTTTGGCTCAAGGTCACTAAGGGACTTTTGTTAAGCTCGTTGAGTAGCTCCATGTCATGCTTTACTTTGCCATGTTCAGGTCCTGTAGCATATAGATTTCATGCTCCGAAGAGTGCTATCTGATCTGAAATTCCAGACAAGTGTTAATTTCACTAAGTCTGAAATCTGTTTACCAAATGCATTTTTGCCATGCTTTTTTGAACCTGTTAATGGATGAATTGGCCGTAGCTCAGTGCTAGACTTTTGTTAAGCTTCATGAATGGAACCCTGACATGTATTTCGATGCCATGTTTGGGTGCTGTAGCATGTCCATCTTGTTGCATTTAGATGGCTACTTGCTGTAAATCGTAGAACGTGGTCATATTTGAATTGCTTGCCATTTCCAAACCGTAACTCCGATTCCGGTGATCTTTATATCGTTTTCAAGCGATTTCATCTCATCTTTCCAGTGGCACACTTGGATTCCCAAGTTGAGGCCAGGTTCATGCATTCCCTGTCAAATCTTGCATATGCATCACATATTGCATCCCGCATAGCATACCATCTTTGCATCATGTTGTTTGATCCTTGCACGTGATTGATTGTGTCATTGTTGCTTGTTTGTCTTGTTTGGGTAGAGCCGGGAGATGAGTTCGCTAACGAGGAGCCTGTTGAGTTTCTTTCGAGGATCCAGTCAACTCTGACAACTTTGCAGGCAAGATGATCATACCCTCGAAATCACTACTATCTTTGCTTTGCTGGACGCTTGCTCTTTTGCTATGCCTATGCTACGATGCCTACCACTTGCTTATCGTGCCTCCCAAATTGCCATGTCAAACCTCTAACCCACCATGTCCTAGCAAACCGTTGATTGGCTATGTTACCGCTTTGCTCAGCCCCTCTTATAGCGTTGCTAGTTGCAGGTGAAGATTGGAGACCGTTCCTTGTTGGAACACTATTTACTTGTTGGGATATCATTATATTGCCATGTTATCTTAATGCATCTATATACTTGGTAAAGGGTGGAAGGCTCGGCCTCTCGCCTAGTGTTTTGTTCCACTCTTGCCGCCCTAGTTTCCGTCATATCGGTGTTATGTTCCCGGATTTTTGCGTTCCTTACGCGGTTGGGTGATAATGGGAACCCCTTGATAGTTCGCCTTGATTAAAGCTTTTCCAGCAATGCCCAACCTTGGTTTTACCATTTGCCACCTAGCCTCTTTTCCCCTTGGGTTTTCGGAGCCCGAGGGTCATCTTATTTAGCCCCCCCGGGCCAGTGCTCCTCTGAGTGTTGGTCCGACTGAGCTGCCTGCGGGGCCACCTCGGGGAAACTTGAGGGTTGGTTTTACTCGTAGCTAGTCTCATCTAAGTGTGCCCTGAGAATGAGATATGTGCAGCTCCTATCGGGATTTGTCGGCACATTCGGGCGGTGTTGCTGGATTTCTTTTAACCTGTCGAAGTGTCTTGAAGAACCGGGATACCGAGTCTGATCGGAATGTCTCAGGAGAAGGTCTATTCCTTCGTTGACCGTGAGAGCTTGTCATGGGCTAAGTTGGGACTCCCCTGCAGGGATTTGAACTTTCGAAAGCCATGCCTGCGGTTATGGGCAGATGGGAATTTGTTAATGTCCGGTTGTAGATAACTTGAACCTTAACTTAATTAAAAATGAATCAACAGTGTGAGTTACCGTGATGGTCCCTTCTCAGCGGAGTCCGGGAAGTGAACACGGTGTTGGAGTAATGCTTGCGCGGGTTGTTCTCTAGTTTCTCATTCGTGCTTTGCCTCCTCTTCTCGCTCTCTTTTGCGAACAGGATAGCCACCATATATGCTAGTCGCTTGCTGTAGCTCCACATATTTACCTTGCCTTACCTATTAAGCTTAAATAGTCTTGATCGCGAGGGTGCGAGATTGCTGAGTCCCTGTGGCTCACAGATTACTTCCAAACCAGATGCAGGGCCTGATGATTCCGCTCCAGATGGCGCGCTTGAGCTCAAGTGGGAGTTCAACGAGGACTCTCAATGATACTACGTGTATTTCCCCGATGATCAGTAGTGGTGCCCAGTTGGGGTGATCAGGACCGTGTCGCATGTTGGGTTATCTTTTATTTTGGCGCCGTAGTCGGGCCATGAGTGTTTGAATGTTGTAATGCTATTTATGTACTTTGATTGATGTGGCGAGTGTAAGCCAACTATGTATCTCCCCTTTATTATTTATATTACATGGGATGTTGTGAAGATTGCCTAACTTGCGACATTGCTTTCAATGCGGTTATGTCTCTAAGTCGTGCCTCGACACGTGGGAGCTATAGCCGCATCGAGGGCGTTACACCATTGTGCAGATTTTTGCTGACCACAAAAGGCCCTTCCCAAGGTGGGGATAACTTGTGCATATCAGTCTGGTCTTCAATGAGCCGAAGTACCAAATCGCCTTCTTGAAAGGTTCTTGTCTTAACCTGGCGGCTGTGATAACACCGCAGGTCTTGTTGATAAACTACCGACCGAGCCAAAGCCATGTCTCGCTTCTCATCTAATAGGTCCAGCGCCTCTTGGCGTGCTTGCTCGTTATCCGCTTCAACATAATTCGTGACCCGGGGTGAGTCGTGACGAATATCACTTGGGAGGACAGCCTCAGCTCCATAGACCAGGAAAAAGGGTGTATATCCCGTAGATCGGTTTGGGGTGGTATTTATGCTCCATAACACAGATGGTAATTCTTCCACCCAACAACCCGGCGTCCGCTTCAAAGGGACCATGAGCCGAGGCTTGATACCCTTCAGGATTTCTTGATTCGCCCTCTTAGCTTGACCATTAGACTGGGGGTGAGCCACGGACGCTACATCAAGCCGGATGTGCTCTCGTTGGCAGAACTCCTCCATCTCACCTTTAGAAAAGGTTCGTACCATTATCTGTGATGATGCTATGTGGAAAGCCGAAACAGAAAATAATCTTTTTGAGAAATTGAACCGTCATGGTTGCATCACATTTACTGACGGGCTCCGCTTCAACCCATTTGGTGAACTTGTCAACCGCCACCAACAGGTGGGTCTTCTTGTGCTTAGAACGCTTAAAGGGTCCAACCATATCAAGCCCCCAAGTAGCAAACGACCAAGTGATGGGGATCATACATAACTCTTGAGCAGGAACATGAGCTCGACGTGAAAACTTCTAACAAGCGTCACACCGCTTTACCAAGTCTTCCGCATCAGAATGAGCTGTCAACCAATAGAACCCGTGTCGGAAAGCCTTAGCAACCAAGGACTTTGAGACGGCATGATGACCGCAATCCGCTTCATGGATTTCCCGTAGAATCTCTTGTCCTTCTTTAGGAGAAACACAACGTTGGAATACGCCTAAAACGCTAGAACGGTGCAACTCACCATTGTGAACAACCATAGGCTTGGACCGCCGGACTATCTGCCTGGCGAAAAGTTTGTCTTCTGGTAATTCGCCCCGGTTTAGATACGCCAAATATGGAACCGTCCAATCCGGAGTGGCATGTAAAACGGCTACCAACTGGGCCTCCGGATCAGGAACAGCTAAATCCTCCTCTGTAGGCAACTTTACAGATGGGTTATGCAAGATATCTAGAAAGGTATTAGGTGGTACCGGTTTACGCTGAGATCCCAGCCGGCTTAGAGCATCTGCTGCTTCATTCTTGCGCCGGTCAATGTGCTCCACCTGATAACCCTTAAAGTGATCTGCCACAATATCCACCTCGTGCCTATAAGCCGCCATGAGTGGGTCCTTAGAATCCCAAGTACCAGAAACTTGCTGAGTCACCAGATCGGAATCTCCAAAGCATCGGACCCGGCTTAAGTTCATTTCCTTAGCTACACGAAGACCGTGGAGCAAGGCCTCGTACTCCGCTGCATTGTTAGTAGAAGGAAACATTAAGCGGAGAACATAACAAATCTTATCTCCTCAAGGGGAAGTGAGGATGACTCCAGCCCCCGAGCCTTCCAGCTGCCTGGATCCATCAAAGTGAATGGTCCAGTATGTATTATCCGGTTTGTCTTCTGGTGCCTGTAACTCGGTCCAATCATTGATGAAGTCCACAAGTGCCTGAGATTTGATGGCTGTTCGGGGCATATACTTCAAACCGTGGGGACCAAGCTCGATCGCCCACTTCGCAACCCGGCCAGTTGCTTCTCTATTCTGGATTATATCGCCCAAGGGAGCAGAACTGACCACTGTGATAGGATGACCTTGAAAATATTGCTTGAGTTTCCTACTTGCCATAAAAACTCCATACACTAGCTTCTGCCAATGCGGATATCTTTGCTTTGATTCGATCAGTACTTCACTGATATAATAAACTGGTCGTTGAACCGAATATTCTTTTCTGGCCTCCTTACGCTCAACCACAATCGCCACACTGACCGCTCGGGCATTGGCAGCCACGTACAACAATAGGGGTTCATTATCAACTGGAGCAGCGAGGACTGGCGGTTCAGCTAGCTGCTGCTTCAACTCCTCGAATGCCGCATTGGCGGCGTCACTCTAGACGAATTTATCTGTTTTCTTCAACATCTGATACAGGGGAATCGCCTTCTCTCCCAAACGGCTGATAAATCAGTTGAGGGCTGCAATCCGGCCCGCCAGACGCTGAACATCATTGATACACGCCGGTTTAGCCAAGGATGTAATTGCTTTGATCTTTTCCGGATTTGCCTCAATACCCCTGTTAGACACAAGAAAACCCAAGAGTTTGCCTACCGGAACACCAAAAACGCATTTGTCTGGGTTGAGCATCATCTTGTAAACTCGAAGATTGTCGAACGTCTCCTTGAGATCATTTATCAGGGTTTCCTACTTCCTGGATTTTACCACAATATCATCCACATAGGCATGAACATTACGCCCGATCTGTTTGTGAAGACAATTTTGCACACAACGCTGGTAGGTTGCTTGGGCACTCTTGAGCCCAAAAGGCATAGAAACATAGCAGAAGGCTCCAAAGGGAGTGATGAAGGCTGTCTTCTCCTGGTCCTTAACTGCCATCTTAATCTGATGATAACCTGAATAAGCATCCAGAAAACTCAGGCGCTCACAACCCCGCCGTTGCGTCAATGATCTGATCAATACGCGGGAGAGCGAAAGGATCCGCCGGGCAAGCTTTATTCAAATCAGTGTAGTCCACACACATATGCCAAGTGCCATTTTTCTTAAGAACAAGCACCGGATTAGCCAACCATTCGGGCTGAAACACTTCGACAATAAACCCAGCTGCCAGTAGCCGGGCTACCTCTTCACCGATGGCCTTGCGTCTTTCTTCGTTAAAACGGCGAAGGTACTGCTTGACTGGTTTAAACTTAGGATCAATATTTAGAGTGTGCTCAGCGAGTTCCCTCGGTACACCTGTCATGTCAGAAGGTTTCCATGCAAAGATGTCCCGGTTCTCATGGATGAACTCGATGAGCGCGCTTTCCTATTTTGGATCCAGATTTGTACTGATACTAAACTGCTTGGATAAATCACCAGGGACGAAGTCAACGAGTTTAGTCTCATTAGCTGGTTTGAACGTCCGGGCTGGGTCATGCTCAGTCGTAGGTTTCTTCAGAGGGGTCATGTCCGCCGGATCAACATTGTCTTTATAGAATTTTAGCTCCTTTGTCGCACAAACCGATTCAGCATAGGCCGCTTCACCTTCCTCGCAATCCAAAGCAATCCTTTGACTCCCATGTACTGTGATCGTCCCCTTATAACCCGGCATTTTGAGCTATAGATAAACATAACAGGGTCTCGCCAAGAACTTCGCGTAAGTCGACCGTCCAAATAGAGCGTGATATGGACTTTGGATTTTCACCACCTCAAAGGTCAACGTCTCAGACCTAGAATCAAGCTCATCTCCAAACACGACTTCCAAAGCGATCTTTCCCATAGGGTATGCCGATTTACCTGGTACTACACCATGAAAAACAATGTTTGACGGTTTAAGACTCTTATCTGTCAATCCCATGCGACGGAAAGTCTCATAGTACAGGATGTTGATACTGCTCCCTCCATCCATCAGAACCTTGGTAAACTTATAGCCCCCCACCTGAGGGGCTACCACCAAAGCTAGTTGACCTGGATTATCAACCCGGGGCGGGTGATCCTCTTTGCTCCATACAATGGGTTGTTCCGACCATCGTAGATAGTGTGGTACGGCCAGTTCAATAGTATTGACTGCCCTCTTGTGAAGTTTCTGATCCCGCTTGCACAGGCTAGTAGTGAACACATGATACTGTCCGCTGTTCAACTGTTTGGGGTGACTCTGGTAACCTGACTGTTGCTGATTCCCTTGGTTATTCTGCTGGTTATTACCATGGTTGTTCTGATGGCCCTGATTGTTCCAAAATCCAGAGCTTGACCCACCGCCCCCATGGAAACCTGGGCCTGAACCGCCCGGTGGATCCTGATCGTACCGGTATAAATCAGATTTTTTGAACTCCCTCATTATGTGACAATCCTTCCAAAGATGTGTGGAAGGGACCTCCTTGGTTCCATGCTTCAGGCAGGGCTGGTTTAATAAATGCTCCAGATTCATGCCGCGCTGGGGCGGTTTACCTTTGCGATGCTGCATATTTGTGTTAGCCACCAAATCTGAATTATCCGCTTTACGCTTACTGTTATTCCCATGGCCCCCTTGGTTGTGGTGCTGCCCTTTTGCACCGCCGTTCTTCTTTCCCTTCTCCGGTTTGTCTTCCTCTGAATCCGGATCCTTGGTATTATCTGAATCGGCATACTTAACTAAAGCGGCCATGAGTGTTGACATGTCGTTGCAATGACGTTTGAGCCTTCCCAACTTCTGCTTCAACGGCTTGAAACGGCAGTTGCCCTCTAACGTTAATACTGTGGTGTCTGCAGTAATACGATCTGATAAATGCAAAATCGTTGAGACCCGTTTAACCCAATGGGTCGTGGACTCCCCTTCCTCCTAGACACAAGCGGCCAGATCTACAATTAACATCGGCTACTTGCACGTATCCTTGAAGTTCTAGATAAACCGGCGCTTTAATTCGGCCCATGAATCGATAGAGTTGGTTGGCAAGCTCTTCAACCAAGTGCGAGATGTTCCTTCCAGCATCATGGTGAAATATTTAGCACATATCGCCTCATCCACATCTAACATCTCCATTGCCATCTCATAGCTCTCCACCCACGCCTCTGGCTGCAAATCAACGGTGTAATTTGGTACCTTACGAGGTCCCTTAAAATCCTTGGGCAATCACACATTACGCAATGCGGGAATTAAACATGGTACCCCTAGGGAACTGAACATTACCCCTGGCTCCACGAAGGCAGTGGGGTGAACCGGAGTATGTTGTCGGTGGTGTGCACTACTGGACACGGCCGGTTCGTCTTCCATGCGTCTGCTATAACTCCGGCTTGGTCGGGGAGTGGAATGAATGCTCTCACGGCTATATGAATACGCTTGCTATTGATTTAATGTTGTCTAAAGGAGATCCCTGGCCCGACGCGCTTCCACTGCAACTGGTGATTCGCCGTCGGTTGGGAGAGCCACCAGGCGTGAAGCGGCGGTCACAATATTATTCAATGGGTTGGAATAATGCCCGGGCGGCGTTGATGATACAACGTTGTTCTGGCGAGGCAGGTTTGTTGCGCGTGGCTGTATCGGCGCTCCTGCTTACGGTGGCCCCGCCCGGTTTGGCGCGGGTAGGTTACCAGCTCCTACACCTGGCGTGTTGAAAAGATTCTGCGGCTCATAAACTGACGGGAGACGTGATCGGTACCTTCTTCTCATGACCTCTTCTGAAGCATTCTGATCCAGTCTAATCCGATAAGCCTGTGCTTCCAACTCGGCCCGCTCTGTGGCCATCCTGGCGTTCTCCGCTGCCAGGCCCGCTTTCGCCTGGGCTATCTGATCTTTCACCTTTTGAATCTCCGCATCGTGCTGATCCTTGGCTGCCGCGTCTACCTCCACGGACATCAGTGCCGCTAGAGCGTCAAACAAATCAGACAAGACTTGGGCCGGAGGCGGTGCCGAGCTTCCTGTCCCTGCTGGCGTGGCCATCGTTAAACCGGAGAGCATTGCTGCGGCGGCAGATGAATGAGGCGCTGGTCGTGTGCCGGCCATGAAGACGGCGGCCCGGTTTGGCAGACCGGGGGAATCCGGAATACTGTTGCCCTCGGATCCTCCCTCAATCCGGTCGTCGTGCAACTGGTAAAGTGATTCGGTTTCTCCGGAAGACTCGTCACCGCTGCGGTCTACGGTTTCTTCATCGGAGACCGGTTCCTCCTCGTACCCTGACCCATGGGCAACACCTACGAAAACATGCCTTGCCTCAGGATGAACCGGTGAAGAACTTGCACGCCGAGCCGTTTCAATGATGCCGGTGCAGGTGCCCGGCTCGGGGGCCGGTTCACCGATCTTGCCGACGAAGACGTGAATTCCACCAAAGGGGACCCGGTACCCGTATTCGATTGAATCGGCCTCGGGACCCCACCCTGTGTTGTCGATGTAGAGCTTGCCGCGGCGACTCTTCGTCATCCGGCCCATGGCGTATCCCTTAAGTCCATCAAAGCTGCCCTTCAAGAACTTGAAACCATCATGCGATAGCCCCATGGTGGGCGCCAACTATCGTGGAATTGTCATGGCAGATGTCCTCATGAAAGGACTTAGTCATGGAGCCATCGCTACGGGTTAGCTTGAAGGGGCTAAATCGGACAAGGGGATATGAGAGTTTTATACTAGTTCGGCCCCTTCGATGAAGGTAAAAGCCTACGTCTAGTTGTGATTGGTATTGCTGGGGTTTCGAAGACCAGGGAGCGAATCCGCTTTTTCTGGCTTCGAGTTGTTGTTTTTCTGTCCCTAAACCGCCGCCGGGTCACCCCTTTATATACTCAGGAGGACCCCGGCCGGTCTACAGAGCCCCGAGGCCGGCTCATACAAGTGTCCGCCTCGGTCTCTTCTTTCTTATCTTACAATGCAAGTTTATACAATCATGGGCCCTAAATCACCTGCGGGCTCTAGGCCTCCAAGCTTCATCCGTAAAGCGCCATCTTCTGGGTTCCCTTGGGCTTCAGTATAGCTGAAGGTGAACCGGCCCCTCCTGGGCAGTTTACCCTCAGTAGTTATATCCTCAACAGAAAGCATTAGTCTCTGCACCTATTGTTCAGCCACCTGATTGGAATTTACCCTTTGAAATTATGTGTGATGCTAGCGATCATGCTGTAGGTGTTGTTTTAGGGCAAAGAGTTGATAAGAAATTAAATATTATCCATTATGCTAGTAAGACTCTAGACAATGCTCAAAGAAATTATGCTACTACTGAATCACGCTGCTATTAAATATCTTATGGAGAAGAAAGATGCTAAACCTAGACTTATTAGATGGGTTCTCTTGCTACAAGAATTTGATTTGCATATTGTTGTTAGAAGAGGAGCTGAGAACCCCGTTGCAGACAACTTATCTAGGTTAGAGAATGTTCTTGAAGCCCCATTACCTCAACCTGGGGATATGCACGTGGAGTTCAAAAAGTCAAGTCTCCCTGATAGGGTAAAGAAACCAAAATTCGAGTTTATCCCTTTTCGTCTCTTGCAGGAAAATAAGCAGGACCTATGCAAAAAGATATTAACCCTGGAGTGGGAGATTGATGATCTGAGGGTTCAAAATGCCGTCCTCAAGCGTAAATTAAGGGAGAAGTCTATGCCATCAACTAAGTAAACAACACCTCCACCTTCTTCACCAACCAAGGAGATATAATCACATGGGTATGGGCACTCCCCTTGGCAACCGCCAAGCTTGGGGGAGGTGCCCCGGTATCTTATCACAATCACAACTCCTATCTTTACCGTTTTCCTTAGTTCGATCCTATTAGTAGTATTTTGATCTAGTAGAATAAAGTTTATGGCATGATCTAGTTTTGAGTTTTGCCTTATGATCTCTCTTTGTAATCGAGTCCGTGAGCTATATAATAAAGATTAGTGTTGAGTCAAGGGGTTGATTTTCTTTCTATGATCTTGGGTGAATAAAAGGAAAGAGAACAAGAATAAGAAGAAACAGAAGTTCATATTGATCTTATTGATAGTAATGGCTTCACATAGAAAGAATGTGACGATTAAAAGTTGTTGGGAGTTGGCAGATATAATTTTGGTCATCGTTGCAATTAATAGGAAGTAATAAGGAAAGAGAGCTTTCACATATAAATATACTATTATTGACATCTTTTATGATTGGGAGCACTCATCAAAATATGACATGCTAAAGAGTTGATGTTGGACAAGGAAGACAACGTAATGGGTTATGTTTTCTTATATCTGAGATAAAGTATGTTGTCATGGATCATACAACATGTTGAGCTTGCCTTTCCCCCTCATGCTAGCCAAATTCTCAGCACCAAGTAGAGATACTACTTGTGCTTCCAAATACCCTTAAACCAGTTTTGCCATGAGAGTCCACCATATCTACCTATGGATTGAGTAAGATCCTTCAAGTAAGTTGTCATCGGTGCAAAGCAATAAAAATTGCTCTAAATATGTATGATTAGTGGGGGAGAAATAAACTTTATACGATCTTGTGATGTGGAAGTAATAAAAGCGAGGGACTGCATAATAAAGGTTCATATCACAAGGGGTAATATAAAGTGACGTTCTTTCACATTAAGATTTTGTGCATCCAACCATAAAAGCGCATGGCAACCTCTACTTCCCTCTACGAAGGGGCCTATCTTTTATTATTATCTTCTACCTTATGCAAGTGTCATGGTGATCTTCACCTTTCCTTTTTCATTTTATCCTTTGGCAAGCCCAGCATGTTGGAAAGAACCTGATATATATATATATATATATATATATATATATATATATATATATATATATCTAATTGGATGTAGGGGGGCATGAGTTATTATTGTTGACATTACCCTCGAGGTAAAAGGTTGTGGGGAGAAACTATAAGCCCCTATCTTTCTCTGTGTCCGATTAAAACTCCGTAACCACAAGTATTGCATGAGTGTTAGCAATTATGAAGGACTAGATGATAGTTGAGTATGTGGACTTGCTTTTTAGCTCTGACATAGACTCTTTCTGATGTTATGATAAATTGCAATTGCTTCAATGACTGAGGTTATAGTTTGTTGGTTCTCAATAAGGTTTCTGATTCATACTTTTGCATTGTGAATAGATCATCACTTGAACATAAGTAATCATATGACAATATCTATATATGTTGCTGTTATGAGAATAATCATGATGCCTCCATGTCCATATTTTATTTTTATCGGCGCATCTACCTCTAAACATGGGGACATATTTATTGTTATCGGCTTTCGCTTGAGGACAAGCAAGGTCTAAGCTTGGGGGAGTTGATACGTCCATTTTGCATCATGCTTTTATATCGATATTTATTGCATTATGGGCTGTTATTTCACATTATGTCACAATACTTATGGCTATTCTCTCTTATTTTATAAGGTTTACATACGGAGGGAGAATGCCGGCAGCTGGAATTCTTGGCTGGAAAAGGAGCAAATATTAGAGACCTATTCGGCACAACTCCAAAAGTCCTGAAACTCCACAGAATACCTTATAATAAATAATGAAAAATCCTCGCCAAAGATAAAGACCAGGGGGCCCACACCCTGTCCACGAGGGTGGGGGGCGCGCCCCCCTACCTCATGGGCCCCCTGGTGGCTCTCTAATGACCATCTTCTGCTATATGAAGTCTTTCGTCGAGAAAAAACCCAGAAACAACCTTTCGGGACGAAACTCCGCCGCCACGAGGCGGAACCTTGGCGGAGCCAATCTAGGGCTCCGACAAAGCTGTTCTGCCGGGGAAACTTCCCTCCCGGAGGGGGAAATCATCGCCATCGTCATCACCAATGCTCCTCTCATAGGGAGAGGGCAATCTCCATCAACATCTTCATCAGCACCATCTCATCTCAAAACCCTAGTTCATCTCTTGTATCCAATTCTTGTCTCCAAGTCCGAGATTGGTGCTAGTAGGTTGCTAGTAGTGTTAATTACTCCTTGTAGTTGATGCTAGTTGGTTTAATTGGTGGAAGATCATATGTTCAGATCCTTTATGCATATTATCACCCCTTTGATTATGAACATGAATATGCTTTGTGAGTAGTTATGTTTGTTCCCGAGGCAAGGGAGAAGTCTTGCTATTAGTAGTCATGTGAATTTGGCATTTGTTCGATATTTTGATGAGATGTATGTTGTCTAGCCTCTAGTGGTGTTATGTGAATGTCGACTACATAACACTTTACCATTATTTGGGACTAGAGGAAGGCATTGGGAAGTAATAAGTAGATGATGGGTTGCTAGAGTGACAGAAGCTTAAACCCTAGTTTATGCGTTGCTTCGTAAGGGGCTGATTTGGATCCATATGTTTCATGCTATGGTTAGGTTTACCTTAATACTTTTGTTGTAGTTGCGGATGCTTGCAATAGAGGTTAATCATAAGTGGGATGCTTGTTCAAGTAATAACATCACCCAAGCACCGGTCCACCCACATGTCAAATTATCAAAGTACCGAATGCAAATCATATGAACATGATGAAAACTAGCTTGACGATATTCCCATGTGTCCTCGGGAGCGCTTTTCCTTATATAAGAGTTTCCAGGCTTGTCCTTTGCTACAAAAAGGATTGGGCCACCTTGCTGCACTTTATTTACTTTTGTTACTTGTTGCTCATTACAAATTATCTTATCACAAAACTATCTATTACCACTTATTTCAGTACTTGCAGAGAATACCTTGCTAAAAACCGCTTATCATTTCCTTCTGCTCCTCGTTGGGTTCGACACTCTTACTTAACGAAAGGACTATGATAGATCCACTATACTTGTGGGTCATCATACCTCTTGAGCGGTACTACTGCTGGGGTTCGCGGTACTACCGCTGGGACCAGACCACAGGGAGAAGGCAGCAAGGGAGCCTTCAACGAAACGGAAAAGCTGAGAGGGTGCAAAAGGGATGTGTACGTGTTGATTCCACCCTAGCCTCACCAATGTGGACCCACTCTTAATAGTACGGTTTTCCTATGACTCAAATCCACCGAAAAGAAACGTAGACAAACGCCGTCTTCAATAGTCTTCGAGGGGGACACAAACCGTCTTGTGCCTAGTGATGAAACGTTTGAAATACTCAAGGCACACGATTAGTCGCAAAAGCATTGTCATCAATCACCAAAACACCTTAGGGATAAACATGCCCTTACAATCTCCCCCTTTTTGGTGGATTGATGACAATACGGGATTTGCACAAAGGGGAAAATAAAGGACATAAGAAAACCCCCCATCTCTAAAATATAGACGAGCTCCCCCTAGATGTGTGCTATCTAGAAAAGTGCTTTGGACTGCACGACGCACATACTAGGATCAACACTCCCCCTATATTTTTATAGACAATGCATATCTTGCAACAATAAGGCTAACACTAAGCAAGATAGTAAATATGGGCATAACATAAATAGTACAAGATAACATAAGCTCAATAAGATGTGATAGAGTGCATATGTCTTACACCATATGATAGATAAGTTTCACGAGCACACCCAAACCAACGCAAGCAAGGTTCAACACGACAAAAGAGTTTGCGAGAAAGACAGGCAAGGCAAACACACACAAACACACGCTCGCAACTCGACAACAAAAAATCCCTAAGTTCTCTCCCCCTTTGGCATCGAGACACCAAAAAGGCAAAGAGCGCTGCTAAGGCTCCAGGTGATAGTAAGCTGAGGGGCTCTATCATCACATCCTGGCAGGATCGTCTGCACTGCCATCCTTAGTCGGAAACTGCTCGGTGTCTGAATTGGTCCACGGACAATGCTGTTGAATCCACTCCTCCTCATCAGTGATCTTGCCCTTAGAACCGCTGGCAACAGTCGCGCCCAACTGACGCATGAGCTCCTTGTGACGACTGCTAGCCTGCTTCTCAGCCACATGAGTCATGTACTGACCGTGAGACTCCATGCAGAAGAGTTTCTTCATCTTGCGCTTGAGCTTCTTTGCCCAAGAGGGCTCTGCTCCAAATGGCTCATAGTCATCGTCATCATCAGCATCAACCTCGGTCTCCATGTCAGCAGCTCCAGGCGGAACGCCCGAACTCGGAGCTGCGGTGCCCCAGTTCTCCTTCTTCCTCAGACGCTTGATCTAATGAGAAACTAGATCCCCAGTCTCCAAAACCACCTTAGGATACACACACTCCCAGGCCTTCTCAATGAGCAACATGATAAACAGTCCATAGATAGGGCACTTGCGCTCAGAGATGGCGGAAACCAACTCAGACCACATGACATGAGAGATATCCAAAGAGTCTCGAGTGTTTTCTTCCTTCTCATGTTGACAGAAAAGAAGCATGTCCACAAGAAAAGAGTGTACCATATCCAAGTTGCCAATGTGAGGGAAGAGGGTCTCCCTGAAGATGCAATGGAGAATATCTAGAAATGCTGGCAGCTCATAGGTCTCCTTCTAAGTCACTGGGTTAATCTTCAAGGTACAGTATGGCCAGAGAGATTGCTTGTGAGTGGAAGTTGCATTGCGGTGAGGACGAAATCCAACTGGGTTGGCAAGTCCTTGATCCTCAACTTCAAGAAGCTCCATGAAGGCCTTCCACTTGACAGTAAGCAGCCTGCCATTTGTCATCCAAGTCAGAGTCCTGTCCTCATCTGTTCCAAGATGGACGGTGGCATAAAACTGAGCCACCAAATCTGCATCAAAATCCTTGTTGAACTGCATGATCCTGAGGATGTTCAACCGAGAGCACATCTAAAGAGCTTCCCCAAAGTAGTCAGGATCCTTCTCCATAAAGGCAATGTCGATGGAGCGAACATCAACAAAAAGATTCTTCTTGGCTTTGATCACATCAAAGTAGATGGCATACTGAATACGGTTCCAGAACGGGCGGTTGACCAAGGTAGGTTCTTGAGCGACCTCATAGGGGTTGCGCCAACGCTTCTCCCAGAATTCCTTGGCAGACATCTTTGTCATAGACTTGGCCCTTGGCTTGGGCGTGGACGCACTCATCTTCTTCATTTGAGGCGGAACACTTGATGAGGCCGCTGTTGTCTCAGAAGTGCGGTAGCGCTTGGAAGTGGCACGCCCGGGGTTGACACGGCGCGCATGCTGCTCAGAAGGACCATCACCTGGAACCAAACACACGGACACACGGAACAACCAGAAAGAACGAGCATAAGCCACAAAACACACCAAAAGAGATCAAAAAATGGCATGAACATGGTGGAATTAGGCAAATAGTAGTAGTACCGCGATCCATAAGTGGCAGTACCGCCCGAGTGGTAGTACCGCTCCACAGGGAGTGGTAGTACCGCTCAAGACGGGGAAATGGTGGTTGCCTACTACCATGGTCAAATCCGGCACTATCGGACTGCCAAATTCAAAAATACTCCTACAATTATCAATCCAACTAGTCTAGTTGCCTTCTCCAACCTACTCAAGCCTAGATTTAGCCAAAAATTGAGAGACCACTATTGCCCCTAAGACACTAGATCTGAAATCTAGACAAAAGGAGAGTAGGAACAGGGGCAATACCGGCATCCATGACAAGAGGACGGGGTGGGGATCGACTCCATCGAAGGAAAAGGAGAGGGATGGCCCGGAGACGGCGGCCAGCCGGAGCCCTCCCGAAGTGAGGCGACGTTGGAGAGACGAAGAGGAACGAGGGGGTGGTGCGAATGGGTATGGGGGAGACGAAACCTCCCCCTGCCCCGACATAACCCCCTGGTCCCGCCCCTCAACGGTAGTACCGCTCGGGTGGGCGGTAGTACCGCTTGTCAACATAAGCGGTAGTACCGCACACCACCAGCGGTAGTACCGCCCGGCAAGACCCAAAGACTAGACACTAAATGACTAGCTCAAAAAGAAGGGAAAAACAAAAGGTAAGAAGAGGGAAGAAAAACACATCAATGAGAACACTAGAGAGAGGACAAGAAACATACACCTCTTCAAGAGAGGGCGGTGGCCGAGGCCACCTATGTATGAGTCAAGAGGTATGGCGCCGCGAAGATTTTAACCTTGGGCCCATGACCACAACTCGTCTTTGAAGCACAAGTACCATAAAAAATGGCTAATGTGACAGACTTGATCAATTTATTCATAATGGGGGGAGGGAGAGTTCACTGAGAGAACAACACTCCCCCTATGTCCATGCCTACACCTAAACAAGACAACAAGTTGAGTATGGTGGGGTGTGCAAGGGTTCAAGTCACATTGCTCAAATCAATGATATTTAGCTCATGCCTTAACTCGCGAATTCTTGCTTCATCCAAAGGCTTCGTGAAAATATCTGCAAGGTTATCATGAGTGTTGACATAGTTGAGCTTGATCTCCCCTCGCCTAATGTGATCCCAGATGAAGTGATACCGAATCTCAATATGCTTCATCTTGAAATGTTGAACCGGGTTGAGAGAAATCTTGATGGCACTTTCATTGTCACACCAAAGAGGCACTTTGTCACAAATGACACCGTAATCCTTTAAAGTTTGCCTCATCCAAAGAAGTTGTGCACAACAACTACCGGCGGCCACGTACTCCGCCTTGGTGGACGAGAGAGACACACAATTTTGCTTCTTGGAAGACCAACTCACCAAAGAGCAACCAAGAAATTGGCACCCTCCGGAAGTGGACTTCCTATCCACTTTGTCTCCCGCCCAATCGGAGTCCGAATAACCTACAAGCTTGAAGCTTGCTCCTCTTGGGCACCATAAGCCAAAGTTTGGGGTATGAGCCAAATATCGAAAGATTTGCTTAACCGCCACAAAGTGGCTTTCCTTAGGTGCGGCTTGAAACCATGCCCAAATTCCCACACTCAACATGATATCGAGTCTAGATGCACAAAGGTAAAGCAAGGAGCCAATCATGGAGCGACATACCTTTTGATCCACTGCTTTACCATTGGGATCTAAGTCAAGTTGGCATTTGACGGGCATTGGAGTGGAAGCCGGCTTGACATCATTGAGCTTGAATATCTTGAGCATGTCTTGAGTGTATTTGGATTGGTTGATGAAGGTTCCTTCTCTCCGTTGCTTGACTTCGAACCCGAGAAAGAACTTCAATTCTCCCATCATGGACATCTTAAACTTGGAGGTCATGAGTGCGGCAAATTACTCATTGAAAGCTTTGTTAGGGGAACCAAAGATAATATCATCAACATATAGTTGGCACCGAAACAACTCCCCTTTGACCTTCTTGGTAAAAAGAGTGGGGTCAATTTTCCCAATTTCAAAACCACGATCTTGCAACAACTCGGTAAGGTGGTCATACCACACACGTGGGGCTTTCTTAAGGCCATAGAGTGCCTTATCGAGTTGGTACACATGATCGGGAAAATAGGGATCCTCGAACCCGGGGGGTTGCTTGACATACACCAACTCGTTAACGGGACCATTAAGAAATGCACTCTTCACATCCATTTGTTGCAACTTAAAGTTATGATGATAAGCATAAGCAATCAACATGCGAATAGATTCAAGGCGAGCAACGGGAGCAAAGGTTTCACCATAGTCGATACCCTCGACTTGGGAGTAGCCTTGTGCTACCAACCGGGCCTTGTTGTGAATGTTAATTGCATGAGCGTCTTGCTTGTTCTTGAATATCCACTTGGTTCTAATGACATTGTGGTTCCCCGTTGGCCTTGGCACCAATCTCCACACCTTATTGTACTCGAAGTTGTTGAGTTCTTCATGCATGACATTGAGCCAATCCGGATCTTCGAGCGCCTCATAGACCTTTTGGGGTTCAACACAAGAGATAAACGTGTGATGTTCACAATAGTTTGCCAATTGTCTACGAGTGCTTACCCCCTTTAGGATGCTTCCAAGCACATTTTTCATGAGATGGCCCTTAGTTGTGAGCTTGGAAGCGATCTTGGCGGCATGACGCTCCAATTCCTCCTCTGGGGTGAGTTGAGGAGCGGTGACTTGATCATCTTGAGCGCCGTCTTGAGCTTGTTCTTGATCTTGAGCTTGCTCTTGATCTTGAACTTGCTCGGAGGAGAGAACTTGACCTTGGGCATCACTTGGTGATTCAACACCGTCTTGAGATTGATCTTGCCCTTGGTCTTGTTCATGATGTTGAGGGCCTTCACTTTGTTCTTCGGAAGCGTGTGGGCCTTGGGTTGGTGATGGCTCCACTTGAGTGGAGCATTGTCCTTCTCCTTCGTCCATAAGGGGTTCCTCAATGGGTAGGATAAAGACAACTCCCATTCTTCTTATGGCTTGGGGAGGAATTTCATCACCTACATCACAAGTGCCACTTTGCTCCACTTGGGAGCCGTTATTCTCATCAAACTCCACGTTACACGTCTCCTCAATGAGTCCCCTGGACTTACTGAGGACACGGTAAGCATGAGAGTTGGTAGCATAACCAACAAATATGCCCTCATAAGCTCTAGCCTCAAATTTAGACAAACGGACACCTTTCTTGAGAATGAAACACTTACGCCCGAACACCCAGAAGTACTTGAGGTTGGGCTTGTTATCGGTGAGTATCTCATAAGGAGTCTTGTTCAAGCCCATGCGGAGGTAGAACTGATTGGATGCATGACAAGCGGTGTTGATGGCTTTGGCCCAAAAGTTGTATGGAGACTTGAACTCCGCCATTATGGTCCTTGCCGCATCCATCAACGTCCGGTTCTTCCTCTCCGCTACACCATTTTGTTGAGGGGTGTATGGTGCAGAATATTGATGCTTGATCCCCTCATCACTAAGGAACTCATCCAAGGTGTAGTTCTTGAACTTGGTGCCTTTGTCGCTTCTAATTGTCAAGATCTTTGCATCGTGTTGTCGTTGGGCTTCATTTGCAAAGTCAATGACGGTTTGTTGGGTCTCGCTCTTCCTCTTGAAGAAGTATACCCAAGTGTATCTTGAATATTCATCCACAATCACCAAGCAATACTTTCTACCCCCAAGACTATCAAAGGATGGAGGCCCAAAGAGATCCATGTGAAGGAGCTCCAAAGGCCTCTTCGAGTAGATGATAGTCGTGGGAGGGTGAGCCTTTTCATGAAGCTTTCCTTTGATACAAGCACTGCAAGCATGATCTTTAGCAAAACTAACATTTGTTAGTCCACGGACATGGTCCCCCTTGAGAAGACTTTGCAAAGATCTCATATTGACATGGGCTAAACGGCGATGCCAAATCCATCCCACGTCAACTTTAGCCATTAGGCATGTCATGGTCTTAGTGGGTCGCTTCAAAAAGTTAATCACATAGAGACCGTTCTTGACATGCCCAACAAAGGCTACTTTAAGAGTCTTGCTCCACAAGAGGGCCACGGTATCAACATCAAAGAAAGTGGCAAAGCCCATGAGTGCAAGTTGACGAACGGAAAGTAAATTGTATGCAAGGGACTCAACAAGCATGACCTTCTCGATCATGGGATCATGAGAAATGACAACCTTGCCAAGCCCCAATACCTTGGAGGACGAGGCATCACCCCACTCGACATTGGTGGGCATAGATGGAATCTTGTGAACATCCACCACCAAGTCCTTGCTTCTGGTCATATGATTAGTGGCTCCACTATCAAGCAACCATGATCCCCCACCGGAAGCAAACACCTACAAGAGATCAATGCTTGGTTTTAAGTACCCATTTAGTAATGGGTCCTTTGATGTTAGTAACAAGGGTCTTAGGAACCCAAATAGACCATTCAATGTACTCATAAGGAGGGCCAACAAATTTGGCATAAACATGTCCATCACTAGCACGGCACAACACATAAGAAGGGTTAAAGTCGCCGGCTTGGTTGGGAAGGGAAGTGTTGCCCTTCTTGGCATCATCACCCTTCACGGTTGCTACCTCTTGAGCACTGCGTTGGTTTTCCCCGAAGAGGAAGGGATGATACAGCAAAGTAGTGTAAGTATTTCCCTCAGTTTTTGAGAACCAAGGTATCAATCCACTAGGAGGCTATGCGCGAGTCCCTCGTACCTACACAAAACAAATAAATCCTCGCAACCAACGCGATAAGGGATTGTCAATCCCTACATGGCCACTTACGAGAGTGAGATCTGATAGATACGATAAGATAATATTTTTGGTATTTTTATGATAAAGATGCAAAGTAAAAGGCAAAGGAAATTACTAAGTATTGTAAGATTAATATGATGAAGATAGACTCGGGGGCCATAGGTTTCACTGGTGGCTTCTCTCAAGAGCATAAGTATTCTACGGTGGGTGAACGAATTACTGTTGAGCAATTGACAGAATTGAGCATAGTTATGAGAATATCTAGGTATGATCATGTATATAGGCATCACGTCTGAGACAAGTAGACCAACTCCTGCCTACATCTACTACTATTACTCCACTCATCGATCGTTATCCAGCATGCATCTAGAGTATTAAGTTAATGAAAACAGAGTAACGCCTTAAGCAAGACATGATGTAGAGGGATAAACTCATGTAATATGATGAAAACCCCATCTTGTTATCCTCGATGACAACAATACAATACGTGCCTTGCTGCCCCTACTGTCACTGGGAAAGGACACTGCAAGATTGAACCCAAAGCTAAGCACTTCTCCCATTGCAAGAAAGATCAATCTAGTAGGCCAAACCAAACTGATAATTCGAAGAGACTTGCAAAGATAACCAATCATGCATAAAAGAATTCAGAGAAGATTCAAATATTATTCATAGATAGACTTGATCATAAACCCACAATTCATCGGTCTCAACAAACACATCGCAAAAAGAAGATTACATCGAATAGTTCTCCACAAGAGAGGGGGAGAACATTGTATTGAGATCCAAAAGGAGAGAAGAAGCCATCTAGATAATAACTATGGACACGTAGGTCTAAGGTGAACTACTCACACTTCATCGGAGGGCCTATGGTGATGATGTAGAAGCCCTCCGTGATCGATGCCCCCTTCGACGGAGCTCCGGAACAGGCCCCAAGATGGGATCTCGTGGATACAGAAAGTTGCGGCGGTGGAATTAGGGTTTTGGCTCCGTATCTGATCGTTTGGGGGTACGTATGTATATATAGGAGGAAGGAGTACGTCGGTGGAGCAACAGGGGGCCCACGAGGGTGGAGGGCGCGCCTGGGGGGGGGGGGTAGGTGCGCCCCCTACCTCATGGCCTCCTCTTTTGTGTCTTGACGTAGGGTCCAAGTTTCCTGGGTCTTGTTCATTGAGAAAATCACGTTCCCGAAGGTTTCATTCCGTTTGGACTCCGTTTGATATTCCTTTTCTTCGAAACCCTAAAACGGGCAAAAAAACAACAATTCTGGGCTGGGCCTCTGGTTAGTAGGTTAGTCCCAAAAATAATATAAAAGTGGATAATAAATCACAATAATGTCCAAAACAGTAGATAATATAGCATGGAGCAATAAAAAATTATAGATACGTTGGAGACGTATCAAGCATCCCCAAGCTTAATTCCTGCTCGTCCTCGACTAGGTAAATGATAAAAACAGAATTTTTGATGCGGAGTGCTACTTGTCATAATTTTAATGTAATTCTTCTTAATTGTGGTATGAATATTCAGATCTGAAAGATTCAAGACAAAAGTTCATATTGACATAAAAATAATAATACTTCGAGCATACTAACTAAGCAATTATGTCTTCTCAAAATAACATGGCCAAAGAAAGTTCGTCCCTACAAAATCATATAGTTTAGTCATGCTTCATTTTCGTCACACAAGAATGCTCTCATCATGCACAACCCCGATGACAAGCCAAGCAATTGTTTCATACCTTAGCAATCTCAACCCTATAAACTTTCACGCAATATATGAGCGTGAGCCATGGACATAGCACTATGGGTGGAATAGAATATGATGATGGGGGTTATGTGGAGAAGACAAAAAAAAGAAATAGTCTCACATGAACGAGGCTAATCAACGGGCTATGGAGATGCCCATCGATTGATGTTAATGCAAGGAGTAGGGATTGCCATGCAACAGATGCACTAGAGCTATAAATGTATGAAAGCTCAACAAAAGAAATGTCACATCCCTAGTTCTGGTATGACCTAGGCTAGCTAGTCATGTGTGCATCACGTTTAAATTTCATTTAAATTTGAAATGGGGATTTGTAAAACCCTCAGAAATCATTTCTAGAAATGACCCAGATAAAAATTGCTCCAAAAGGGTCCAAGAAAATGTTCATGTCTCTCTCAGAAAATATTGGGCAGAGGTAAAATTTCAAACCAATATTTTTAGGAGCTCATAAATATTTATTTTGGCCATTTGGAATTAATCCAGTAATTATTTGTGTTGGATAAATTTTATATATATATAAAATATTGTCCAATAATTTTGAATTTTGGTGAGGGGCTTTGGAGTGGTCCAACTAGTCCCTACTAAAATTTACAGAATAAAATAAAATGATTTAATATTTTTATTAACTCAAAACAAATGTCAGAAAAATAGAAAACATAAACAGAAATAAAAAAAGATATTACCTCGGCCACTTACCAGATCGGCCCAGTAGCTCGGCCTAGCTGACTGGCCGACGCCAGTCATCGTCTCCACCGCGCCAGGAGGACGCCGAGCACGCGCTCGCCGCACGCGGCAACGCGCCCGGCCTGCTCCAGCCTTCCTGCTTGCTCTGCGACCCCCTGCAACGTCGCCACACAACACCCCGGCTCCCCTTGCTCTCAGCCATGCTCATTCCCTTCCCTTTCTCTCTCTCGCGAGCATCACCGAACAAGCCGTCGCCGCCGCTCGCTGTTGACGCACTCCCCGCCGTTCCCTCGCCCCTCCTTCGAGTCCACGAGCTGTGCGCCGTCACCTGCTACCTCTCCGTCGAGCCACGTGCCTCGGGAGGCCCTGGAGCATCGCCATCGCCGTCGTCTTCAAGCTTCGACCGACGAGATCGCCGTCGTTGCTCCGGCTGCCCCAAGCCTTCCCCGAGCTCGCCGACGACGCCGTTGGATTCGCTGTGAGCCCCGCCGTAGAACCCCCCCTTCTCCCCTTCCTCCCCGTGCCCCGCAGGCCGATCCCGCTCGCGCCCGAACTCCGGCCGCCGCCCAAGTGGTCGCCGCCGTCGATTTAGGCCGTCTCCGGTGAAACGGAGGGCACCAGTGGATGCGCGCGAGCACCAGCTCCTCGAAGATGGTCTCTGCGGCCCATTTGGTCGCCGGAGACGCGTTTCCGACGCCCTCCGCCGCGTCTGGCTCGCCGGCGTCAAGCCGCCGGTGGCTTTGACCCGCTGACCGGGGTTGACCCTCCCCCTTGTGTCACTAACGCGTGCGCCACCCCCCTGACATCTTTAATTAGTATTAGATTAACACTAATTAATATAGGTTAGTTACCTAGTTAGTAACTGACCAGTGGGCCCGACGCCCACTAATCCTAATTAGACTAACTAAACCCCCTGTTAACTAACTGAGTCACTGACGGGTGGACCCCACACATCATGTTTGACTTGGTCAGCGCTGTTGACTTGCTGACGCAAGCATGACGCAGTGCTGACGCAATTAATCCTTTTCTGGTGTTAAAATAAATCAGGAAATTCCAGAAAATGATATAAACTTAAAAAATTCATAGAAATTCAACCGTAGCTCAAATTGAAATAATTTATATATGAAAAATTATTAGAAAAATTCAATCTATCCATCTGTACCATTTTCATGCATGACAAACCATATATACATGCTATATATATGAAAACACACTTATGGCATATTTAAGAGCTTATGTTAAAAGGTGCATTTGAATCTTTAGTTCAAATGGACTTTAACCAAATGAATGCTAGTTGCATTAGCTCAAACAACATCACATCTTCATGCCATGATCATGCATCATATTTTTGCATATGTTGTGTACTGATTGCCGGCACCGTTCCTTCTCGATAGGTCCTGCTCCGGAGACCGATCCAGAGTACCTGTCTGAGGAGCAGTGCCCCCTTGTTGATCTACCAGGAAAGCAAACCCCCTTGTTCATTCCGACATGACCCCACTCTCTCGCTCCTGCTCTCTTTTATTGCATTAGGACAACAGCGAATCAACTGCTACTTTATACTACGGTAGTTGAACCCATTCCTCTGCATGACCTGTCATTGCCACAGTAAATAGTTGAAACCCACTAGCATGTGTAGGATCTGATTGAGCCATGTTGTGTTCTTGCCATGCCATGCCTGCTATTGCTTAGAGTTGTGTCAGGTCTGATTCATCGGGAATTAATTGGAGTGGTACGATATGTTCTGGTGCTGAGAGTTAAGCGTGTGAACACAATTTGGTAAAGGTAGTGGTGAGAGGCCATGTAGGAGTACATGGTGGGTTGTCCCACTGGAACCGTCCTTAAGAACTGAGTTCTGTGTAAGTTGTCCAATGACTAGTTACTACCACACATTGGGCTCCGGGCGCTCCAAGCTCTCTCGATTTATTAGCCAACTTGATCTCTGTCCAGGAGTTACAAATAGTTTCTGGTGTTTGTAGGAAGTGTTAGTAGTCTACCAAGTGGCACCCGACCAGGTGGGCTTGGGACAGACTAGGCACAAGTGGCACGGTGTACCAAGCATAGATCCATCCGGCGAGGTGGGCTTGGGAACCCTGCACATATTGTTTGGGGCCATGAGCGACACCCCGGCCAGATCTCCTTGCAGATGGAACCCGAATAGGCGATAAACCTGGACTAGAGTCTTGTGTGGTTAGTCAGGTCGTGGCCGACACCCTCGCCAGGCTTCCGCTTGAAGGTTGCCGAGATACATGACGTGTACATGGTGATAAGTGGTGAGAGCGTGTGTGAAGAAGTACACCCCTGCAGGGTTATCATGATCTATTCGAATAGCCGTGTCCTCGGTTACAAACTTCTTGGATGCTTACGTGGTACATAGACAACTTGAAGTGGATACTCTAAAATGCTCAAGACAAGTGTGAGTGCTATGGATGGCCTTCTCGTAGGAAGACGGGAATGAATCCATACTAGTGTATTGACATGGTGATTAGTGGACTCGTGTGCGCCACCTCAAAAGAGTTACCAGCAGTCGTAGTATAGGATAGCCACTGAGTCAAAGCTGGCTTGCTGCAACTAAACTCCACATTACCTTCTTGATACAAGTGCATGTATGATAGGATCTGATGTAAGTCTTGCTGAGTACCTTTGTACTCATGTTGCTTTATCTATGTTTTTGCAGCGGAGACTTCGGTCTTACTAGTTTACGTGGACTTCGACAAGTAGCTTGTACCTCAGCTACGATCTTGATTGGATGTTGTAGATAGTTGGGCTCCTCAGCCTTTTCTTTTGTAGTTGTCTGTACTCAGACATGTAGTGCTTCCACATGTTGCTTGTATGCTCTGAATGATGGGTCATGTGACCCCTGTTTGTACTTATGTTATGTGGCTCTTCTGGGCCTTTATTTATATAAGTTTGCGTTATGTTGTGATGCCATGTTGTACAGCACATACTTGCATGTTATGCATACGTGTAACGTGTATTGCTATGTGTGGGATCCGACAATCTAGTTGTTTATCCTTGTCAGCATCTCTTATGGGGAAATGTAGTGTAGTGTCTCCTTGAGCCATAGTAGTCCGCTATAGCCCGGTTCACCGGAGTCCTGCTAGCCCAGCACTACTGCTCAGGACACTTGACTGGCCGGCATGTGTTTTAGTTTGTTCCTGTGTCTGTCCCTTCAGGGAAATGTCACGCGGTGACATCCGGAGTCCTGCCTAGCCTGCTACAGCCCGGGTTACCGGAGTCCTGTTAGCCCAGTGCTACAGCCCGGATTCACACGTTGATGACCAACATGCTCGATGTGATTCATGTATGCCTGTCCTCATGAGTTAGTGCCGCTTTGGATTCACGACTAGCCATGTCGGCCCGAGTTCTTTGTCATATGGATGCTAGCGATACTATCATATACGTGAGCCAAAAGGCGCAAACGGTCCCGGGCCAGGTAAGGTGGCACCTGTGGGAATACCGTGCGTGAGGCCGCAAAGTGATATGATGTGTTACATGCTAGATCGGTGTGACTTAGGATCGGGGTCCCGACAGCGTTGGTATCAGAGCCTGACTGCCTGTAGGATTTCCAAGCCAACCTGGTCGAAGTTGAGTCTAGAAATTCTTTAGCTATATAGGGGAATTGATTGTGGAAGGGAACATAAGGCTCTTTTTACTCCTTATATCTCATGCCCTTCTGATCTGAGTCATCCTATCTTTCCTACAGGGTTAAGGAACTAGGCTTTCTTTTCTGTCTATCAGGATCATGAGTTACTACTCCATAGACTCTTAGGATTGGTTGATCAGAGTCATATCCCAGTTCGAGTACCTCTGGTGTAGCCTGTTTAGTAATATCTCAGAACCTTGAGTGATGATGTTGAGTATGGTGCTACCCCGTCTTTTGCAGAATGTCTCATTCTGAGCATTTTACTGCCGTTATGCTGCCGGAATTGTCCTAGGAGTTTGAGAGATACTAAATTTCCTTGTGCTACATGTTGCATCCTATAGTTGTTGTTGACCTCATCCTTGGTTCCGCTTCTCAGGATGTCGTCAGTTAACCGAAGTTCTGTTGCTCGTTGCCTGAACCACGGAGGTGGTAGGGATGAGGAGGATCCTCCCGACCAACCTTCATTGGCAGAGTTCATGTTAGAGATGGAGAGGAACAAGCATGAGTCCAACCGCTTGTTGGCACGTATCGAGGAGAACACCGCACATCGGTGCAAAGGTCAGCGACAATCCATGATTTCATTGGTCTAAGACCACCCACCTTCCATCATTCCATTGAGCCACTCGATGCAGATGACTGGCTTTGTAGTATCACTCACAATCTGCATTCTGCGAACGTAGCTGAAGGTGACAAGGTCATCTATGATGCATATCACCTAGAAGGTCCTGCTAGTCTTTGGTGGCAGAACTATGAGGGTATGCTCCCAGCTGGCCACATTCCTACCTGGAGAGATTTCACCGAGGCTTTTCACGAGCATCACATTCCTGAAGCCCTCATCGATCGCAAGAGAGAAGAATTTTGTAGTTTCACACATGGTAAGATGGCTGTTGATGCTTATAGTAGAGAATTTGAGAACCTTGCCCGCTATGCTACAGAAGAAGTGTCCACAAATGCCAAGAAGCAGGCTAGGTTCCGGAAGGGTCTCAACCCCAAGTTGCGTCATGATCTCCACTTGCATCATTGCCATACATTCCACGCTCTTGTGAACAAGGCCATTAATGCAGAGACAGCTCAACTCACCTACGAGGAATCTCGTAAGCACACCCGTGAATTGGGTTCTTCCTCCGGTTCTAGTTCTCAGAAGCACCGGATTTGGGTTCCGAACTCCGCTCTTCCACCCGGTTATACACCAAGGCCTTCTTGTGTGGCACCTCACCCAGTTCAACCATATGCTACACCCATGCCTATTGGTAGACCACTTGTCAATGCGGGTCCTTTTCCTACCTCCAAGATTTGTTACAAGTGCGGAGAGCCAGGCCACATTGCCCGTATTTGCACTCAGACCCGTGTTGCTCCACCCCAGCCCGAGAAGTCTGTTGGCCGTGGTAGTAAGCCTTCACACCAGATGATCAGTGCCAAGTCAGCTCCCACTGAACTTGGACGTGTGCATCACGTCTCAGCTAAAGACGCTCATGATGATCCAGATGTCGTTCTTGGTACACTCCTTGTCAACTGTCACCCAGCTTCGGTTCTATTCGATACCGGGGCATCTCACTCCTTCATTTCCGAAAGTTATGCCCGTTTGCATGACATGTCATTTTGTGATATGCCCTCCCCACTACTCATTCAAACTCCTGGATCCAAGTGGCAAACTTCTAGGATAAGTTATGGCAATGAAATACATGTTGAAAGACTTGTATTTCTAGCTTCCTTGATATCCCTCAAGTCTTCAGATATTAACATCATTTTGGGTATGGACTGGATGAAAGCTCATTATGCCAAGATTGACTGTTACACCAGGTCTGTTCAGCTCACACACCCCTCTGGCAAGATAGTCACTGTCTCCACCAAAATTGCAAGGCGTCGACTATATTCTCTAAATGCCAGCCCTCTTCCTGACCTTGAAGATATTCCGGTAGTCCGCGACTTTCTGGATGTCTTTCCAGAAGAACTGCCAGGTATTCCACCTGACAGAGATGTGGAGTTTGTTATAGATCTTATCCCTGGAACCGCCCCAATTTCTAGGAGACCTTACAAGATGGCACCCTTAGAACTAGCCAAGCTTAAGAAACAACTCGATGAATCCTTGCAAAAGGGTTTCATCCGTCCTAGTTCTTCTCCCTGGGCTTGCCCCGTCCTCTTTGTCAAGAAGAAGGATGGTATGGACCGAATGGTTGTAGATTATCGTCCCGTTAATTTGGTCACGATAAAGAACAAGTATCCGCTCCCCAGGATCAACGATCTGTATGATCAGCTCGCTAGATCCTCAGTCTTCTCCAAGATGGATTTGAGGTTAGGCTACCACCAAATCAAGATCAGAAATGGGGATATTCCTAAGACGGCTTTTGTCACTCGTTATGGTCAGTACGAGTACACCGTCATGTCCTTTGGTCTAACCAACGCTCCAGCTACTTTCTCTCGCTTGATGAACTCGATCTTCATGGAGTACTTAGATAAGTTCGTCGTGGTTTACCTCGATGATATCCTTATTTACTCGAAGAACGAGGAAGAGCATGCCGAACATCTTAGACTTGTGTTAGAAAAACTCAGAGAGCACCGCCTTTATGCCAAGTTCTCCAAGTGCGAATTTTGGTTGCCAGAAGTGACCTATCTCGGCCACGTAATCTCTGGTAAGGGCATTGCTGTCAATCCCGAAAGAGTTCAGGCCGTTCTTGATTGGACTCCGCCTGAAACAGTTAAGCAAGTTAGGAGTTTCCTTGGTCTAGCCAGTTATTGTCGCCGATTCGTTGAGAACTTCTCCAAAGTGGCCAAACCTCTCACGGAACTTCTCAAGAAAGATAAAAAGTTTGAGTGGTCCCCACAGTGTGAGCACAGTTTTCAGGAACTGAAAAGACGCCTGACTTCTGCTCCCATACTTGTGCCACCGGACTTCACTAAGGACTTTGTTATCTATTGTGATGCCTCACGACAGGGACTAGGTTGCATTCTTATGCAAGATCGCCATGTGATTGCCTATGCATCTCGACAGTTGCATCCACATGAGGAGAATTATCCTACACATGATCTAGAGCTTGCAGCCGTAGTCTATGCACTTAAGACATGGCGACATTACCTTCTCGGTAAACGTTGCGAGATTTACACCGATCACCAGAGTCTCAAGTATATCTTCACCCAACCAGATTTGAACCTTAGGCAAAGACGTTGGTTGGAGTTGATCTCAGATTATGATTTAGGGATTACCTACACCCCAGGTAAGGGGAATGTCATGGCTGATGCGCTAAGTCGTAAGTCCTATTGTAAAAATCTCATGTTGCAGCAGGGCCAACCACTTCTCCATGAGGAATTATGTAAGCTTAACCTCCACCTTGCTCCTCACGGATTCCTTTCTACCTTGGTGGCGAAACCTACTCTTGTGGATCAAATCATCTCTGCTCAGCAGCAGGATACGGGAATTTCCCGGATCAAGAGAAACATTAACAAGGGAGTTGGTGGTAGTTTCTCTATAGATGATCGTGGTGTTGTTTTCTTTGAGAGTCACTTGGTGGTTCCCAAGAATCAACATCTTCGACAATTAATCCTTAAGGAGGCGCATGAATCTCCTCTCACGATTCATCCCGGTAGTACTAAGATGTATCAGGACCTATGCCAGAGGTTCTGGTGGACTAGGATGAAGAGAGAAATTGCTCAATTTATTGCTAACTGTGACGTTTGTCGTCGCGTGAAGGCAGAGCATCAGAGACCTGCTGGCACTCTTCAACCTTTAGCTATTCCTGAGTGGAAATGGGATAAAGTTGGTATGGACTTCATCACCGGCTTTCCCAGGACCAAGAGAGGGAATAATGCTATCTTCGTAGTCATTGATCGTCTTTCCAAAGTGGCTCACTTCCTACCCGTTCGAGAGAGTATCACTGCTAGTCAGCTCGCTG
Organism: Triticum aestivum; assembly: GCF_018294505.1. Taxonomy (NCBI): domain Eukaryota; kingdom Viridiplantae; phylum Streptophyta; class Magnoliopsida; order Poales; family Poaceae; genus Triticum; species Triticum aestivum. The sequence goes on from NC_057803.1 coordinate 101,561,530, forward strand.
ACTTATATATTTCTCGAATAGTATCACTTCATGGTGTTCCACTAGAGATCAATTCAGACCGTGGTAGTCTTTTCACTTCTCATTTCTGGGAGAGTTTCCAAACTGCCATGGGCACCCATCTTTCTTTCAGTACCGCTTTCCACCCTCAATCAAGTGGTCAGGTGGAAAGGGTCAACCAGATTCTTGAAGACATGCTTAGAGCTTGTGTTATCTCATTCGGTATGGATTGGGAGAAGTGTCTTCCCTTCGCCGAGTTTGCTTATAACAACAGCTACCAATCCAGCCTCAAGAAAGCTCCTTTTGAGGTTCTGTATGGACGAAGATGTCGAACACCTTTGAACTGGTCAGAAACCGGTGAAAGACAATTCTTTGGACCGGATATGATCCAGGAGGCAGAAGAGCAAGTTCGCGTCATTCGTGAGAATTTGAAAACAGCCCAATCTCGTCAAAAGAGCCAGTATGACCGTCGTCATAAGGAAGTGGCTTATGAAGTTGGCGACAAGGCTTATCTTCGGGTTACTCCCTTGAAGGGTACCCATCGTTTCGGTATCAAAGGCAAGTTGGCTCCTTGTTACATTGGTCCTTTTCGCATTCTCGCTAAACGAGGAGAGGTTGCCTACCAGTTGGAACTACCCCCACATCTTTCTCGAGTACATGATGTCTTCCACGTCTCTCAACTCAGGTGTTGCTTCTCGGATCCCATCCGCGGAGTGGACCACGAAATGCTTGATCTCCAAGATAACCTCACTTATCGAGAGTACCCTGTTTGCATCCTTGATCAAGCAGAGCGTGTCACCAGATGTCATAACATCAAGTTTCTCAAGGTTCAGTGGTCTCATCATTCTGAGAGAGAAGCTACTTGGGAGCGTGAAGATCGTCTTCGATTTGAGTACCCCGCTTCCTTCCCGCCGACTCCTGAATCTCGGGACGAGATTCTTCCGAGTGGGGGCGAGTTGTCACATCCCTAGTTCTGGTATGACCTAGGCTAGCTAGTCATGTGTGCATCACGTTTAAATTTCATTTAAATTTGAAATGGGGACTTGTAAAACCCTCAGAAATCATTTCTGGAAATGACCCAGATAAAAATTGCTCCAAAAGGGTCCAAGAAAATGTTCATGTCTCTCTCTGAAAATATTGGGCAGAGGTAAAATTTCAAACCAATATTTTTAGGAGCTCATAAATATTTATTTTGGCCATTTGGAATTAATCCAGTAATTATTTGCATTGGATAAATATTTTTATAATATAAAATATTGTCCAATAATTTTGAATTTTGGTGAGGGGCTTTGGAGTGGCCCTACTAAAATTTACAGAATAAAATAAAATGATTTAGTATTTTTATTAACTCAAAACAAATGTCAGAAAAATAGAAAACATAAACAGAAATAAAAAAAGATATTACCTGGGCCACTTACCAGATCGGCCCAGTAGCTCGGCCCAGCTGACTGGCCGACGCCAGTCATCGTCTCCACCGCGCCAGGAGGACGCCGAGCACGCGCTCGCCGCACGCCGCCACGTGCCCGGCCAGCTCCTGCCTCCCTGCTTGCTCCGCGACCCCCTGCAACGTCGCCACGCAACCCCCCTGGCTCCCCTCCCTCTCAGCCACGCTCATTCCCTTCCCTTTCTCTCTCTCGCGAGCATCACCGAACAAGCCGTCGCTGCTGTTCGCTGTTGACGCGCTCCCCGTCGTTCCCTCGCCCCTCCTTCAAGTCCACGAGCTCCGCGCCGTCACCTGCTACCTCTCCGTCGAGCCACACGCCTCGGGAGGCCCTGCAGCATCGCCATCGCCGTCGTCTTCAAGCTTCGGCCGACGAGATCGCCGTCATTGCTCCGGCTGCCCCAAGCCTTCCCCGAGCTCGCCGACGACGCCGTTGGATTCGCTGTGAGCCCGCCGTCGAACCCCCCCTTCTCCCCTGCCTCCTCGTGCCCCGCAGGCCGATCCCGCTCCCGCCCGAACTCCGGCCGCCGCCCAAGTGGTCTCCGCTGTCGATTTAGGCCGTCTCCGGTGAAACGGAGGGCACCAGTGGATGCGCGCGAGCACCAGCTCCTCAGAGATGTTCTCCGCGGCCCATTTGGTCGCCGGAGACGCGTTTCCGACGCCCTCCGCCGCGTCTGGCTCGCCGGCGTCAAGCCGCCGGTGGCTTTGACCCGCTGACCGGGGTTGACCCTCCCCCTTGTGTCACTGACACGTGGGCCACCCCCCCTTACATCTTTAGTTAGTATTAGATTAACACTAATTAATCTAGGTTAGTTACCTAGTTAGTCACTGACCAGTGGGCCCGGCGCCCACTAATCCTAATTAGACTAACTAAACCCCCTGTTAACTAACTGAGTCACTGACGTGTGGACCCCACACGTCAGGTTTGACTTGGTCAGCGCTGTTGACTTGCTGACGCAAGCATGACGTAGTGCTGACGCAATTAATCCTTTTTTGGTATTAAAATAAATCAGGAAATTCCATAAAATGATATAAACTTCAAAAATTCATAGAAATTCAACCGTAGCTCAGATTGAAATAATTTATATATGAAAAATTATCAGAAAAATTCAATCTATCCATATGTACCATTTTCATGCATGACAAACCATCTATACATGCTGTATATATGAAAACACACTTATGGCATATTTAAGAGCTTATGTTAAAAGGTGCATTTGAATCTTTAGTTCAAATGGACTTTAACCAAATGAATGCTAGTTGCATTAGCTCAAACAACATCACATCTTCATGCCATGATCATGCATCATATTGTTGCATATGTTGTGTACTGATTGCCGGCACCGTTCCTTCTCGATAGGTCCTGCTCCGGAGAGTGATCTAGAGTACCTGTCTGAGGAGCAGTGCCCCCTTGTTGATCTACCAGGCAAGCAAACCCCCTTGTTCAGTCCGACATGACCCCACTCTCTCGCTCCTGCTCTCTTTTATTACATTAGGACAACAGCGAATCAACTGCTACTTTATACTACGGTAGTTGAACCCATTCCTCTGCATGACCTGTCATTGCCATAGTAAATAGTTGAAACCCACTAGCATGTGTAGGATCTGATTGAGCCATGTTGTGTTCTTGCCATGCCATGCCTGCTATTGCTTAGAGTTATGTCAGGTCTGATTCATCGGGAATGAATTGGAGTGGTACGATATGTTCTGGTGCTGAGAGTTAAGCGTGTGAACACGATTTGGTAAAGGTAGCGGTGAGAGGCCATGTAGGAGTACATGGTGGGTTGTCTCACTGGAACCGTCCTTAAGAACTGAGTTCTGCGTAAGTTGTCCAATGACTAGTTACTACCACACATTGGGCTCCGGGCGTTCCAAGCTCTCTCGATTTATTAGCCAACTTGATCTCTGTCCAGGAGTTGCAAATAGTTTCTGGTGTTTGTAGGAAGTGTTAGTAGTCTACCAAGTGGCACCCGGCCAGGTGGGCTTGGGACAGACTAGGCACAAGTGGCACGGTGTACCAAGCATAGATCCATCCGGTGAGGTGGGCTTGGGAACCATGCACATATCGTTTGGGGCCGTGAGCGACACCCCGGCCGGATCTCCTTGCGGATGGAACCCGAATAGGCGATAAACCTGGACTAGAGTCTTGTGTGGTTAGTCAGGTCGTGGCCGACACCCTCGCCAGGCTTCCGCTTGAAGGTTGCCGAGATACATGACGTGTACATGGTGATAAGTGGTGAGACGGTGTGTGAAGAAGTACACCCCTGCAGGGTTATCATGATCTATTCGAATAGTCGTGTCCTCGGTTACGGACTTCTTGGATGCTTATGTGGTACATAGACAACTTGAAGTGGATACTCTAAAATGCTCAAGACAAGTGTGAGTGCTATGGATGGCCTTCTCGTAGGAAGACGGGAATGAATCCATAGTAGTGTATTGACGTGGTGATTAGTGGACTTGTGTGCGCCACCTCAAAAGAGTTACCAGCAGTCGTAGTATAGGATAGCCATTGAGTCAAAGCTGGCTTGCTGCAACTAAACTCCACATTACCTTCTTGATACAAGTGCATGTATGATAGGATCTGATGTAAGTCTTGCTGAGTACCTTTGTACTCATGTTGCTTTATTTATGTTTTTGCAGCGGAGACTTCGGTCCTACTAGTTTACGTGGACTTCGACAAGTAGCTTGTACCACAGCTACGATCTTGATCGGATGTTGTAGATAGTCGGGCTCATCAGCATTTTCTTTTGTAGTTGTTTGTACTCAGACATGTAGTGCTTCCGCAAGTTTCTTGTATGCTCTGAATGATGGGTCATGTGACCCCTGTTTGTACTTATGTTATGTGGCTCTTCTGGGCCTTTATTTATATAAGTTTGCGTTATGTTGTGATGCCATGTTGTACATCACATACTTGCATGTTATGCGTACGTGTAACGTGTATTGCTATGTGTGGCATCCGACAATCTAGTTGTTTATCCTTGTCAGCATCTCTTATGGGGAAATGTAGTCTAGTGTCTCCTTGAGCCATAGTAGTTCGCTACAGCCCGGTTCACCGGAGTCCTGCTAGCCCAGCACTACTGCTCAGGACACTTGACTGGCCGGCATGTGTTTCACTTCGTTCCTATGTCTGTCCCTTCGGGGAAATGTCACGCGGTGACATCCGGAGTCTTGCCTAGCCTGCTACAGCCCGGGTTACCGGAGTCCTGTTAGCCCAGTGCTACAGCCCGGATTCACACGTTGATGACCGACATGCTCGATGTGATTCATGTATGCCTGTCCTCATGAGTTAGTGCCGCTTTGGATTCACGACTAGCCATGTCGGCCCGGGTTCTTTGTCATATGGATGCTAGCGATACTATCATATACGTGAGCCAAAAGGCGCAAACGGTCCCGGGCCAGGTAAGGTGGCACCCGTGGGAATACCGTGCGTGAGGCCGCAAAGTGATATGATGTGTTACATGCTAGATCGGTGTGACTTAGGATCGGGGTCTCGACAAGAAACTAAGTGGGTGTGCATCCAACTTGCTTGCTCATGAATACCTAGGGCACTTGAGGAGGCCCATTGTTGGAATATACAAGCCAAGTTCTATAATGAATCCCACTAATATATGAAAGTGACAAAACAAAAGACTCTCTATCATGAAGATTATGGTGCTACTTTGAAGCACAAGTGTGGAAAGAGGATAGTAGCATTGTCCCTTCTTTTTTTTTATTTGGCCTTTCCTTTTTTGACCTTTTTTTTGATACAATGCTCTATGAATGATGATCATCACACTTCTATTTATTTACAACTCAATGATTACAACTCGATACTTAGAACAAGATATGACTCTATATGAATGCCTCCGGCGGTGTACCGGAATATGCAATGAACCAAGAGTGACATGTATGAAAGAATTATGAATGGTGGCTTTGCCACAAATACTATGCCAACTACATGATCATTCTAAGCAATATGACAATGATGAATGTGTCATGATGAATGGAATGGTGGAAAGTTGCATGGCAATATATCTCGGAATGGCTATGGAAATGCCATAATAGGTGGGTATGGTGGTTGTTTTGAGGAAGATATAAGGAGGTTTATGTGTGAAAGAGCGTATCATATCACGGGGTTTGGATGCGCCGGCGAAGTTTGCACCAACTCTCAATGTGAGAAAGGGCAATGCACGGTACCGAAGAGGCTAGCAATGATGGAAGGGTGAGAGTGTGTATAATCCATGGACTCAACATTAGTCATAAAGAACTCACATACTTATTGCAAAAATCTACAAGTCATCAAAAACCTAGGCACTACGCGCATGCTCCTAGGGGGATAGATTGGTAGGAAAAGACCATCGCTCGTCCCCGACCGCCACTCATAAGGAAGACAATCAAATAACACCTCATGTTTCAAATTTGTTACATAATGTTTACCATACGTGCATGCTACAAGACTTGCAAACTTCAACACAAGCATTTCTCAAATTCACAACTACTAAACTAGCACGACTTTGATATTATTACCTCCATATCTCAAAACAATCATCAAGCATCAAACTTCTCTTAGTATTCAAAACACTCATAAGAAAAAAAAACTATTCATCTTGAACACCTAGCATATTAGGATTATTTAAGAAAATTACCATTCTATTTAAGACTCTAAAAATAATCTAAGTTAAGCATGAGAGATCAATAGTTTCTATAAAACAAATCCACCACCATGCTCTAAAAGATATAAGTGAAGTACTAGAGCAAAACTATATAACTCAAAAGATATAAGCAGAGCACATAGAGTATTCTAACAAATTACAAATCATATATGGCTCTCTCAAAAGGTGTGTACAGCAAGGATGATTGTGGTAAAATAACAAATAAAGACTCAAATAATACAAGACGCTCCAAGCAAAACACATATCATGTGGTGAATAAAAATATAGCTCCAAGTAAAGTTACCGATAGAAGTAGAAGAAAAGAGGGGATGCCTTCCGGGGCATCCCCAAGCTTTGGCTTTTGGGTGTCCTTAGATTATCTTCGGGGGTGCCATGATCATCCCCAAGCTTAGGCTCTTGCCACTCCTTGTTCCATAATCCATCAAATCTTTACCCAAAAGTTGAAAACTTCACAACACAAAACTTAAAGTAGAAAATCTCGTGAGCTCCATTAGCGAAAGAAAACAAAAGACCACTTCAAGGTACTGTAATTAACTCATTCTTTATTTATATTGGTGTTAAACCTACTGTATTCCAACTTCTCTATGGTTTATAAACTATTTTACTAGCCATAGATTTATCAAAATAAGCAAACAACACACGAAAAACAGAATCTGTCAAAAACAGAACAGTCTATAGTAATCTGTAGCTAGAGCAATATCTGGTACCCCAAAAATTCTAAAATAAGTTGGTGGACGTGAGGAATTTATCTATTAATCATCTGCAAAAAGAATTAACTAAATAACACTTTCCAAATAAAAATGGCAGCAGTTCTCGTGAGCGCTAAAGTTTCTGTTTTTTACAGCAAGATTAACAAGACTTTCCCCAAGTCTTCCCAACGGTTCTACTTGACACAAACACTAATTAAACACAAAAAACACAACCTAAACAGAGGCTAGATAAATTATTTATTACTAAACAGGAGCAAAAAGCAAGGAATAAAAATAAAATTGGGTTTCCTCCCAACAAGCGCTATTGTTTAACGCCCCTAGCTAGGCATAACAAGCAAGGATAGATCTAGGTATTGCCATCTTTGGTAGGCAATCCATAAGTGGCTCTCATAATAGATTCATAAGGTAATTTAATTTTATTTCTAGGAAAGTGTTCCATGCCTTTCCTTAACAGAAATTGGAATCTAATATTTCCTTCCTTCATATCAATAATTGCACCAATCGTTCTAAGGAAAGGTCTATCAAGAATAATAGGACATGAAGGATTGCAATCTATGTCAAGAACAATAAAATCTACGGGCACATAATTCCTATTTGCAACAATAGGAACATCATTAATTCTTTCCATAGGTTTCTTAATAGTGGAATCCACAAGGTGCAAGTTTAGAGAGCAATCATCAAAATCACGGAAACCTAACAAATCACACAAAGTCTTTGGAATCGTGGAAACACTAGCACCCAAATCACATAAAGCATAGCATTCATGATCTTTAATTTTAATTTTAATAGTTGGTTCCACTCATCATAAAGTTTTCTAGGGATAGAGACTTCTAATTCAAGTTTTTCTTCATAAGATTGCATTAAGGCATCAACGATATGTTTAGTGAATGCTTTATTTTGACTATAAGTATGAGGAAATTTAGCACGGATTGCAACAAGGAAATACAATCAACCAAAGAGCAATTTTCATAATTAAATTCCTTGAAATCCAAAATAGTGGGTTTAGCAACATCTAGGGTTTTAATTTGTTCAATCCCACTTTCATCAATTTTAGCGTCAAGATCTAAAAACTCCGAATTCTTGGAATGTCTTCTAGGTAAAGGTGGTTCATATCCAGTCCCATCATTATCAAGATTCATATTGCAAAACAAAGATTTAATAGGGGACACATCAATAACTTTTAGATCTTCATCTTTATTTTCATAGGAACTAGAGGAACACGCTCTTATAAAGGCATCTTTTTTAGCACGCATCCTAGCGGTTCTTTCTTTGCACTCATGAATGGAAATTCTCATGGCTTTGAGAGACTCATTGATATCATGCTTAGGTGGAATAGATCTAAGTTTCAAAGAATCAACATCAAGAGAAATTCTATCAACGTTCCTAGCCAACTCATCAATCTTAAGAATTTTTTTTCCAATCAAAGCATTGAAATTCTTTTGCGAAGTAATAAATTCTTTAATATTAGATTCAAAATCAGAGGGCATCTTATTATAATTTCCATAATAATTGTTGTAGGAACTACCATAATTATTAGAGGGATTACTAGGATAAGGCCTAGGATTAAAATTTCCTCTATACACGTTGTTACCAAAATTGTTCCTACCAAGAGAATTCACATCCATAGATTCATTATTATTCTCAATCAAAGTAGACAAGGGCATATCATTAGGATTAGAAGAAACACTTTTACTAGCAAATAATTTCATAAGTGCATCCATCTTTCCACTCAAAACATTAATTTCTTCTATCGCATGCACCTTTTTATTAGTAGATCTTTCATTATGCCATTGTGAATAATTAACCATAATATTATCTAGGAGTTTAGTAGCTTCTCCTAAAGTGTTTTCCATAAAAGTGCCTCCCGCGGCCGAATCTAAAAGATTTCTAGAAGCAAAATTCAATCCGGCATAATTTTTTTGTATAATCATCCACAAATTCAAACCATGAGTAGGGCAAGTACGTATCATTAATTTCATTCTCTCCCAAGCTTGTGCAACATGTTCATGATCAAGTTGCTTAAAATTCATAATATCATTTCTAAGGGAGATGATCTTAGCGGGAGGAAAATACTTAGAGATAAAATCATCTTTGCACTTATTCCATGAATCAATACTATTTTTAGGCAAAGACGAAAACCAAGCCTTAGCACGATCTCTAAGCGAAAAAGGAAATAGCTTCAATTTAACAATATCGTTATCCACATCTTTCTTCTTTTGCATATCACACAAATCAACAAAGCTATTCATATGGGTAGCGGCATCTTCACTAGGAAGGCCGGAAAACGGATCTTTCATGACAAGATTCAGCAAAGCAGTATTAATTTCACAAGATTCAACATCGGTAAGAGGAGCAATTGGAGTGCTAATAAAATCATTGTTGTTGGTATTGGTAAACTCACACAATTTAGTGTTATCTCGAGCCATCGTGACAAGCAAGCAAACTAACACACAAGAAAACAAAAAAGCAAGCGGGCAAAAAGAGGCAAACGGGAAAGAGAGGGAGAATATAGAGAGGGGGCGAATAAAACGGCAAGGGTGAGGTGGGGGAGAGGAAAATGAGAGGCAAATGGCAAATAATGTAATGTGGGAGATAGGGATTGTGATGGGTACTTAGTATATTAACTTTTGCGTAGACTCCCCGGCAATGGCGCTAGAAATCCTTCTTGCTACCTCTTGAGCACTGCGTTGGTTTTCCCCGAAGAGGAAGGGATGATGCAGCAAAGTAGCGTAAGTATTTCCCTCAGTTTTTGAGAACCAAGGTATCAATCCAGTAGGAGGCTACACGCGAGTCCCTCATACCTGCACAAAACAAATAAATCCTCGCAACCAACGTGATAAGGGGTTGCCAATCCCTACACGGCCACTTATGAGAGTGAGATCTGATAGATATGATAAGATAATATTTTTGGCATTTTTATGATAACGATGCAAAGTAAAATAAAAGCAAAGTGAAAAAGCAAAGGAAATTACTAAGTATTATAAGATTAATATGATGAAGATAGACCCGGGGGCCATAGGTTTCACTAGTGGCTTCTCTCAAGAGCATAAGTATTCTACGGTGGGTGAACGAATTACTGTTGAGCAATTGACAGAATTGAGCATAGTTATGAGAATATCTAGGTATGATCATGTATATAGGCATCACGTCCGAGAAAAGTAGACCGACTCCTGCCTACATCTACTACTATTACTCCACTCATCAACCGCTATCCAGCATGCATCTAGAGTATTAAGTTAATGAAAATAGAGTAACGCCTTAAGCAAGATGACATGATGTAGAGGGATAAACTCATGCAATATGATGAAAACCCCATCTTGTTATCCTCGATGGCAAAAATACAATACGTGCCTTGCTGCCCCTACTGTCACTGGGAAAGGACACCGCAAGATTGAACCCAAAGGTAAGCACTTCTCCCATTGCAAGAAAGATCAATCTAGTAGGCCAAACCAAACTGATAATTCAAAGAGACTTGCAAAGATAACCAATCATACATAAAAGAATTCAGAGAAGATTCAAATATTATTCATAGATAGACTTGATCATAAGCCCACAATTCATCGGTCTCAACAAACACACCGCGAAAAGAAGATTACATCGAATAGTTCTCCACAAGAGAGGGGGAGAACATTGTATTGAGATCCAAAAAGATAGAAGAAGCCATCTAGCTAATAACTATGGACCCGTAGGTCTGAGGAGGACTACTCACACTTCATCGGAGGGGCTATGGTGATGATGTAGAAGCCATTCGTGATCGATGCCCCCTCCGGCGGAGCTCCGGAACAGGCCCCAAGATGGGATCTCGTGGATACAGAAAGTTGCGGCGGTGGAATTAGGGTTTTGGATCCGTATCTGATCGTTTGGGGGTACGTATGTATATATAGGAGGAAGGAGTACGTCAGTGGAGCAACAGGGGGCCCATGAGGGTGGAGGGCACACCTGGGGGGGGGGGGGGGGGTAGGCGCGCCCCCTACCTCGTGGCCTCCTCTTTTGTGTATTGACGTAGGGTCCAAGTCTCCTGGGTCTTGTTCGTTGAGAAAATCACGTTCCTGAAGGTTTCATTCCGTGTGGACTCCGTTTGATATTCCTTTTCTTCGAAACCCTAAAACAGGCAAAAAACAATAATTCTGGGCTGCGCCTCCGGTTAGTAGGTTAGTCCCAAAAATAATATAAAAGTGGATAATAAAGCCCAATAATGTCCAAAACAGTAGATAATATAGCATGGAGCAATCAAAAATTATAGATATGTTGGAGACGTATCAACGATGTTCTTCTTCTTATCCTTAGTAGCACCCTCTCCCGCCTTCACAAAGGTTTGCTTGAGAGGGGGAGGTATTGGCCTTGTCATTCTTCTTCTTGTTCTTGGACTTGGGCGCGTACCCAATCCCTTCCTTGGCCACACCTCCCTTTTGATTGTTCAAAAGGTTGTTGAGGTTTTTCTCGCCTTGTATACAAGAAACAAGGCCTTTCTCAAGTCGCTCCTTCAACTTAGCATTCTCCTCAACAAGATGCACATGCTCACAACATGGGTTAGTAGCATTTGAATTATCAATTAACACCATATGAGGAAATGTGGCTTTCTCCTTGGTTAGCTTTACTTGAAGTTGATCATGAGACTCTTTGAGGCTAGCATGAGTACCCTTCAAGACCTTGTGAGCCTTGTCAAGTAGGTCAAACTCCTCTTTGAGTCTAGAAAGATCAACCCCAAGCTTGGCCTTCTCGGAGTTTAGCACACGAGAAACAACAATGGCATGATCAAGATCTTTCTTTAACTTAGCGTGATCATGGTTGTGTGACTCCTCAAGAGCCAAACGAAGACCGCTCTCTTTCTCAAGGGCATTGGAAAGATCCGAAATCTCATCGGCATAGTCACGACTATGCCCCTCCATCTTAGAGATGGTATCTTCGTGAGTCTCGATCATGTCATTGGCTTCACCAAGTTGTTCCAAGAGAGCAACGAAGTGCTTCTTGGATTTACCCTTGAGTTCACCCATAAAGGACTCAAACTCATTCTCCTCCACATTAGATCCATCATGTTCACCAATGCAATCCGTCAAAGAAGGATTATTAATGATGGTAGTTTTGATGTCGGGGGTTACCTTGTTGGTGGCTTTAGCCATGAGGCACTTGGCGGTGATGCTCTCATTGGATGAGTCGAAGAGTGACACTCATGGAGTTGTCGCAATGGCAACGGAGGCCATGGCAACCAACTCACCATCCTCGTCATCATCATCATCATCCTCATTGTATTCTTCTTGTACCACCAACGCCTTGGGAGGAGTCTTCTTGGTGAAGTTGCTCTTGTTTGGGAAAGACTTGGCTTTGTCCTTTTGGATGAGCTTTCCACCATTGTCTTCCCTCTTCTCATATGGGCACTCCGCAACAAAATGGCTCACATTGCCACAATTATAGCAAGTCCTCACACGTTGCTTGCCCTTAGTGCCACTTGAGTTGTTCTTGTTGAAGTTGGGCCTTGAGTTTTTCTTGCTCCAAAATTTCCTTGAAGCAAGAGCCATGTGTTCATGATAGGCATACTTTGTATCTTCGGGGTTGCTCTCCTCTTCTTCTTCTTCGTCCTCTTCTTCCACACTAACCTTGGCCTTTAATGCAAGGTTGGGCTTCTTTGCTCTTTGATAACGTAGCACCGAATTGTCGGCAGTCTTGTCCAAGATGCTCATGGCCACAAACTCATCCAACACTTCACTTGAGGACAAGGTGTGGAAGTCCGGCCTTTGACGAATGACTGAGGACATGGCCTTGTGGTAAGGCATCATTGCCTTGAGGAATTTGTGCTTGATCCAATTATCATCCGTGTCCTTGCTCCCATGATCTCGGAGTGAGACCGCGAGTTTGGTTACCCTCCGATAAAGCTCACGAGGTTCTTCATCTTCTTTCATTGCAAACTCATCGGCTTCATCTAACACCACTTCATAGTTGGAGCGTTGTATTCTTGCGCTTCCCTTGTAGAGGGAAACAACTTGATGCCATGCATCTTTGGCCATGGCGAAGGGCCGGAGATGAGGAAGATCTTCGGGTGGAATTGCATCTTGGATGATGAAGAGAGCATTCTCGTTGAATTGATTATCCGCGGCTTCTCTAGGAGTTAAGTTGCTTCGGTCATGCGGATAGAAACCTTCTTCAATGATTCTCCAAATATTAGTATTCACATGATTTAAATGACGCTTAAAGCGATAGACCCAAGAATCAAAGTCCTCATTTTTCACAATCTTGGGGGAAGGACCGGCATGATTCAAATGAGTGGAAGGAATCAGTCCACCATAAACAAGTGGAGGGTCCACATGGGCAAAGATGCCGGTGCCATTTTTACCACTAGAAGAAGGAACTTGATCACTAGTAGCTTCCCCCTTGTCGGAGTTACCATCCGTCACCTTGTTAGTGGGATCACCCACTCTCAACGGTGAGGTGGATAGTTTAAGCCCTTCTATGAATTTGTTAAACATGCTTTCAACCTCGGTCGTCATGGAGGTCTTCAATGTGTCCAAGGCCACATTGAATTCCTCAGGAGAGACCGCGGTTCCCCCATCGGCCGTAGACGAGATTGGATTCACACCGGAGTGCTCCTCCGCACCGTCTATGGTGTCAACCATGCTCTTTGGACGACAAAGTCCTTAGTAAAGAGACGAGGCTCTGATACCAATTGAAAGGATCAGTATAGTTGACTAGAGGGGGGGTGAATAGGCAACTAACAATTTTTAGTTTTTCTTTACCAATTTAAACTTTGCATCAAAGTAGGTTGTCTAGATATGCAATGAGGTGAGCAACCTATATGGTCCAACAACAAAAAGTACACAAGCAAGCTAAGGATACAACACGAAAAGCTTGGACAAGTAAAGGCACGAGATAACCAAGAGTGGAGCCAGTGAAGACGAGGATGTGTTACCGAAGTTCCTTCCTTTTGAGGGGAAGTACGTCTCCGTTGGAGCGGTGTGGAGGCACAATGCTCCCCAACAAGCCACTAGGGCCACCGTATTCTCCTCACACCCTCACACAATGTGAGAAGCCGTGATTCCACTATTGGTGCCCTTGGAGGCAGTGACCGGACCTTTACAAACAAGGTTGGGGCTCTCTCCACAACCGAATTGGAGGCTCCCAACGAAACCACGGAGCTTCACCACAATGGAATATGGCTCCAAGGTGACCTCAACCGTCTAGGGTGCTCAAACACCCAAGAGTAACAAGATCCGCAAGGGATGAGTGAGGGGAATCAAATTTCTCTTGGTGGAAGTGCAGATATGGGCCTTCTCAACCAATCCCTAGAAAATCAACAAGTTTGATTGGGTAGGGAGAGAGATCGGGCGAAAATGAGCTTTGGAGCAACAAATGGAGCTCGGGGAAAAGAGGTAGGTCAACTTGGAGAAGAAGACCTCCTTTTATAATAGGGGAAGACAATCCAACTGTTACCCTTGCTCAGCCCCGCACAGGGCGGTACTACCGCAGGGGTGAGCGGTACTACCGCTGTGGCCAGCGGTACTACCGTTCCACCTCGTGGTACTGCCGTGCAGTAAGGTGCAGAGCAGGACCTGGACCCAGGGTGGTACTACCATGGAGGTAAGGGCGGTACTACCGCCCACGAGCGGTACTTCCACCTCTACTACCGCAGCTAGTGCCGCCAAACCCCACACGAGAGGAGAACCCTCGAATCGAGGTGGTAGGAGCATGGAGCCGCACCGGTACTACGACTGAGATGTAAAATCGGTACTATCGTTGTGCAGCGGTACTGCCGCTTGTACCTCTTGAGTGGTACTACCGCTGGGGTTCACGGTACTACCGCTGGGACCAGACCATAGGGAGATGGCAGCAAGGAATCCTTCAACGAAACGGAAAAGCTGAGAGTGTGCAAAAGGGATGTGTACATGTTGATTCCACCCTAGCCTCACCAATGCAGACCCCTTATTAATAGTACGGCTTTCCTACGACTCAAATCCACCGAAAAGAAACGTAGACAAACGCCGTCTTCAATAGTCTTCGAGGGGGACAAAAACTGTCTTGTGCCAGTGATGGAACTTCTGAAATAGTCAAGGCACACGATTAGTCCGCAAAAGCATTGCCATCAATCACCAAAACACCTTAGGGATAAATATTCCCTTACACATATCCTTAGTCCTTTTCAGGTATTTCAGGATGTTCTTGACCGCTGTCCAGTGATCCACTCATGGATTATTTTGGTACCTCCCTGCTAAACCTATATAAAGGCACATATCAGGTCTGGTACACAGCATTGCATACATGATCGAACCTATGGCTGAGGCATAGGGAATGACTTTCATTTTCTCTCTATCTTCTGCAATGGTCGGGCATTGAGTCTGACTCAACTTCACACCTTGTAACACAGGCAAGAACCCTTCCTTTGATTGATCCATTTTGAACTTCTTCAAAACTTTATCAAGGTATGTGCTTTGTGAAAGTCCAATTAAGTGTCTTGATCTATCTCTATAGATCTTGATGCCCATTATATAAGCAGCTTCACTGAGGTCTTTCATTGAAAAATTCTTATTCAAGTATCCTTTTATGCTATCCAGAAATTCTGTATTATTTCTAATCAACAATATGTTATCCACATATAATATTAGAAATGCTACAGAGCTCCCACTCACTTTCTTGTAAATACAGGCTTCTCCAAAATTCTGTATAAAACCATATGCTTTGATCACACTAACAAAGCATATATTCCAACTCTCAGAGGCTTGCACCAGTCCATAAATGGATAGCTGGAGCTTGCACACTTTGTTAGCACCTTTTGGATCGACAAAACCTTCTGGTTGCATCATATGCAACTCTTCTCTAAGATATCCATTAAGGAATGCAGTTTTGACATCCATTTGCCAAATTTCATAATCATAAAATGCGACAATTGCTAACATGATTCGAACACACTTAGCATCGCTACGGGTGAGAAGGTCTCATCGTAGTCAACTCATTGAACTTGTCGAAAACCTTTCGCAACAAGTCGAGCTTTATAGACAGTAACATTACCCTCAGCGTCAGTCTTCTTCTTGAAGATCCATTTATTCTCTATTTCTTTCCGATCATCGGGCAAGTCAACCAAAGTCCACACTTTGTTCTCATACATGGATCCCATCTTAGATTTCGTGGCTTCAAGCCATTTCACGGAATCTAGGCTCATCATCACTTCCTCATAGTTCGTAGGTTCATCATGGTCAAGTAACATGCCTCCAGAACAGGATTACCGTACCACTTTGGTCCGGACCGTACTCTGTTTGACCTACGAGGTTCAGTAGTAACTTGATCTGAAGTTTCATGATCATCATCATTAGTTTCCTCACTGATTGGTGTAGGAATCACTGGAACTGATTTCTGTGATGAACTACTTTCCAATTCGGGAGAAGGTACAATTACCTCATCAAGTTCTACTTTTGTCCCACTCACTTCTTTCAAGAGAAACTCCTTCTCTAGAAAGGACCCATTCTTAGCATCGAATATCTTGCCTTCGGATCTGTGATAGGTGTACCCAACAGTTTCCTTTGGGTATCCTATTAAGACACATTTCTCCTATTTGGGTTCGAGCTTATCAGGTTGAATCTTTTTCACATAAGCATCGCAGCCCCAAACTTTAAGAAATGACAGTTTAGGTTTCTTGCCAAACCATAGTTCATATGGTGTCGTCTCAATGGATTTAGATGGTTCCCTATTTAACATGAATGCACACGTCTCTAAAGCATAACCCCAAAACGATAGTGGTAAATCAGTAAGAGACATCATAGATGGCACTATATCTAATAAAGTGCGGTTACGACGTTCGAACACACCATTACGCTGTGGTGTTCCAGGCGGCGTGAGTTGCGAAACTATTCCACATTGTTTCAAATGAATACCAAACTCGTAACTCAAATATTCACCTCCACGATCAAATCGTATAAACTTTATTTTCTTGTTACGATGATTTTCCACTTCACTATGATATTCTTTGAACTTTTAAAATGTTTCAGACTTATGTTTCATCAAGTAGATATACCCATATCTTCTCAAATCATCTGTGAAGGTCAGAAAATAACGATACCCGCCGCAAGCCTCAACACTCATCGGACCGCATACATCAGTATGTATTATTTCCAATAAGTCAGTTGCTCGCTCCATTGTTCCGGAGAACGGAGTCTTAGTCATCTTGCCCATGAGGCATGGTTCGCAAGAATCAAGTGATTCATAATCAAGTGATTCTAAAAGTCCATCAGCATGGAGTTTCTTCATGCGCTTTACACCAATATGACCTAAACGGCAGTGCCACAAATAAGTTGCACTTTCATTATTAAACTTGTATCTTTTGGCTTCAATATTATGAATATGTGTATCACTACTATCGAGATTCAACAAAAATAGACCACTCATCAAGGGTGCATGACCATAAAAGATATTACTCATATAAATAGAACAAGCATTATTCTCTGATTCAAATGAATAACCGTCTCGCATCAAACAAGATCCAAATATAATGTTCATGCTCAAAGTTGGCACCAAATAACAATTATTTAGGTCTAAAACTAATCCCGGCGGTAGATGTAGAGGTAGAGTGCCGACGACGATCACATCAACTTTGGAACCATTTTCCACACGCATCGTCACCTCGTCCTTAGCCAATCTTCGTTTGATCCGTAGCCCCTGTTTCGAGTTGTAAATATGAGCAACAGAACCAGTATCAAATACCCAGATGCTACTACGAGCATTAGTAAGGTACACATCAATAACATGTATATCAAATATACCTTTCACTTTGCCATCCTTCTTATCCGCCAAATACTTGGGGCAGTTCCGCTTCCAGTGACCAGTCCCTTTGCAGTAGAAGCACTCAGTCTTAGGCTTAGGTCCAGACTTGGGCTTCTTCACTTGAGCAGCAACTTTCTTGCCGTCCTTCTTGAAGTTCCCCATCTTCCTTTTGCCCTTTTTCTTGAAACTAGTGGTCTTGTTAACCATCAACACTTGATGCTCCTTCTTAATTTCTACCTCCGCGGCCTTCGGCATTGTGAAGAGCTCGGGAATTTTCTTATTCATCCCTTGCATATTATAGTTCATCACGAAGCTTTCGTAGCTTGGTGGCAGTGATTGAAGAACTATGTCAATGACACTATCATCAGGAAGATTAACTCTCAGTTGAGTCAAGTGGTTGTGGTACCCAGACATTCTGAGTATATGTTCACTGACAAAACTATTCTCCTCCATCTTGCAGCTATAGAACTTATTGGAGACTTCATATCTCTCAATTCGGGCATTTGCTTGAAATATTAACTTCAACTCCTAGAACATCTCATATGCTCCATGACGTTCAAAACGTCTTTGAAGTCCCGATTCTAAGCCGTAAAGCATGGCACACTGAACTATCAAGTAGTCATCAGCTTTGCTCTACCAGACGTTCATAACATCTGGAGTTGCTCCTGCAGCGGCTTTTACACCTAGCGGAGCTTCCAGGACGTAATTCTTCTGTGCAACAATGAGGATAATCCTCAAGTTACGGACCCAGTCCGTGTAATTGCTACCATCATCTTTCAACTTAGCTTTCTCTAGGAACGCATCAAAATTCATCGGAACGGTAGCACGGGCCGTTGATCTCCAACAACATAGACATGCAAATACTATCAGGTACTAAGTATATGATAAATTAAAGTTCAATTAATCATATTACTTAAGAACTCCCACTTAGATAGACATCCCTCTAGTCATCTAAATGATCATGTGATCCATATCAACAAAACCATGTCCGATCATCACGTGAGATGGAGTAGTTTTCAATGGTGAACATCACTATGTTGATCATATCTACTATATGATTCATGTTTGACCTTTCGGCCTTAGTGTTATGAGGCCATATCTGCATATGCTAGGCTCATCAAGTTCAACCCGAGTATTCTGCACGTGCAAAATTGGCTTACACCCGTTGTATGTGAACGTAGAGCTTATCACACCCGATCATCACGTGGTGTCTCGGCACGAAGAACTGTAGCAATGGTGCATACTCAGGGAGAACACTTATACCTTGAAATTTAGTGAGGGATCATCTTATAATGCTACTGTCGTACTAAGAAAAATAAGTGATATGATATGGTCATCACCCCCTTGTGCCTTTCATCTCCATCTCCAAAGCACCGTCATGATAACCATCGTCACCGGCTTGCCACCTTGATCTCCATCGTAGCATCGTTGTCGTCTCGCCAACTATTGCTTCTACGACTATCGCTACCGCTTAGTGATAAAGTAAAGCAATTACATGGCGATTGCATTTCATACAATAAAGCGACAACCAAAAGGCTCCTTGCTAGTTGCCGATAACTTTTATAAAACATGATCATCTCATACAACAATTTAATATCTCATCACGTCTTGACCATATCGCATCACAACATGCCCAACAAAAACAAGATAGACGTCCTCTACTTTGTTGTTGCAAGTTTTACGTGGCTGCTACGGGCATCTAGCAAGAACCGTTCTTACCTACGCATCAAAACCACAATGATTTTTCGTCAAGTGTGTTGTTTTAACCTTCAACAAGGACCAGGCATAGTCAAACTCGATTCAACTAAAGTTGGAGAAATCGACACCCGCCAGCCACCTGTGTGCAAAGCACGTCGGTAGAACTAGTCTCATGAATGCGGTCATGTAATGTCGGTCTGGGCCGCTTCATCCAACAATACCGCCGAATCAAAGTAAGACATTCTTGGTAAGCAATATGCCTATTATCACCCACAACTCTTTGTGTTCTACTCGTGTATATAACATCTAAGCATAGACCTGGCTCGGATGCCACTGTTGGGTCAGGTAGTATTTCAAAAAAATTACCTACGATCACGCAAGATCTATCTAGGAGATGCATAGCAACGAGAGGGGAGAGTGTGTCCACGTATCCTCGTAGATTGAAAGCGATAGAGTTTAGCAATGCGGTTGATGTAGTCGAACGTCTTCGCGATTCAACTGATCCTAGCACCAAACGTATGACACCTCCGTGTTCAGCACACATTCAGCTCAATGACGTCCCTCGAGCTCTTGATCTAGTTGAGGACGAGGGAGAGTTCCATCAGCACGACGGCGTGGTGACGGTGATGATGAAGTTACCGGCGCAGGGCTTCGCCTAAGCACTACGACGATATGACCGAGGTGTGTAACTGTGGAGGGGGGCACTGCACACGGCTAAGACAATTGATCTTGTGTCTTCTAGGGTGCCCCTGCCCCCGTATATAAAGGAGGAGAGGGGAAGGCCGGTCGGCCCCTGTAGGGCGCCAAGGAGAGGAGTCCTACTAGGACTCCAAGTCCTAGTAGGATTCCACTTGGTGGAAGGGGAAAGGACGAAGGGAGAGGGGGAAGGGAAGGAAAGGGGGACGCCGCCCCTTCCCCTAGTGCAATTCAGACTGCCAAGGGGGCGCGCGTGGCTAGCCCCTTGTGGCCCTTCTCTCTCCCCACTAAGGCCCATGAAGGCCCATTAGTTCCCCCGAGGGGTTCCGATAACCCTCCGACACTCCGATAGTTACCCGGTACCTCTCGGAACTCATCCGTGTCCCAATAACATTGTCCAATATATCAATCTTTATGTCTCAACCATTTCGAGACTCATCGTCATGTTCGTGATCTCATCCGGGACTCTGAACAAACTTCAGTCATCAAATTACATAACTCATAATACAAATCGTCATCAAACGTTAAGCGTGTGGACCCTATGGATTTGAGAACTATGTAGACATGATCGAGACTCATCTCCGGTCAATAACCAATAGCGGAACCTGGACGCTCATATTGGCTCCTACATATTCTATGAAGATCTTTATCAGTCAAACCGCATAACAATATGCATTGTTCCCTTTGTCATCGGTATGTTACTTGCCCGAGATTCGATCATCGGTATCTTCATACCTAGTTCAATCTCGTCACCGGCAATTCTTTTTACTTGTTCTGTAATGCATCATCCCATAACTAACTCATTAGTCACATTGCTTGCAAGGCTCATAGTGATGTGCATTACCGAGAGGGCCCAAAGATACCTCTCCGATACACGGCGTGACAAATCCTAAACCCGATCTATGCCAACTCAACAAACACCATTGGAGACACCTGTAGAGCATCTTTATAATCACCTAGTTACGTTGTGATGTTTGATAGCACACAAGGTGTTCCTCTGGTATTTGGGAGTTGCATAATCTCATAGTCAGAGGAACATGTATAAGTCATGAAGAAACACTACAAAAAAATACACTTCCGTGATGATACGTGTTTGTCACAGTAGGTCACGTTTTCTATCATGCATGTACATCCATGACAAATTTATGACAGAATCAAGATAGTCATACTTGTGCTGTTGTAGAAGTGTTCCATGACATTACCAAAATTGTCATCATGGAAGTTTCCACTTCCATGACGATAAATCACGCGTCACAGAAGTGCTTTCTTCAAGGTTGACCGACACATGGCATCCACCGTAACGGAACGCCGTTAAGCTGTCGGGTCCGGTTTTGGATCCGATAACCCGTTAACAGCCCCGACCAATGGGGATTTTCCATGTGTAAAATCATCATTGGCTGGAGGAAACACGTGTCGGCTCACCGTTGGGACAGATGTCATCCACTCATTGGACCCAAAGCGCCTATGATACGTTGACACGTGGCATGACCCAACAGAGGCCCATTCCTGTGAAAAGGCCGGCCCGTTTGACTTGGTTAAAAGGTGGTGGGCCGGCCCACGGCAAGCCTATTAACGGCTTGTTCGCGTATAGCTCATTTACATCCCGCTATCCCAGGGGCTGTTTACGGCCTATTCGAATTAGGCCTAGTAGCGTTATCTGGGCCGTCCAATATAATTCCAGCCCGTTTTAACTTCTGGCCCATGTATGGCCCATGACGTCTTTCGGCCCATATGAGCCCTTAGTAACCCTCGGCCCCTTAACGGCCCGTGGTAAAGCTGGCCCGTAATGAACAGTGTATCACTTTATACCCATTAACGGCCCATTATTCCGTTGGGCCGTTTCTAGCCCATGTTATCTTTCGGCCTTCTCAGGACCCATTTATTCTTGGGCTCATTTCCAGCATTCGGGTACTTACGGACTGTTACTATCATTTTCTGCTTGTGGGCCAAATTTAGCCTGTGGTTACAATCGGCCCGTTTGTGGCTCGTTAATACGTTGGGCCATTTTCATGTCGAAAAAAACCCGTTGGGTTGTTTTCATAGAGTTATCAAATACGGCCTATTAACGGCCCGTTATTGTCCACGAATAGTACGCCCATGATTGGTAAAATGATGATACGCCCCATAGAAGGCCCATGGATCGTACGGCCCGTAAAAGGCCCATGGATCGTACGGCCCGTAGAAGGCCCATGGATCCTACGGCCCGTATAGAAGGCCAATGGATCCTACGGCCCGTAGAAGGCCCATGGATCATACGGCTCGCAGGAGGCCCATGGTTACAAAAGTCCGTGTGTTGCCATGATTATTTTGGCCTAGTTTCCAAAAATAGGTTATTGTGGCCACTAGAAAAACACACAAAAAGAACTGTAGTGACTACAAGCAAACAACTAAACAAGACAACAAGGAAATAAATAAGCAAGCAATTAACGCTAGACTATTACCGCTATTACACATATTACATCCACTGGGCATCAAAGTTTTCCACCAGTGCAAATATAGGGAAAAAGCAGCATATTACATACACTGGCCATCAAAATTGGCCATCAAAGCAAATAAACCCGGCAGCAAAACAAGAGCATAACTGAAACAACTTCAAAAGAGCTGAAGAAACGTGGTATCCACCATGTTGGCAATAGGCTTAGAAAGCTTATTAGCTTTGTCCCGTTTGGCGCTAAAATCCTCCAACGCTTGCTGTTGCACTAGAAAGTATGCATCTGAATGCTCCAGGGACTTCCGCAGTCCTTCCGCTTCTTGTCGCAGCACAGCTGATCGATGTCTTTCAGCAAATAGTTGAGACTCAAGAAACCGAACTGATTCAGACAGTGGGTTTGAATAGCTTGTGCAAGCGGTAGTGGCCAGTAACTCGAACACTAAACCAAGATAGGACTTTGGGGTTGTCTCACTGTCTTCGAGATAGTCTTCCTTAGCTGTTTTATCAGCTTTGTTGGAGACCAACAAGGATGTGTCACTATCCTGAACCTTACCTGCATTACTTCTTTTACCATTTCTTAATAAGGCACTCTTCCCCAATATTCTTTCAGCATTCTAAAAGAAGAAACAAGCAGACACATAACAGGTTTAGCATGTACTAGTATATGAAACTCATTTCGGTGAACCAGTTCATTAGTAAGGTGGACAGGATTAAACTACCAAGTCTTCTATTGCCAAGTACTAGTACATAATAAAAGCATCAAACAAACATATATCTATGTCCTATGGTCACTGCATTGTCTTGCCAAATCAAAATAGAGACATGGTTCAAATCATATCAGTTTAAGACAAAGCAGCAGTGAAAGAATACAAAGCGTGGGAAACTACACGGCACAACAAGATTTCAGATGGGTACCACGGGTCTACATGTACAACAACACTATTGGCTCTGTTGTGATGCTAGTAATGTGCATGATATGAGAAGTCAACTGTATACACAATTGAAATTGAAATCAACAGAGCTATTGATAAGAGCAAGCCTGTTAAAGAAACATGCGCGAACATACCTACTGTGCCGTTGGAGTTTCGATTGGATCCTTCAATTTAAAAATAAGTTTGTATGAGTAAATACAGTGATACAAGAGCAAAGCAGTATGCACGATAGCAATCATAGTTAAAAAAGGTACGCCTAAGCGAGCGCTTAACCGCGCCTAGGCTCTAGGCATTGGCGAAACACATTGCGCATAACTACGCTTAATCTGTGCATAACTGCGCATAAGCATGCGCTTTGGTCAGTAAAGCGCAAGGCGGTGGCAAAACGCACAATTAACGCCTAACGCTTTTTTGAAATATGATAGCAATGGAATCTTAAATTAGAACAGTTGTTCTTCAGGTTTAGGCACTTGTTCTACATGAACAGAGTACAGTAAGACGCAAGAATATAGTACTTAAAAATAGAAAATGAGCTCATAGACCTTACCACATTCTTGGTTCAGGACCAGTAGAGAACAAGGCATTCCCAATCATCGTCCAGTAAATGTGTCTCAGGAGAACGTAAGGGAATTTAATGAGTTTCTTTGCTGGTGAAGTACGTTTTCTTCAGGTAATTCCGATATTTCCACCAAGCATTCTTGAAGACAGCAGAGGTATTAGCATAGGTTACCTCATCCTGAGATTCCAAATCGGTCCTTCTCTATAGAGAAAAATGGGAAAATTTGTTGTATTATAACCATCATGGAGGTAGGATGTATGGGACAAAGCAAAGTAATTGCCATGAATAACATTACTTACACATAACTCCTGGACAAACACCTGCAACTGGCATTGTCCTTCATCTTCAGTATAATATTTCCAAGATGGGAAGATACGCACATACGATTTAACAACATCAAATGCGATAGATGCTAAACTACGACTAGCTGGTTGTGCTTCCTCCACAAGAATAGGCGTACTAACTGGTGGAGTTGAGGTTCGCCGTGGTAGTACTGGCCCTTTGGGCACTGGAGCTGCCTTACTAACTGATCTTGTTTGGGAGCTATGTGGTGGAGATGGTGTTGTGTCAACATGAACTGGGTTACTATCTGCTGGGGTTGGGGTTAGATTGGATGAAGCTGGTTCTTTGTCCATCGTAGTAGGGGTACAATCTGCGAGAGTTTGGGTTATGTGTGGTAGGGCTGGTTCTCGTGCATGTACAACCGGGGTGCTATCTCCACCAAGAGGTAGCACTGTTTTATTTGAAGACTGTGTTTTTAGTCTGCTAGATGCTGGCATCACCCGCTCCAATTCAAATGGCTAATAAACAGGAAACATAGTTGAATGTACAGACATTGTATGAGAGACAGATGCAATAGATAGTGTGGAAAAAAGAGGGCATGAAATAGTTGACATGTATATTGTTTAATTAAAACGGATTGCATGACATAATTTCACATATATGATGTCTATCTAAACTGGATAGCATAGCATAACATAATTCAAAGATATGATGAATAACTAAACAGGATCGCATGACATAATTCACCTACATGTTATCTAAGTAATCAGGATCGCATCATTTAATTCACATATGTGATTTATATGCTAAACAGAGGGCATTAGATATGATGTCTGAACTAAGAACATGGTGTTGAATATTGTGTATATGATGTCTAAACTATGCAATGCAAGACACCATATGCATGATATGAGCAGTATAACTGTGCCAAGTTAGAGCATACACCTTGGGGGGGGGAATAGGAATGGTCATCTATCTCTGAATCCATCTCTGAGGAGCTATCGGGACCCAACAAGAGATCTGCTTCGACAGGTAGCACTGTCTGCTCTAAAGGCCTTGTTTTCACTCCAGATTTTTCAATCTCCCACCCAAATGGCTGATTCACAGGAAGAGTAGTTTAACGTACAAACATTGTCGACAAATGGAAATGTAATGAAGAAAAGGATGGGCAAGATATCATTCAAATATATGATGCCTGGTTAAACAGGATGCCATTGCACATTTCACGTATATTATGGCTGGCTAAAAGACATGAGACTGCATAATTCCCATATATGATATAGAAACTAAACAGGTGGCATTATAGAACATGTCTAAACTAAGCAGATGGCATATATGATGTCAAAAGTAGGCACTGCAAGGCAACATATGCATGATATGACTAACATCATCATGCCAAGGTCGAGCAAACACATTGGGCAGTAAATAGGAGTGGTCAGCGGCGTCTGAATCTACCTCAGAACAGATATCTTCCTCTAGATTACAATATGGAGAAGGGTGGGGAGGGTTTGCCATTGAACCCACCATGGAGCGATGTCTGCATGACATTGTATTGCCGTGCAAAACTCTTCTCTTTTTCTCTACATGTTCAGCACGACTGTGTACAATATCTGACATGCATACGAAAAAATATGGTGAGATTATGTAAGGAGAGCATGCCGAAATTTAGAGTGATGGTAACAACCAGTGGATGGATCCAAAAATAATGATAGCAGGCTATACCTGGCCATACCTCGGGCCGGGCCGGGCTTCGGGCTGGGCCTAGCCAAGCCCGACGCAAAAAACCCAGGCCCGAGCCCGGCCCCCGGCCCGAACACATAAAAGCCCGTCGGGCTTTGGGCCGGCCTGGCCCGTCCTTCAGAAAAAACACAAAAATGATGGGCCCGGGCCCAGCCCGGCCTTTGGCTCAAAATCTAGGCCCGAGCCTAGCCCGGGAGCGGCGTCGGGCCGGGCCTGGTCGAGCTTTTTTGGGCCGGGTCGGGCCGGGCCATTCAGGCCGGGCTGCCCATGGCCAGGACTATAGCAGGCTGATGATTGCTTTAATTTAATAAAAAGACAGATGATGATTGCTTTACTATTTGTTTCCCACCCAAGATGAACAACATAGGCATACCCTAGGTGAACTAGATATTAGATAGAGATACTATTCATTGCTTCCTCGATATGTGCCCCACAACTAATTTAGAACTCAAGTTTGAACATTAATTTGGACCTGACTTGGAGTCCAAGAGGTGAACAGGACGATAAAGTAGCAGGTAATTTTAAGCAATGCATAACATAAGCAGAAACAAAAGAGTGCGACCTCTCTTGTGGACCCATGTACTCCTTAGGTTCATCTGCTGAGTCGATGATGGTGATGCCGTTGCGGTGGGTGCCGGCGGCAGGGAAGGAGATCTGAGGCGACAAAAAACGGCCAGGAGTCGTGATGTCTAGTTTGATGGATGTTTCTATCGATGGAGCAGCTCAGTTGAGGTGGACGACATCGCGGCAGGAGCAGGACAAACCACACAAAGTTCCCTTCGACACCTACCTGTAACTAAAGTAATTCTATAAGGGCTCATTTGTCTTGGACGATTCTAAAAACGCAGGGATAGGAAAAACACAAAAATAGGATAGGAATGCACATGGTAAATAGAGCATTTGTAAACACAGGATTTCTGTCAACTTGAGTGTTTGGTTTACAGGAATTGGAAGAGCAGAGGAATGCAAAGAAAAATGGCCAAAATAAAGTGAAACCATATGAAAGCATGTACAGTTAGAATGTTATTCTGCCACTAATGCACTTGGTCTTGTTTTCATGCATAGGATTTTGAAAAGTAGGTCCAGGTGGATGTTTTGCTTCATTCCTTTCAACAAAATGCATGAATAATTGAATAGTAGAGTGCCATTGGAAAATGCCCTATTGCTATGTTTTTCCATCAAACCAAAATAGCCCTAATGGATCGACGTGAATGTATAGTAATAAGTGATGCAACAAGTGTACAACCTCTTTGTCGTAGCCGTGTCGACCTCAACATCATTGGGGTGGTCGCTGAAGCAGTTGAGGCAGAGGTGGCTGTCGGAGGTGTGGAGGAAGATCTTAGGAATCTGTAGATGGCGTCCAGGGCACTGCTCTGTTGTGATGGATCGTTCTGTTGTTGGAGCAGCCCCGGTGAGCCGTAATACATCAAGGCTGAAGCAGCACAAGACAAACATCGTCAATCTCAAGTGGGATTCTAATAACATCTCCAATAGATGATGTAAAATAGATGTAAAGTTTACATCACCAAAAATCACCTAACTACAACGGATGAGGTAAAAACTATTGACTCTGAACTTAACTGTCGAAACTGAAATTTACTGTGGAATCTAAATGTTACTGTCAAAACTGAACGCAATGCTAGCAGAGAGGCACTTGACATGTAGTTTAGGGAGGGCCTGCAGTTCATCTTCAACCTGCACCCCCTGAGCCGCCAGCCACCACCGGCCGAACCACCGGCCCCAGCGCCGCCTCGCCGCCCCCAAACAACTCCCAACCGCCGATCCGCCGCCGCCCCGGCCAGCCCTATAGGACCCCCGCCCCCACCCTGAACCCTAAGATAGATAGTGGGGTACCTCTCCGGCGAGCCCCCATCCCCGCTGCGGGTGGTTCTTCCTTAACTCCGGTGAGCCCCCCACCCCCTAAAAATCGATTGACCCAAAAGTCAATTCAGTCGACTGAAGTGTAGCTAAATCGGAGCAGAGCAGCAGCACGAGCGAGGGGGAGAGCAGCAGCAGCAGCGCGAGCGAGCGATCGAGCGAGAGCCGGAGCAGCAGCAGCTGGGCAAGTGTCAGGACCCTGATTCCAAGTCACATCGATCTAGCCGGTAACACCTCATATCACTTTGCGGCCTCACGCACGATATCCCACGGGTGTCGCCTTACCATGGCCCGGGACCGTTTGCGCCTTTTGGCTCACGTATATGATAGTGTCGCTAGCATCCATATGACAGAGAACCCAGGCCGACATGGCTAGTCGTGAACCCAAAGTGGCACAGACCTATGGAGACAGGCATACATGAATCACATCGAGCATGTCGGTCATCAGCGAGTGATTCCGGGCTGTAGCACTGGGCTAACAGGACTCCGGGGAATCCGGGATGTAGCAGGCTAGGCAGGACTCCGGATATCACCGCGTGACATTTCCCCGAAGGGACAGACATAGGAACGAAGTGAAACACATGCCGGCCAGTCAAGTGTCCTGAACAGTAGTGCTGGGCTAGCAGGACTCCGGTGAACCGGGCTGTAGCGGACTACTATGGCTCGAGGAACACTAGACTACATTTCCCCATAAGAAAGGCTGCCAAGGATAAACAACTAGATTGTCGGATCCCACTCATACCAAGCATTTCAATCATACACACAATATGCCCGATATGAGTACATACAACATGGCATCACAACAAAACTCTACAACTCAAGTACTTTATTTAAAGGCTCCAGGGAGCCATACATAACAAGTTCATACAGATAGGGGTCACATGACCCGACACTCAAGTCATACAATCATACAAGCACATGCGGAAGCAACTAGTCTGAGTACAGACTCTAGAAAGAAAGAAGGCTTCTCGAAGCCTGTCTATCTACATAGGGCCCTCCATGGCCAGGATCACCACCTAGGTGGCAAGTCACTCGTCGACGTCAAGGTCTACGTAGAACCCATCGGAGGGGGCAGTGTTGTAGTCTGAAAACAGTAATTAAGCAAACATGAGTACAAAGGTACTCGGCAAGTCTTACATCAGAACCTAATATACATGCTCATTCTCAAGAAGGTGGTGGGGTTATTGCAGCAAGCCATCTTTGACTCTTGGCTAAGCTATCCTATGGAAATCCACTAGTAAAATAGTTTTCGTACACGAGTCCACTACTCACCAACACAATACTCCACCGGGGATCCTCCCTCGTTATCCTGCGAGAGGGCCATCCTCGGTACTCACACTTATCTTGAGTCTTTTAGTAGTATCCATTAACTTGTCTATGAACTGTATAGGCAACCAAGTAGTCCTTTACCGCGGACGCGGCTATTCGAATAGTTTTATACCCTGCAGGGGTGTACTTCTTCATACACGCTTTCACCACTTACCGCCGTTTACACGACATGTACTCGGCAACCTTCAAGCGGAAGCCCAGCGAGGGTGTCGGCCACGGCCTACCTAAACACTTAAGTCTCTAGTCTAGGTTTATCGCCTATCCAGGTTCCATCCGCAGGGAGTCCGTCAGAGGTTTCCACTTACGGCCCTGAACAATGTGAACAGGGTTCCCGAGACACCAAACGGGTGACTCGGTACACCGTGCCACGGTGTATCTACCGCAACATAGACCACCCCTAGGGTCAGCACTACGCACGGCCGCCAACACATAACCTACAAACACCAGAAACTATTTGCAACTCCTGGACAGAGTACTAGGGTGATTAAGAAGTCGAGAGGGTCCATTGGTTTCGGGCCCAATGTACGGTAGTAACTGCATCTTAAATCACACATACAGATCTCAGTTCTTATGGACGGCCTCAATGAAACAACCCACCATGTACTCCTACATGGCCTCTCATCGATACCTTTACCAAAACATGTTCAACACATCCCTCATATTACCGACATAAACATATCACTCTAGCCCATCACCCAGATGAACCAGACCTGACACAACTCTAAGCATAGTAGGCATAGCAAGGTAGGAATCACATACATGGCTCAATCAACTCCTACACATGCTAGTGGGTTTCATCTAATTAGTTTGGCAATGACAGGTCATGCAGAGGATAAGGGTTCAGCTACGGTAGCACATAGCAGCTTGAATCACGTTGTCTTAATGCAGTAAACAAGAGCAGAAGCGAGAACATGGGTTTGTATCGAAATGATCAATGGGTTGCTTGCCTGATGGAGTGGTAGTGGGATACTGCCCTTTAGTTGGATACTCGTGAATATCCTCGGAGGCTGAACCTACTGTCACACCCTAGCTAGTCATGCATTAGAGTGTTGCATCATGTTTACTCTTTCATCAGGAACTTGAAATGGGGATCTGTGAAACCCTCAGAATCATTTTGAAAATGATCCAAATAAAAATTTCGCCAAAAGGGTCCAAGAAAATGCTCATGTTGCTCTCTGAAAATATTGGACAGAGATAAAAATCAAACCAATATTTTTAGTGACTCATGGACATTTATTTTGGGCATTTGGAATTAATGCATAAATATTTGCATTGGAAATATATTTCTATATATATGAAATATGGTCCAAATATTATGCCAATTCTAAAGGAGCTCTGGAATAATATATCTAGCCCCTGCAAAAATTGGCATAAGTTAAATAAATGATTTAATATATTATTTAAATCAAAACAAATGTCAGAAATTAGAAAACAGAAAAAAAGGGAAAAACTTACCTGTCGCCCAGTACCGGCCCACCTGCCGGCCCAGCCCAGCACCGCGCCAGCGAGCTGTTTCCGGCCAGGCAGGCAGGCAGGTGCTCGACGGCGAGCACCGCATGGGTGCCACGCACCTGCTCGCCGCCTCGCCGCCTCCCTCGCCCGGCTAACGCCGTGGATCGGCCTCCCTCTCTCCCCCGAACCCCCCAGACACCCCCTCTCCTCTCCAGCTCCTCCCCCTCGCACGCCCCAGCCATGGCCGACGCCATCGCCGCCACCCCCTCGCCGTAGCCACGCCCTCCGTCCACCCCACGCCGTGCCACCGTGTCCAGGAGCTCCGCCGCCGTCCACTTCATCGAGCTAGCCGAGCCCCGTGTGCTCGTGCGGCCCGAGACCACCGCACCGACCTCGCCCGAGCTCACCGTCGCCGGAGATCCCCTTCAACGCCGTCGCCGCCTCAGCTCGTCCCCGACCTCGCCGGTGGCCTCTACGGGAGCGCTGTGAGCCTAGCTACTCCTCCGACCCTCTCTCTCTC
This sequence comes from Triticum aestivum, assembly GCF_018294505.1. Classification (NCBI taxonomy): domain Eukaryota; kingdom Viridiplantae; phylum Streptophyta; class Magnoliopsida; order Poales; family Poaceae; genus Triticum; species Triticum aestivum. The sequence goes on from NC_057803.1 coordinate 101,592,587, forward strand.
TCATTCCTGAGCCGTGTAGCCACCGCACGAGGATCACACGCCCGCACCGCCGCGGATCTCGTCGCCGACGTGCTTCCGGCCACACTCCGGCCACAAGATGGTGTCCATCTTACTCACCGAGTCCCGCAACACCTAGCTAGCTACTCCACGAGCCTCACCGACCCCTCTAGCGCCAAGTTCACCTCCGACCGAGCCCCGGTGGCCGCCAAAGTCGTCGCCGGCGCCAACTCCGGCCACCCCGACCCCAACGGACTCCGCCAAGAGCTGCGGTTTGTCCTCAGCTCCACTCCGGTGGTGTCCGCGGCCCATTTGGTGGCCGAAATGGCCAAAACCACTCCCGCCGACGCGTCGGGCTCGCCGGCGGCTAAACGCCGGTGCAGCCGACCCGGGTTTGACCACGGGTGGGCCCTGGTTGACTCCCCTGAGTCAATGACAGGTGGGGCCCAGCCCTGTTAATTAAACAGGATTAGTTTTAATTAAGTTTTAATTAAAATAATCACCCTGACATGCGGGACCCACTGTCAGGTTTGACCCAGACCTGTTCCGTTGACCTGCTGACGTCACACTGACGTCAGGCTGACGCAGTAATTGATTTTCTGGATTTAATTTAAATCAGGAAATTCCAGAATATTATTTAAACTTCAAAAATTCATAACTTTTATTCTGTAACTCCAAATTGGACAAATTATATATGAAAAATGATCAGAAAAATCCAATCTACCCATCTGTACTATTTTCATGCATGATCAAACAAGTTAAATTGATGTTTTAAGCAGAACAAGGAAAAGCACTTTAAAAGGCCATATTTGAATTTGAAATTTGAATCCTTGATTCAAATTTGTTCAAACCCTTCTGGTTTTAGTTGCATTAGCCCAATACACTCATTTTGCCATGTCTCATGCATGCATCATATTGTTGCATACTGTTTGGTAATGTTTGTGTATCGGTGCTCTCTGCGGCAGGTTCTGTCCCCGAGGAGTACCGTGATTACCCTAACGAAGAACCGTATCAGTGCATCGAACCATCAGGCAAGCAACCAACCATTTGACCATATCGATACAATCCCATGTTCTCGCTCCTGCTCTCTTTTACTGCATTAAGACAACGCGATTCAAACTGCTGTGTGCTACGGTAGTTGAACCCATTTCCTCTGCATGACCTGTCATTGCCACAGTAACTAGATGAAACCCACTAGCATGTGTAGGAGTTGATTGAGCCATATGTATGTGTTGCTCCTACCTTGCTATGCCTGCTATGCTTAGAGTCATGTCAGGTCTGGTTCATCTGGGTGATGGGCTAGAGTGAAATGATTATGTCGATAATGAGAGTGGTGTGGTGAACACGATTTGGTAAAGGTATCGATGAGAGGCCATGTAGGAGTACATGGTGGGTTGTTTCATTGAAGCCGACCTTAAGCACTGAGATCTGTATGCGTGATTTAAGATACAGCTACTACCATGCATTGGGCCCTGAAATATGACCCCGCTCGACTTCTTATTCACCCTAGCTCTCTGTCCAGGAGTTGCAAGTAGTTTCTGGTGTTTGTAGCCTACTGGAGGCCGTGGACAGCGCTGACCGTAGGGGTGGGTTGTGATGCGGTAGGTACGTGGCCGGGTGTACCGAATACCCGTTAGGTATCTCGGGAACCCTGTTCACATCGTTCGGGGCCGTATGGGAAACCTCGGCCGGACTCCCTGCGGATGGAACCTGAATAGGCGATAAACCTGGACTAGAGGCTTAAGTGTTTAGGTAGGTCGTGGTCTACACCCACGTCGGCTTTCGCTTGAAGTCTGCCGAGCACATGTCGTGTGCAGACGCTAAGTGGTGGAAACATGTATGAAGAAGTACACCCCTGCAGGGTTATCATAATCTATTCGAATAGCCGCGTCCGCGGTAAAGGACTACTTGGTTGCCTATACAGTTCATAGACAAGTAAATGGAAACTGTTAAAAGCCTCAAGATAAGTGTGAGTGCCGAGGATGGCTCTTCCGTAGGAAGACGGAGGTGGATCCTCGGTAGTGTATTGAAGTGGTGAGTAGTGGACTCGTGTGCGCAAAACCATTTCAAGTTGGAGTATCGTAGGATAGTCTAGCCAAGAGTCAAAGCTGGCTTGCTGCAATAACTCCACCAACCCTTCTTGATACTAAGCATGTATGTAGGATCTGATGTAAGTCTTGCTGAGTACCTTTGTACTCATGTTGCTATAATTTACATTTTTACAGAAGACGCTGCAACCCCTTCTGATGGGTTCTATGTAGACGTTGAGCTTGTGAAGGACCTTGTAGTATAGCTAGGCTTCCCAAGCCTCTTTTATTTTACTAGTTGTCTGTACTCAGACAAGTCACTTCCGCTGCTGGTTTGTATGACTGTATGACTTGTATGTTGGGTCGTGAGACCCGTACCTTTGTGTATGTTATGTATGGCTCCCTGAGCCTTAAATAAAGTACTTGTGTCGTAGAGTCATGTTGTGATGCTTCGTTGTATTTGCACATACCGAGCATATTGTGTGTATGATTGAAATGCTTGGTATGTGTGGGATCTGACTATCTAGTTGTTTATCTTTAGTAGCCTCTCTTACCGGGAAATGTCTCCTAGTGTTACCGCTGAGCCATGGTAGCTTGCTACTGCTCTGGAACACTTAGGCTAGCCGGCATGTGTCCTTCTTCGTTCCTGTGTCTGTCCCTTCTGGGAAATGTCACGCTTTGAGTACCGGAGTCCTGTTAGCCCGCTACAGCCCGGTTTACCGGAGTCCTGCTAGCCCAGTGCTACAGCCCGGACCCACTTGCTGATGACCGACACGTTCGAAGCTGGGTCATGGATGCCTGTCCCTATAAGTCTGTGCCACTTTGGGTTTACGACTAGTCATGTCAGCCCGGGCTCTTTATCATATGGATGCTAGCGCCACTATCATATACGTGAGCCAAAAGGCGCAAACGGTCCCGGGCAAAGGTAAGGCGACACCCGTGGGGATACCGTGCGTGAGGCCGCAAAGTGATATGAGGTGTTATCGGCTAGATCGATGTGACATCGAGTCGGGGTCCTGACAGCGTTGGCATCAGAGCCGGACTGCCTGTAGGTTCTCCAAGCCAAACTGGTCGATGTTGAGTCTAGAAATTCTTTAGTTATATGTAGGGGAATTGTTTGTGGGTTGGAACGTAAGGCTCTTTTTACTCCTTTATCTTATGACATTCTGATCTGAGTCAGTCCATTCTTCTACCGGGGGATAAGGAATTAGGATCTGTTCTCTCTATCAGGATCACGTGTTACTAATCAGTAGTACCTTATAAGTTTGATGGATACAAGCCTAGTTCAGTTCTACTACCACATTATGTTGTTAGAATGGATTCAGAACTTTGATATGATGATGTTGAGTGTGTATGTAATCCTTTGTCAAATGTCTCAAAATCCTTCTTGAGCATTTACAGCTGTTATGCTGCCGAAATTTCGCTAGAAATTCTAATGCCTTTGCATTATGATTGTGCTTTCAGATGGCCACTCGCGACCTCAATCAAGTGGTTCGCCTGACTCGATGCCTAGATGTACCCGGCCATACTGCCAAGTTGGTCAGGGTAATGACTGAGGCTGGATACCGCTGGTATCCCGAGTACACGGTCGAAGAGCAATTCCGAGATTTTAATCAAAGCCAGTATCTCTGCACTGTCAGGATATTTCCATCTTATCCTGGATCCACCGAGCCTCTTCACTGCTCCTATGGACTCGGGGTTACTATTGAGATGGCTGTGCAGGACGCCGCCTACTCTATGATGACCATTATGCGAGTCAGATCTGGTCTATTTCGGGACTCTGATTTCCGATATATGCCAGGATCACTTCCGGGAGCACAAGGGTATCTCCAGGCTATCTATGCTGACCCCACTCAGGAGGATTCACGGACTCGCACCACTGCTGAGATGCTCGAGGATAAGGACCGTGAAAATCGGGCCTTAAGGTTAGAGCTCTTCAATACCCGTGCTGACCACTGGGCCACTTTGACTCGGTTCGCACCGGCGGTGCAAGCTGGATGGTCAGATATGCGCGATCTCTATCCTGTGAGATCTGCTCTGCCAGACGTGATGGTTTGGCGTGATGTAGGAGGCATCACCCCACCTCGCGGTCCCCGCAGGCCACCGTCTGTTGGTCCAAGGCCTCATCCTAGCCCCTATGGTCCACAAGCTCCGCGAGACCGTCTGTTTCCAGATGATCATGTTGAGCTCCCAGGCTATGGAGGTGACTTCTACGAGGACTACTACGGATCGGTCTGAGTCAGTGGTAGTATCACTAGCTCGCACTAGCTGTGTCGTCTATCGTCCCGCGTGACTCGTGGGATATGACCTAGTTTGTACTCCTTCCGGAGGTGTAGAAAAATAATGTATAGGAGCTTGGAATGCCTCCGATGAGATGTAATCCTCTTTTCACCGTAATAGTACTTGTTTGGTCTTGTACTAAACCCTGTATGGTGTGTATGACGATGGAATAAAGAAGCAGTTTCTGTATCTACCATGTCATACGGATGATCATCTTGCATTTCGAGTTATTCCTTACATTTTTACCCTATGTCGGAATTTTATCATCCTGACTAAATCATTGTCTTGTTTACCTAGGATGGTCAACACGCGCGCTAACCCTGCTTCTCAAGAGCAGGCCGAAGGCAGTGAAGCCAGGGATGCAAATCTGCCTCATCCTCCTTCACTAGCCGAGGTTATGATGGAAGCTGAGAGAAACAAGCGGGAGACCAACCGTTTGTTGGAGCGTATTGAACAGAACACAGCACACCATCAGAGGACTAACGTGGTGTCACTCAGTGATTTTATCAAATTGCATCCACCCACGTTCCACCACTCCGTCGAGCCTCTCGACGCTGATGACTGGCTTCGCAGTATCTCTCATAAACTGCGTTCCGCGCTGGTAGCGGAGGCTGACAAGGTCACCTTTGCTGCATATCATCTTGAAGGCCCCGCCAGTCTATGGTGGGAGAATTATGGAGCTATGCGCCCAGCGGGCCATGTCACTACTTGGGCTGAATTCAGCGAGGCTTTCCGTGAACATCACATTCCGGAGGGTCTCATGGACCGTAAACGTGAAGAATTTTGCAGTTTCACCCAAGGCCGACTTTCTGTGGATGCTTACAGCAGGGAGTTTGGTAATCTCGCACGATATGCAGCCGAGGAAGTGTCTACCGATGCCAAGAAGCAAGCAAGGTTCCGTAAGGGCCTTAGTCCTGAGCTTCGCCGTGACCTCCGTCTGCATGAGTGCACAACTTTTCAGAAACTTGTCAACAAAGCCATCAGTGCCGAAACTGGTCAGACTGACTATGACGCAACACGCAAGCATGGCCGTGACATGGGTTCCTCATCCGGTGCTGGTCCTCAGAAGCGCCGCGTGTGGGTACCCAACACCGCCCTGCCACCCAGGTTTACATCGAGGCCATCCTTCCAGGCGCCTCGCCCCGTTCAACAGTCTGCTCCAGCCAAGCCCTATGGGGGTCCAACTAACAATGCTCCTCCACGTACCAGTTCCGTGACTTGTTTCAAGTGTGGGGAATCTGGTCACTATATGCGTGAGTGCCCCCAGACCAACCCCAACCAGTCTGCTAAAGCTGTTGGCCGTGGCAAGCCGACAGGAAAAATATTCCACGCCAAGCCGGTCACCGCTTCACGTGGCCATGTCAACTGTATCTCTGCCGAAGAAGCTCAAGAGGATCCCAACGTCGTTCTCGGTACGCTTCTTGTTAATTTCCACCCGGCATCTGATCTTTTCGATACAGGAGCCTCTCATTCCTTTATATCCGAAAGTTATGCTCGTTTGCATAACGTTGCATTCTGTGACATGCCATCCACTATGGAAATTTCTACCCCTGGTTCTAGATGGCAGACCTCTAGGGTAAGTTATGGAAATGAAATCCAAGTCGACAGACTTGTTTTCCTCGTGTCTTTGATAGCCCTTAAATCTTCAGATATTAATATCATTCTGGGTATGGACTGGATGTCGGCTCATCATGCCCAAATTGATTGCTTCTCTAGGATTGTTCAACTCACCCATCCTTCGGGAAAGATAGTCAATGTCTTGACCCGAATAGCCAAGCGAAAATTATATTCTCTTAACGCCAGCCCTTTGCCAGACCTTGAGGACGTTCCGGTAGTCCGTGACTTCCCGGATGTCTTTCCAGAGGAATTGCCAGGTGTTCCACCTGACAGGGATGTTGAGTTTGTAATAGACCTCATTCCAGGAACCGTTCCGATTGCTAGAAGACCTTATAAGATGGCACCCCTAGAACTAGCCGAGCTTAAGAAACAACTCGATGAGTCAATGAAAAAGGGTTTCATCCGACCTAGCTCTTCTCCGTGGGCTTGCCCCGTCCTATTCGTCAAGAAGAAGGATGGTACGGACCGGATGGTTGTAGATTACCGACCTGTTAATTTGGTCACAATCAAGAACAAATATCCGCTTCCCAGGATCAACAACCTGTACGATCAGCTCGCTGGATCCTCAGTCTTCTCCAAGATGGATTTGAGGTTGGGCTACCATCAAATCAAAATCAGAAACGGGGACATTCCTAAAACGGCCTTTGTTACTCGTTATGGCCAATACGAGTACACCGTCATGTCCTTCGGATTAACCAACGCTCCAGCCACCTTTTCTCGGTTAATGAACTCAATCTTCATGGAGTATTTGGATAAATTCGTCGTGGTTTACCTCGATGATATACTCATCTACTCCAAGAACGAGGAAGAACATGCCAAACATCTAAGGCTAGTGTTGCAGAAACTTCGAGAGCATCGCCTTTATGCCAAATTTTCTAAATGTGAATTCTGGTTGCCAGAAGTGACCTATCTGGGTCATGTAATATCTGGTAAAGGTATTGCTGTTAACCCTGAGCGAGTTCAAGCCGTCCTTAATTGGACTCCACCTGAATCGGTCAAGCAAGTTCGGAGCTTTCTGGGCTTAGCGAGCTATTGTCGTCGCTTTGTCGAGAACTTCTCCAAGGTTGCTAAACCTCTAACCGAACTCCTCAAGAAAGATAAGAAGTTCGAATGGACTCCACAATATGAGCACGGCTTTCAGGAACTGAAAAGACGCCTGACTTCTGCTCCCGTACTGGTACCGCCAGACTTCTCCAAGGACTTTGTTATCTACTGCGACGCCTCGCGACAAGGACTAGGTTGCATTCTCATGCAAGATCGACACGTAATTGCCTACGCTTCACGGCAATTGCACCCACATGAGGAGAATTATCCTACCCATGATCTAGAGCTTGCAGCCGTAGTCTATGCACTTAAGACCTGGCGACATTACCTCCTCGGTAATCGTTGCGAAATATTCACTGATCACCAAAGTCTGAAGTACATCTTCACCCAACCGGATTTGAATCTCAGGCAAAGACGTTGGGTCGAGTTGATCACAGATTTCGACTTAGGAATAACCTACACCCCAGGGAAAGCCAACGTCATGGCTGATGCGCTAAGTCGTAAATCCTATTGTAACAATCTGATGTTACAACAAAGTCAACCGCTTCTCCATGAGGAATTTCGGAAGCTTAACCTTCACATTGTTCCTCAAGGATTTCTTTTCACCTTGGTGGCGAAACCTACTCTTACGGATCAAATCATTGCTGCCCAGAAGCGAGATAAGGGAATAGCTAAGATCAAGGAGAACATTGCTAGCGGAGGTGCTAGTTGTTTCTCCGCAAATGATCATGGTGTTGTGTACTTTGAGAACCGTCTAGTGGTTCCCAAGAACCAGCATCTACGGCAGTTGATCCTTAAGGAGGCTCATGAATCTCCTCTCACCATTCATCCCGGTAGTACTAAGATGTATCAGGACCTACGCCAGAGGTTCTGGTGGACTAGGATGAAGAGAGAAATTGCTCAGTATATTGCTAATTGCGACGTCTGTCGTCGTGTAAAAGCAGAGCATCAACGGCCTGCTGGCACCCTTCAACCCCTAGCTATTCCTGAATGGAAATGGGATAAAATTGGTATGGATTTCATTACCGGTTTTCCCAGGACTAAGAGAGGGAATAATGCTATCTTCGTCGTGGTCGATCGTCTTTCCAAAGTAGCCCATTTCTTACCTGTTCGTGAGAGTATAACCGCTAGTCAGCTGGCAGACTTATACATCTCCCGAATAGTGTCTCTCCATGGTGTTCCTTTGGAAATTAACTCGGATCGAGGAAGTCTTTTCACCTCTCGATTTTGGGAAAGTTTCCAAAATGCTATGGGAACCCGTCTCTCCTTTAGCACCGCCTTCCACCCTCAGTCGAGCGGTCAAGTGGAACGCGTTAACCAGATTCTAGAAGACATGCTTCGAGCCTCTGTTATCTCATTCGGAATGGACTGGGAGAAGTGCCTTCCATTTGCCGAATTCGCTTATAACAACAGCTATCAATCTAGCTTGGGTAAAGCCCCTTCTGAAGTTCTCTATGGACGACGGTGTCGAACACCCCTTAACTGGTCAGAGACCGGGGAAAGACAATTCTTTGGCCCGGATATGATTCAGGAAGCAGAAGAACAAGTTCGCATCGTTCGTGAAAAGTTGAAAACAGCCCAATCTCGTCAAAAGAGTCAATATGACCGAAAACATAAGGCTATGACTTTCGAGGTTGACGAGAAGGCTTATCTTCGGGTCACCCCTCTGAAGGGAACCCATCGTTTCGGTATCAAAGGCAAATTGGCTCCTCGTTACATTGGACCTTTTCGCATTCTCACCAAACGAGAAGAAGTTGCCTACCAGTTGGAACTACCTCCGCATCTCTCCAGAGTCCACGATGTCTTCCACGTTTCCCAACTCAGGCGTTGCTTCTCGGATCCTATCCGTGAAGTGGACCACGAAACGCTTGATCTCCAGGATAATCTTACATATCGAGAGTACCCCATTCGTATCCTCGATCAGGCCGAGCGTACCACTCGACGCCAGAACATCAAGTTCCTCAAAGTACAATGGTCGCACCATTCTGAGGATGAAGCAACTTGGGAAAGGGAGGATCGTCTTCGACTCGAGTACCCCGCCTTCTTTCCGGAGGAACCCAAATCTCGGGACGAGATTCTTTTGAGTGGGGGTGAGTTGTCACACCCTAGCTAGTCATGCATTAGAGTGTTGCATCATGTTTACTCTTTCATCAGGAACTTGAAATGGGGATCTGTGAAACCCTCAGAATCATTTTGAAAATGATCCAAATAAAAATTTCGCCAAAAGGGTCCAAGAAAATGCTCATGTTGCTCTCTGAAAATATTGGACAGAGATAAAAATCAAACCAATATTTTTAGTGACTCATGGACATTTATTTTGGGCATTTGGAATTAATGCATAAATATTTGCATTGGAAATATATTTCTATATATATGAAATATGGTCCAAATATTATGCCAATTCTAAAGGAGCTCTGGAATAATATATCTAGCCCCTGCAAAAATTGGCATAAGTTAAATAAATGATTTAATATATTATTTAAATCAAAACAAATGTCAGAAATTAGAAAACAGAAAAAAGGGAAAAACTTACCTGTCGCCCAGTACCGGCCCACCTGCCGGCCCAGCCCAGCACCGCGCCAGCGAGCTGTTTCCGGCCAGGCAGGCAGGCAGGTGCTCAACGGCGAGCACCGCATGGGTGCCACGCACCTGCTCGCCGCCTCGCCGCCTCCCTCGCCCAGCTAACGCCGTGGATCGGCCTCCTCTCTCCCCCGAACCCCCCAGACACCCCCTCTCCTCTCCAGCTCCTCCCCCTCGCACGCCCCAGCCATGGCCGACGCCATCGCCGCCACCCCCTCGCCGTAGCCACGCCCTCCGTCCACCCCACGCCGTGCCACCGTGTCCAGGAGCTCCGCGCCGTCCATTCATCGAGCTAGCCGAGCCCCGTGTGCTCGTGCGGCCCGAGACCACCGCACCGACCTCTGCCCGAGCTCACCGTCGCCGGAGATCCCCTTCAACGCCGTCGCCGCCTCAGCTCGTCCCGACCTCGCCGGTGGCCTCTACGGGAGCGCTGTGAGCCTAGCTACTCCTCCGACCCTCTCTCTCTCTCATTCCTGAGCCGTGTAGCCACCGCACGAGGATCACACGCCCGCACCGCCGCGGATCTCGTCGCCGACGTGCTTCCGGCCACACTCCGGCCACAAGATGGTGTCCATCTTACTCACCGAGTCCCGCAACACCTAGCTAGCTACTCCACGAGCCTCACCGACCCCTCTAGCGCCAAGTTCACCTCCGACCGAGCCCCGGTGGCCGCCAAAGTCGTCGCCGGCGCCAACTCCGGCCACCCCGACCCCAACGGACTCCGCCAAGAGCTGCGGTTTGTCCTCGGCTCCACTCCGGTGGTCTCCGCGGCCCATTTGGTGGCCGAAATGGCCAAAACCACTCCCGCCGCCGCGTCGGGCTCGCCGGCGGCTAAACGCCGGTGCAGCCGACCCGGGTTTGACCACGGGTGGGCCCTGGTTGACTCCCCTGAGTCAATGACAGGTGGGGCCCAGCCCTGTTAATTAAACAGGATTAGTTTTAATTAAGTTTTAATTAAAATAATCACCCTGACATGCGGGACCCACTGTCAGGTTTGACCCAGACCTGTTCCGTTGACCTGCTGACGTCACACTGACGTCAGGCTGACGCAGTAATTGATTTTCTGGATTTAATTTAAATCAAGAAATTCCAGAATATTATTTAAACTTCAAAAATTCATAACTTTTATTCTGTAACTCCAAATTGGACAAATTATATATGAAAAATGATCAGAAAAATCCAATCTACCCATCTGTACTATTTTCATGCATGATCAAACAAGTTAAATTGATGTTTTAAGCAGAACAAGGAAAAGCACTTTAAAAGGCCATATTTGAATTTGAAATTTGAATCCTTGATTCAAATTTGTTCAAACCCTTCTGGTTTTAGTTGCATTAGCCCAATACACTCATTTTGCCATGTCTCATGCATGCATCATATTGTTGCATACTGTTTGGTAATGTTTGTGTATCGGTGCTCTCTGCGGCAGGTTCTGTCCCCGAGGAGTACCGTGATTACCCTAACGAAGAACCGTATCAGTGCATCGAACCATCAGGCAAGCAACCAACCATTTGATCATATCGATACAATCCCATGTTCTCGCTCCTGCTCTCTTTTACTGCATTAAGACAACGCGATTCAAACTGCTGTGTGCTACGGTAGTTGAACCCATTTCCTCTGCATGACCTGTCATTGCCACAGTAACTAGATGAAACCCACTAGCATGTGTAGGAGTTGATTGAGCCATATGTATGTGTTGTTCCTACCTTGCTATGCCTGCTATGCTTAGAGTCGTGTCAGGTCTGGTTCATCTGGGTGATGGGCTAGAGTGAAATGATTATGTCGATAATGAGAGTGGTGTGGTGAACACGATTTGGTAAAGGTATCGATGAGAGGCCATGTAGGAGTACATGGTGGGTTGTTTCATTGAAGCCGACCTTAAGCACTGAGATCTGTATGCGTGATTTAAGATACAACTACTACCATGCATTGGGCCCTGAAATATGACCCCGCTCGACTTCTTATTCACCCTAGCTCTCTGTCCAGGAGTTGCAAGTAGTTTCTGGTGTTTGTAGCCTACTGGAGGCCGTGGACAGCGCTGACCGTAGGGGTGGGCTGTGATGCGGTAGGTACGTGGCCGAGTGTACCGAATACCCGTTAGGTATCTCGGGAACCCTGTTCACATCGTTCGGGGCCGTATGGGAAACCTCGGCCGGACTCCCTGCGGATGGAACCTGAATAGGCGATAAACCTGGACTAGAGGCTTAAGTGTTTAGGTAGGTCGTGGTCTACACCCACGTCGGCTTTCGCTTGAAGTCTGCCGAGCACATGTCGTGTGCAGACGCTAAGTGGTGGAAACATGTATGAAGAAGTACACTCCTGCAGGGTTATCATAATCTATTCGAATAGCCGCGTCCGCGGTAAAGGACTACTTGGTTGCCTATACAGTTCATAGACAAGTAAATGGAAACTGTTAAAAGCCTCAAGATAAGTGTGAGTGCCGAGGATGGCTCTTCCGTAGGAAGACGGAGGTGGATCCTCGGTAGTGTATTGAAGTGGTGAGTAGTGGACTCGTGTGCGCAAAACCATTTCAAGTTGGAGTATCGTAGGATAGTCTAGCCAAGAGTCAAAGCTGGCTTGCTGCAATAACTCCACCAACCCTTCTTGATACTAAGCATGTATGTAGGATCTGATGTAAGTCTTGCTGAGTACCTTTGTACTCATGTTGCTATAATTTACATTTTTACAGAAGACGCTGCAACCCCTTCTGATGGGTTCTATGTAGACGTTGACATCAACGAGTAGGCTAAAGACCCAGGTGGTGACCCTAAGCTTGTGAAGGACCTTGTAGTATAGCTAGGCTTCCCAAGCCTCTTTTATTTTACTAGTTGTCTGTACTCAGACAAGTCACTTCCGCTGCTGGTTTGTATGACTGTATGACTTGTATGTTGGGTCGTGAGACCCGTACCTTTGTGTATGTTATGTATGGCTCCCTGAGCCTTAAATAAAGTACTTGTGTCGTAGAGTCATGTTGTGATGCTTCGTTGTATTTGCACATACCGAGCATATTGTGTGTATGATTGAAATGCTTGGTATGTGTGGGATCTGACTATCTAGTTGTTTATCTTTAGTAGCCTCTCTTACCGGGAAATGTCTCCCAGTGTTACCGCTGAGCCATGGTAGCTTGCTACTGCTCTGGAACACTTAGGTTGGCCGGCATGTGTCCTTCTTCGTTCCTGTGTCTGTCCCTTCTGGGAAATGTCACGCTTTGAGTACCGGAGTCCTGTTAGCCCGCTACAGCCCGGTTTACCGGAGTCCTGCTAGCCCAGTGCTACAGCCCGGACCCACTTGCTGATGACCGACACGTTCGAAGCTGGGTCATGGATGCCTGTCCCTGTAAGTCTGTGCCACTTTGGGTTTACGACTAGTCATGTCAGCCCGGGCTCTTTATCATATGGATGCTAGCGCCACTATCATATACGTGAGCCAAAAGGCGCAAACGGTCCCGGGCAAAGGTAAGGCGACACCCGTGGGGATACCGTGCGTGAGGCCGCAAAGTGATATGAGGTGTTATCGGCTAGATCGATGTGACATCGAGTCGGGGTCCTGACACCTACCACGAAGAACACATCGGAACACAATCAATCACATGACGATATGCAACAATATGATGCATGCTATGACATGGCAATATGAATGTGTTTTGGCCTAATGCAAGCTAAAACAGAAGGGGATGAACTCATTTGAATCAAAGATTCAATTATTAGCTCCTTAAACATGGCCTTAATAGTGCATTACCTTATTCTGCTTAAACAGCAAGGTAAACTTGTTTTGTCATGCATGAAACCATTACAGATGGATAGATTGAATTTTTCTGATCATTTTTCATATATAAATCTTTACATTTGGAGCTATGGTTGATTTTCTATGATTTTTAGAAGTTTTGATTATTTTCTGGAATTTCCTGTATAAGAATAATTCCAGTAATTTAATTACTGCGTCAGCATTACGTCAGGGTGACATCAGTGGTCAACGGGGACGTCCAGGTCAAACCTGACTGGTGGGTCCCACGTGTCAGTAGTTAATTAAACTAATTATTTTTAGTTAAGACTAATTTGATTTAGTTAGCAGAGGGGGGCCCACTTGTCATTGACTCAGGGAAGTCAAACTGGGGTCAAACCCCTGGTCAACGGGGCTAATCCCGCCGGCGTTGAGTCGCCGGCGAGGTCGAGACGGCAGAGGGCTTCGGATTTGGTCCTCCGGTGACCAAATCGACGGCGGAGACGTGCTACGCGTAGCTGGGGCTCGTGCGCATCTAGTGGGGCAAGTGGGAGGAGCTGGGGTGGAGCGAGCTCGCCGGAATCGAGCTCGTGGTGGCGGCCGGAGTTCGGATGGGGTTGGGTTCGACGCTACGGTGCACGGGAGAAGGAGCTGGTGGTGGCTACGGGCTCCTGGTGCTGCACTGAGCACAACGGCGAGCTTGGCTTCGAGCCACTATGGCTCTGGCCACGACGGCGCCATGGCCGGCGGCGGGGAACTTTCGGGTGCGGTGGAAATGGCGACTACAGAGGCCAAACGAGCACGGGAGCTAGGGGAAGAGGAAGAGGAGCTCACAGCGGGGTCGGAGAGGGGGTCAGCGAGCTCGGGGAGGTCCTGGTGGTGGCGAATCGACCGGAGACGGCTCGGGTGCCCAAGGTCGAAGACGAGGGCGAAGACGGCGTTTGGCGGCGTTTGGAGTCGCGTGGGTCGGCGGAGAGGTCCAGGGCAACGAGGCGGAGCTATTGGGCTCGTCGGAGGGGCGAGGGGGTGGCTCTGGTGGCGTCTATGGCGAACAGCGGCGAGGAACGCGCTCGGCCATCGCGGGAGAGAGTGAGGGAGACGAGGGGGAGAGTGAGGGAGGATGAGAGGGGGACGTGGGGGTCGCGTGGCATCCCTGGACGTCTCCAGGGCGTCGGCAGAAGCAGGAGGTGGCCGGCGTGTGGCCGCGGGCGCCGGCCATGCACTCCTCGTCCTTCTGGCGGGAGGAGGACGACGACTGGCAAGCCAGTCGGCTGGGCCGAGCCAGGTGGGCTGGGCCAGCACAGGTAAGGCCCAGGTGGGCTTCCCTGTCTCCCTTTTTTTTGATTTGTTTCTGTTTTTTCTATTTAACTGCAACTGTTGGGCTTTATTTAAAATACTAAAACGTTTCCAAAAATCCTGAAAATAATTGTGGGCTCTGTTTAGAATATATCCAACAGCAAGCATTTATTTCCAAAATTATTTGAGCATTTAAATTATTTTATAGCATTTAAATGCCCAAATTCAAATACTTATGATTTAATTCAATGACCTTCTATTGACCTAGAAAATTGTGCACCAATTTTGCCAGAGGTTCTAACCCAATACAAAGAGGGTGAACTTTTTAGAAGGGCATTTCAGGTTCATTGAAAATAATTTCAGTAAACCCTAGTTGTTTCTAGGGGGGTGTTGGGGGTTTCTGCCTTCCCCATTTCAAACTTAAAAGGAAATTAAACATGATGCACACTCTAATGCTTGAACTAGCTAGGGTGTGACAGCGAGCGAGCGGTCGAGCGAGAGCCGGAGCAGCAGCAGCGTGAGTGAGCGAGAGCCGGAGCAGCAGCGGCATATCCGGCTGGTATGGACGCCGCCGCCGAAGGGCCCTCGCACTAGGGGAGAGCCGCCATGGAGATGTCGCCCACGGCGCCGGCTTCAAGGTAGCCGCTCCATGGGGGTGCGGGATGGAGCACCGTTGGCGCCGGGAGGTCGAGCTAAGGAGAAGGTGCGATGTGATGAGTGTACAACCTCTTTGGTGGCGCCGAGTAGGCCTCGGCTTCGTCCGAGGAGTCGGTGAGGATGCTGCGGTTCTAGTGGAGCAGGTTAAGGCGGCGCTGTGGGGATGGAGCAGCCACGATAGACGAGGCGATCATCGGAGCAGCTCCTTGGAGGTGAAGGACGGGGCGGTGAACCGGCGGGACGACGAGATGGATGACGAATCCTCATCCAAGGAGGTGGACGAGGGACGTCGAGCTGTTGCGATGGACGGCGTCGTCGGGGAAGAGGCTTCGGCTGGGCAGCAGTGAGGTGGCGGACGGAGGAGGGTGGGGTTTCGCGGCTGGAGCAGAGAGGTTATGGCGGCCTGGGATTTCTAATGGCAAAAAGGAGGCGATGGGAGGGGGTGAACCATGACTTAGGGATGCGCTTGTCCAAAATGTAGGATGTGTCACAAAAGTACCCCCCCCCCACCGATTTGAACTAGCGGCCCTTTCGGCTCAGGGTTAGAAGGGGGATTTCGTGTGTCGGGATCTGGCAGCTGGAGGGAGTTTTCGTGCATGTTGTAATTTCGGGATAGCAAGGCACGGGTTGTGAAGGCGCCAGTTTTGGGAGCACGATATCTGAATTTTTGGGATATAACAAGGCGCGGGTTGAATTTTAGGGACAAGCCTAACGTGTAATATTGTACTTGTTCGTACCAAATCAATTCGCACTTCCCTCAACCAAAAATAAAACGAGAAAAATAAAAATATTCACACCACACAAAGAGAGAGTCTTGCCCCATTTTACTATAAAAATGATATTCAAAGCTACTCCCTCCTTCCATCTATATAGGGCCAAATGTGTTTTTCGATGCTAACTTTGACCAAATATTGGAGCAATAATATATGGCATGCAACTTACACAAAGCACACCGTTAAATTCGTCTGTGAAAGGTTCTTTCAATGATATAATTTTCACATTGTGCTTGTCATGTACTATTAATCTTTTCAATAGTCAAAGGCGGTCTTAAAAACGCATTACGCCCTATATAGATGGAAGGAGGGAGTATGAATCCATGTTATGTCCAATTAAATTTTTTCGCTTGCTGTATAATGCATGTAACCTACTCATACCAACATTTTAGTGCATTCAAAATGTCTATACTACCACTGCAATTCGAACTGAATTTAAATTCGTTTCTCTATTTCAATAAGAATCTACAATCATGATTGTTGCCAACTTCAACCATTATTCGTGTATTACCTTAATCACACACCACATGATTACTATAGAGATATATATGAACTATGCGTACTACATGAACTCGAATTCTATTTTTTGAATACACTTGATGTTGATTCCAAATAATAGTACATTTGATGTACTAATGTCACACCCCTAGTTCTGGCCTGACCTATGCTTGCTTCCATGTGTGCATCATGTTTAAATTCAAATGAAATTTGAATTGAGGAATTTTCAAAAGCCTCAGGAAACCTTTAAAAATAACCAACATTTAAATCTTCTCAAATGAGTCCAAGAAAATGTTCCTGTTATTCCATAGAAATATTGGTAAGACGTAAAATTCAAACCAATATTTTTGGAATCACAGAGATAATTATTTTGGCCATTTGAATTAATCCAATAACTATTTGCTTTGGATTTATATTTAATATATATTAAATATGACTCCAATAATTCTGGAAGTTGTGAGTGGCTTTGTATATATTTTAGCAAGCCACATAAAAACCTACAGAATTTATAAAAAAATGATTTAGTGTCTAAAACTAAATCAAAACAAACTGCAGAAAATAGAAAAGAGAAAGAAAGAGAGAGCAGAAGGACTACCTGGCGCTCACCTCTCAGCCCACCTGGCCCGGCACTGTGGCTGAGGCCTGGCCCAGCCCACCACCGCCACCTCCCCGTGTCGTCTTCCTCCCTGCCAGGAGGACGGGCACGCGCCCGGCGTGCGCGGCCACGCGCCCCGGCCACCTCCTCCCTGCCTGGCTGCCTCCTCCTCCCCTGCTCGCCTCCCGCGACACCACGCAGCCCCTGGCTCCCTCTCTCACTCTCCTCGCTCCTTCCCTCCATCCCTATCCCCCTCTGCTCCCTCTCCCTCCCGCGACCGAACGGAGCCCGTCGCCGCCGACCAGCGCTCGCACGGCCGCCGTCGTCCCGAAGCCTCTCCGACACGCCCTCGAGCTCCGCCGGTCCTCCCTCGTCCTCCTCATCGTCTCACGCGACCAGAAGAGCCCCGGAACGCCGCCCCCGACATTTTCCCCCTCGCCGGCCGCCGAGGATCTTCACCGTCGATTCGCCACCATCGACGCTTCCCCGGCCCCGTCGTCTGCACCGGCCAACTCCCCGTGAGCTCCTCTTCCTTCTCCCCCTTCCCGTTCTCTCGTTTGCACGCCGTAGTTGCCGCCTTGCCAACGACCGAAACCCGCCGCCGCCCGCGCTCGTCGCCGGCGAAGCCTCGGTGACCTTTTGGTCCCGTGCGTGCGTCCGTTGCGCTCGCAACGTTCCGTAGAGCAGAACTAGCGTGACAGCCGGCTCGTTTGCAAGCCGCAGCGCCAACCCCGCACCACCCGTAGCTCCGGCCGCCGCCACGAGCTCGACTCCGGCGAGCATGATCCACCCCAGCCCCTCCCATTTGGCTCTCTGGATGCGCAAGAGCGAGGGCTATGCCCTGGTGCCCTCAGCGCGCGAATCCGATGCCCTAGCGCAAGTCCGGCGTGCCCCCGCCGTGCTCTGTGGTCGTCGCCGGCGAAACTCCGGCGGGAGCTGACGTGGCTCCGTCATTAGGAGCTAACCCAGCTGGTTAATCAACCTACAGCCACTGACAGTAGGCCCCACCCCTGGTCAAACCCCAGTCAGCGCTGGGTTTGACCGGGATTAGTTCCTGAGTCACTGACCAGTGGACCCCACTGGTCAGGTTTGACCTGGGGCGCCCAGTTGACTCTGCTGACGTCACAGTGACGTGGTGTTGACGCCATAAATCATTTCTGGATTTATTATTATTCAGGAAATTTCAGAAAATAGCTAAAACTTCAATAAATCATAGAAAATTAACCGTAACTCCAAATGAAATAATTTATATATGAAAAATTATCAGAAAAATTCAAGGAATCCATCTATACCATTTTCATGCATGTTAGAACAACTTATAGCTGCTGTTTAGCACAAATCAATTAAATGGCATTTGAATAATCACATATGGAGTTTGAATTTGAATCTTGTATTCAAACCAACTTCATTTAATCTGTTGCTAGTTGCATTAGCCCAAAACACATTCATATTGCCATGTCATGAGCATGCATCATATTGTGCATTGCAAAGATTGTATTTCTTCTTTGTTGCCGGTGTTTGTCCTCTCTCGATAGATGTGACTCCGACGACGAGATCGATGACACCGATGAAGAACTATGTTATCTTCAGAAGTGCCAGGCAAGCAAAACCCCCTTGTTCATTCCGATAAAATCCCACTCTCTCGCTTCTGCTCTCTATTACTGCATTAGGACAACAACGATTCAACTGTTACTTGCTGCGGTAGCTGAACCCCCTTATCCTTTGCATGACCTGTCATTGCCACAGTAAATAGATGAAACCCACTAGCATGAGTAGGAGTTGTTTGAGCCCTGATGTGCCTACTCATTTATGCTTGTTTGTCATGCCTGCTACTGCTTAGAGTTGAGTCAGGTCTGATCCATCGGGGATGAATCAGAGGCGTGTGAACATGTCCTACTGTGTGTGAGCTAAGTGTATGAACACGATTTGGTAAAGGTAGCGGTGAGAGGCCATGTAGGAGTACATGGTGGGTTGTCTCATTGCAGCCGTCCTCAGGAACTGAGTTCTGTGTTTGTGATCCATGATCAGTTACTACCACACATTGGGCTCCGGGCGCTCCAAGCTCTCTCGACTTATTAATCAACATGATCTCTGTCCAGGAGTTGCAACTAGTTTCTGGTGTTTGTAGGTAGTGTTAGTAGTCTACCAAGTGGCACCCGGTACAGGTGGGCTTGGGACAGACTAGGCACAGTGGCACGGTGTACCAAGTGGCACCCGGATGGTGGGCTTGGGAACCCTGCTCACATCGTTTGGGGCCGTAAGCGACACCCCGGCCGGATCTCCTTGCGGATGGAACCCGAATAGGCGATAAACCTGGACTAGAGACTTGTTCGGTTAGTCAGGTCGTGGCCGACTCCCTCGCCCGGCTTCCGCTTGAAGGTTGCCGAGGTACATGACGTGTACAGGGCGATAAGTGGCGAAAGCGTGTGTGAAGAAGTACACCCCTGCAGGGTTAACATCATCTATTCGAATAGCCGGATTCCTCGGATATGGAAACTTGGACCCCTTGTACAGTTCATAGACAATTGAAAGTGGATACTCTAAAATACGCAAGATAAGCGTGAGTGCTATGGATGGCGTTCTCGTAGGGAGACGGAGCGGATCCATAGTGGTGTATTGATATGGTGAATATGTGGACTCGTGTGCGCCACCTCAACAGAGTTACTTGCAGTCGTAGTTCAGGATAGCCACCGAGTCAAAGCTGGCTTGCTGCAGTTAAACCCCACCATCCCCTTTGTTGATAATGATGCATATGTAGATAGATCTGATGTAAGTCTTGCTGGGTACATTTGTACTCATGTTTGCCTATTTTATGTTTTGCAGAGAGACTTCAGTCTCGCTAGTAGTTCCGCTTGGACTTTGATGTTTAGCTTGTTACCTCAGCTACGATCTTGTGCCCTCGGCAGGATCTGGTAGATAGTCAGGCTTCTCAGCCTTTTTCATTTATAACTGTCTGTACTCAGACATGTTAAGCTTCCGCTTGTGCTTTGACTTGTATGCTCTGATTGTTGGGTCATGAGACCCATGATTGTATTATCTCGCTCCTCGGAGCCTATTGAATAAATACTTGAGTCGTAGAGTCATGTTGTGATGCCATGTTGTGTTTGCACATATCGAGCATATTGTGTGTATGTTATTGAAATGCTTGGTATGTGTGGAATCTGACTATCTAGCTGTTTATCCTTAGTAGCCTCTCTTACCGGGAAATGTCTCCTAGTGTTTCCACTGAGCCATGGTAGCTTGCTACTGCTCCGGAACGCTTAGGCTGGCCGGCATGTGTCCTTCTTCGTTCCTGTGTCTGTCCCTTCGGGGAAATGTCGCACGATGAATACCGGAGTCCTGTTAGCCCGCTACAGCCCGGTTCACCGGAGTCCTGCTAGCCCAGTGCTACAGCCTGGATTCACTCGCTGATGACCGACACGTTCGATGTTGGGTCATGGATGCCTGTCCCTGTAAGTTTGTGCCACTTTGGGTTTACGACTAGCCATGTCAGCCCGGGCTCCTTATCATATGGATGCTAGCGACACTATCATATACGTGTGCCAAAAGACGCAAACGGTCCCGAG
Source organism: Triticum aestivum (assembly GCF_018294505.1). Taxonomy (NCBI): domain Eukaryota; kingdom Viridiplantae; phylum Streptophyta; class Magnoliopsida; order Poales; family Poaceae; genus Triticum; species Triticum aestivum. Next base: position 101,613,237 of record NC_057803.1, read on the forward strand.
CAAAGGTAAGGCGACACCCGTGGGAATACCGTGCGTGAGGCCGCAAAGTGATATGAGGTGTTACATGCTAGATCGATGTGGCATTGAGTCGGGGTCCTGACAGCGTTGGTATCAGAGCTTGACTGCCTGTAGGATTACCAAGCCAAACTGGTCGAAGTTGAGTCTAGAAATGCTTTAGTTATATAAGGGAATTGATTGTGGGATGGAACGTAAGGCTCTTTTTACTCCTTATACCTCAAGGCCTTCTGATCTGAGTCCTCATCTTCTCTTCTACGGGGATTAAGAACTAGGCTATCTCTTCTTTCTATCAGGATCACGTGTTACTAATCCATGGACTTATAAGATTGTTGGATTTAAGCTTGAGTTCAGTTCCTACGACTTCTGTATGTTAACTGTTGATCTCGAAACTTTGATATTGTGCTCTGAGTGGTTATGCCACCATTTTTGTGAATGTCTCAAATCTTTTCTGAGCATTTACAGCCGTTATGCTGTCCGAGTCATCCCAGGTTTCTAAATAGTCAGATGCAGTTGCAAATCCCTTCCTCCTGTTTCCGATGTGCCTTTGGTCAGATTAATCACACAGATCAGTGAGTTGAGGTACATTATTGCCTTGACATATACGTTGGAGCTGGTATTATGACCCTAGGTGTTTTAGGGGATCATCTAGTAATTTAGCCATGATTTGTGCCCCAGTGTGATGATTCTGGCCTTTATTCTCGAACGCATTCCGTGATGCTACTTAGTAGTAGGTATTCTATTTCTGGGTTTTCGAACCGAGATTCACTCTACTTACTTCATGTTGATAGTGTTGCTAGTTCCTTTAGGATATTAGTAACCTTTGTGATAGTCCTCGAAGTTCGTGGTATTTCCTTCTTCCAAATACTATGAACCACTTTATGGCAGAAGTTCTTTGAACCAAAAGATCACAACCAGAGCTCTTGATGAGTTCTCGATTCTATGTTGTGACTCTGCCAGTTCTACCTTTCCGCATGGATTATCCGAAAGAAATATGTCGAACCCGTTCGACATGCTAGTCCATGCATCCACAACTCGGAAAATCATATGTTCCTTTGAGTTGTCCCTCTTTAATTGTCTTCTGACCCTCGTCTATCAATTGATAGTCAAGATTATGTGTGCATTCGTTCATCGATGCCTATTGCTCTTGTGGTCTGTCAAGCCATTCTATTCCGGAATGACTAGGAGAAACAAACTCCAGTACCTCATCCATATCCAGGATTGGGTCAAAGTAGTTGTATTCCGCAGATCAAAATGCCAATCCAGCTTTTGTTCTGTTCTACCTTGAAGTCTTACCCTCTTTATGTCAGGATGGTCATGAGAATTGCACCACCTCTTATGAACTATTGACACAGTGATACTTCTCTCCATCATTATTCATTTCTCGGTTCCCGTGTTGTTGTAACCGGAACGCCGACAAGTGAATCGTGATGTGTGAAATCTATACTGCTAGCAACTCCATTGCTTGGTAGTTAAATGGACGATAACCTCATTCTTAGGGGGTTCTCACTCATTGATCATATCGTCTTGCCCTCAAAAGAAAGATTGCTCTCGAGCTTAGTAACATACCGGTGGTTCGTGATTTTCCGAATATCTTCTCGGAAGTATTACCAGGTTGTCACCTGACCGCTATGTTGAGTTCGTGATCAAGTTGGTTTATTCCTGTAAATCACCCCTTCTCCGAGAGTCTGTGTTGGATACCCCTGAGCTAGATGGTTAAGCTGAACAGCAACTTGGAGAGTTGGAAGATAAAAGCTTGCCTGACTTAGTTCGTTCCAAAGGGATATTCTTGCGTAGTGTGTGTTGAAGAAAGATGATATCTTCATCGATTGGTCCCTGTGATCAGTTGTTGGACCTATTGTCTTATCAATCCCTTGATTTGAGTGTGGGCTATCGTCAATCAAATCAGTACCAACGATGCTCGTAATGTTGTATTACTCGTGGTTGATCCCTCGAGCATATACCATTACATCTTTTGGTCTGACCAATGCTATCACCGTGTTCACTTAACTATGGAATTCCTTTTAAAAGGAAACCCGGATGAATTGTTGTTGAGCCCATTGACAACATCCTTATCTCCTCCATGATTTTGTTGAACATCAAGCTAGTGTTGGAAACTTGTGTAAGCATTTCTTCGTGTTTCGTTCATGAAGCATATGTTTGGATGAAAGAAGTGACTTACTTTGATTCACGTGCATTTGATGTAAGTTGCCGCCGTGAATTCGAGAAAGCATGTTTTTACCTCCTCTGGAACCATCCCAAGTCAGTTATGCACGTGCGAAGTATTCTGTGGTTTGATAGACTGATCATCTTCATTCCATATGTGTATCCTAGCACACCAAGCCACTGACTGATTTGTTGAAGGAGAAGGAGTATCTTCATAAGAGCTAATCCGGACTTATGAAAGAACTTCGATATCCTCGCTGATGGTTCCCAACGAGAACTCGGTAGTGTTTTATTGTAAGACTACCATGTGATCATGTTTGTCTGAGGCAGCGTGTTCACACATGTGTAGCAGAACCAGCTCATGTTTTGGAGCTTGCTATCGTAGTTCATTTCCCGAGAATCTCGCAACGTCATTTCGTCGATTTGTGTTGCAAACTTTCATTTTTCTTCCTAGACTCGATGAGTCTGGAATATCCTGACACCAACCAGATCTAAATCTCAGGCAGATATGATGGTTGGAACATTTCCCAAGAACTATAATATTGGTCCTTCGATAACCGGTAAAGTGGATGTCGTGGCCAACACACCCAGCCGGAAGACCTATTATTGTAGTATCTTGTTTGAGGAAGTTGGCCACCTCCCCATAAGGATTTCGTAGGATTTACCTTCGTAACTGTTCCTTATGGATTCTATTGCTCCCGAAGTCCGACCTTTACTTGATGTTCTAGTTATCAAACCATATCTATGAATGGGTTACACTAGCACGTCAAGGAGAACATTAGAAGCGGAGTGCTAAATGTCTCTCGGTCGATCATCCAGATTTTATTTCCTTGGCCCCGCCAAGGGTGAAATCTGAGAAAGTGTTATCTTCCTTTGCATCTGCATCTTCCACCGGTATTCATCATGGTAGTAAGTTGCGTTGCCAGGATCCTTGACACGGATATTGGTAAAATCTTGATGATTATGGAAATGCTCAAGTTCTTGAGAGCACGCGCAAGTGCTACGTGTTATCATCGGCACTAACTGGGATTCCTCTCAGTTTCCTCGGCAATGCTATGACCTTTTCAAACAGTGAATTCACTCTCTATTGTTGGGTTCTTCCCTAGTTACCAGAATCATTCCCAACATTTGCATTTTTGCTCCCAGCTTGCACCACCAATGTGCCATTCTACCATGGGTCTCTTCCATTTCCGGTGATAAGCAAATTCATCCATTACGTTGCCTTCAACAAGGTAATCCACATCATCCAAGTCCGAGTATGCCATTCTACCGACCCCCGCCAATCAATTGCTGTGATTTGCCTTAGGCTGATATAGAAAGTCTCAATGATCTCTATATCAAAGGTAATTCTTTTTGCCACTTAAGGGGGTATTCCTATGAGTCACCATCCCTAAGGTGCCTCGTTGTGGTATCATGGCAACTCAACTCCTCGCCACGTTGACAACCGTTCACCACCCTTTTAAGCGTGGAATTGTTGTCTACCTAGTGAACCTTCGACATCTGTTCCACTCCATTCATTTGGACGGATGTTTCATGTCTCAGCTCGAGAGATGTTTCAATGTCTTATTCCATGAGTTGATACTGAGTTGTTCAACCTTTGAGAAGATCGATCCTTCCAGAATCTTTCTTTCCCTCTCGTTGTCAAGTTAGCTAGAGTTCTCGGAGCAAGACGTCGAGACAAAGATGGTGATCGAATCAACGCTCTTATGAAGTGCACCCTGGATCGTGAAGATTATACTAGTTTGCGTTTCCCCTTCATCTTACCCTACGCTTGAATCTCGAGACGAGATTCTTGTTTAGTGGGGGTGAGTTGTCACATCCCTAGTTCTGGCCTGACCTATGCTTGCTTCCATGTGTGCATCATGTTTAAATTCAAATGAAATTTGAATTGAGGAATTTTCAAAAGCCTCAGGAAACCTTTAAAAATAACCAACATTTAAATCTTCTCAAATGAGTCCAAGAAAATGTTCCTGTTATTCCATAGAAATATTGGTAAGAGGTAAAATTCAAACCAATATTTTTGGAATCACAGAGATAATTATTTTGGCCATTTGAATTAATCCAATAACTATTTGCTTTGGATTTATATTTAATATATATTAAATATGACTCCAATAATTCTGGAAGTTGTGAGTGGCTTTGTATATATTTTAGCAAGCCACATAAAAACCTACAGAATTTATAAAAAAATGATTTAGTGTCTAAAACTAAATCAAAACAAACTGCAGAAAATAGAAAAGAGAAAGAAAGAGAGAGCAGAAGGACTACCTGGCGCTCACCTCTCAGCCCACCTGGCCCGGCACTGTGGCTGAGGCCTGGCCCAGCCCACCACCGCCACCTCCCCGTGTCGTCTTCCTCCCTGCCAGGAGGACGGGCACGCGACCGGCGTGCGCGGCCACGCGCCCCGGCCACCTCCTCCCTGCCTGGCTGCCTCCTCCTCCCCTGGTCGCCTCCCGCGACGCCACGCAGCCCCTGGCTCCCTCTCTCACTCTCCTCGCTCCTTCCCTCCGTCCCTATCCCCCTCTGCTCCCTCTCCCTCCCGCGATCGAACGGAGCCCGTCGCCGCCGACCAGCGCTCGCACGGCCGCAGCCGTCCCGAAGCCTCTCCGACACGCCCTCGAGCTCCGCCGGTCCTCCCTCGTCCTCCTCGTCGTCTCACGCGACCAGAAGAGCCCCGGAACACCGCCCCCGACGTTTTCCCCCTCGCCGGCCGCCGAGGACCTTCATCGTCGATTCGCCACCATCGACGCTTCCCCGGCCCCGTCGTCTGCACCGGCCAACTCCCCGTGAGCTCCTCTTCCTTCTCCCCCTTCCTGTTCTCTCATTTGCACGCCGTAGTTGCCGCCTTGCCAACGACCGAAACCCGCCGCCGCCCGCGCTCGTCGCCGGCGAAGCCTCGGTGACCTTTTGGTCCCGTGCGTGCGTCCGTTGCGCTCGCAACGTTCCGTAGAGCAGAACTAGCGTGACAGCCGGCTCGTTTGCAAGCCGCAGCGCCAACCCCGCACCACTCGTAGCTCCGGCTGCCGCCACGAGCTCGACTCCGGCGAGCATGATCCACCCCAGCCCCTCCCATCTGGCTCTCTGGATGCGCAAGAGCGAGGGCTATGCCCTGGTGCCCTCAGCGCGCGAATCCGATGCCCTAGCGCAAGTCCGGCGTGCCCCCGCCGTGCTCTGTGGTCGTCGCCGGCGAAACTCCGGCGGGAGCTGACGTGGCTCCGTCATTAGGAGCTAACCCAGCTGGTTAATCAACCTACAGCCACTAACAGTGGGCCCCACCCCTGGTCAAACCCCAGTCAGCGCTGGGTTTGACCGGGATTAGTTCCTGTGTCACTGACGTGTGGACCCCGCACGTCAGGTTTGACCTGGGACGCCCAGTTGACTCTGCTGACGTCACAGTGACGTGGTGCTGACGCCATAAATCATTTTCTGGATTTATTATAATTCAGGAAATTTCCAGAAATAGCTAAAACTTCAATAAATCATAGAAAATTAACCGTAACTCCAAATGAAATAATTTATATATGAAAAATTATCAGAAAAATTCAAGGAATCCATCTGTACCATTTTCATGCATGTTAGAACAACTTATAGCTGCTGTTTAGCACAAATCAATTAAATGGCATTTGAATAATCACATATGGAGTTTGAATTTGAATCTTGTATTCAAACCAACTTCATTTAATCTGTTGCTAGTTGCATTAGCCCAAAACACATTCATATTGCCATGTCATAGCATGCATCATATTGTGCATTGCATTGATTGTATTTCTTCTGTGTTGCCGGTGTTGTTCCCCCTCGATAGACGTGTACCGACGATGTGATCGATGACACCGATGAAGACTATATTATCTTCAGAAGTGCCAGGCAAGCAAAACCCCCTTGTTCATTCCGATAAAATCCCACTCTCTCGCTCCTGCTCTCTTTTACTGCATTAGGACAACAACGATCAATTGTTACTTGCTGCGGTAGCTGAACCCCTTATCCTTTGCATGACCTGTCATTGCCACAGTAAATAGATGAAACCCACTAGCATGAGTAGGAGTTGTTTGAGCCCTGATGTGCCTACTCATTCATGCTTGTTTGTCATGCCTGCTACTGCTTAGAGTTGAGTCAGGTCTGATTCATCGGGGATGAATCAGAGGCGTGTGAACATGTCCTACTGTGTGTGAGCTAAGTGTGTGAACACGATTTGGTAAAGGTAGCGGTGAGAGGCCATGTAGGAGTACATGGTGGGTTGTCTCATTGCAGCCGTCCTCAGGAACTGAGTTCTGTGTTTGTGATCCATGACCAGTTACTACCACACATTGGGTTCCGGGTAACTCGACCCTCTCGACTTATTAATCAACATGATCTCTGTCCAGGAGTTGCAACTAGTTTCTGGTGTTTGTAGGTAGTGTTAGTAGTCTACCAAGTGGCACCCGGTACAGGTGGGCTTGGGACAGACTAGGCACAGTGGCACGGTGTACCAAGTGGCACCCGGATGGTGGGCTTGGGAACCCTGCTCACATCGTTTGGGGCCGTGAGCGACACCCCGGCCGGATCTCCTTGCGGATGGAACCCGAATAGGCGATAAACCTGGACTAGAGACTTGTTCGGTTAGTCAGGTCGTGGCCGACTCCCTCGCCCGGCTTCCGCTTGAAGGTTGCCGAGGTACATGACGTGTACAGGGCGATAAGTGGCGAAAGCGTGTGTGAAGAAGTACACCCCTGCAGGGTTAACATCATCTATTCGAATAGCCGGATTCCTCGGATATGGAAACTTGGACCCCTTGTATAGTTCATAGACAATTGAAAGTGGATACTCTAAAATACGCAAGATAAGCGTGAGTGTTATGGATGGCGTTCTCGTAGGGAGACGGAGCGGATCCATAGTGGTGTATTGATATGGTGAATATGTGGACTCGTGTGCGCCACCTCAAAAGAGTTACTTGCAGTCGTAGTTCAGGATAGCCACCGAGTCAAAGCTGGCTTGCTGCAGTTAAACTCCACCACCCCCTTTGTTGATAATGATGCATATGTAGATAGATCTGATGTAAGTCTTGCTGGGTACATTTGTACTCACGTTTGCCTATTTTATGTTTTGCAGAGAGACTTCAGTCTCGCTAGTAGTTCCGCTTGGACTTCGACGTTTAGCTTGTTACCTCAGCTACGATCTTGTGCCCTCGGCAGGATCTGGTAGATAGTCAGGCTTCTCAGCCTTTTTCATTTATAGATGTCTGTACTCAGACATGTTAAGCTTCCGCTTGTGCTTTGACTTGTATGCTCTGATTGTTGGGTCATGAGACCCATGTTTGTAATTATCTCGCTCCTCGGAGCCTATTGAATAAATACTTGAGTCGTAGAGTCATGTTGTGATGCCATGTTGTATTTGCACATATCGAGCATATTGTGTGTATGTTATTGAAATGCTTGGTATGTGTGGGATCTGACAACCTAGTTGTTTATCCTTAGTAGCCTCTCTTACCGGGAAATGTCTCCTAGTGTTTCCACCGAGCCATGGTAGCTTGCTACTGCTCCGGAACACTTAGGCTGGCCGGCATGTGTCCTTCTTCGTTCCTGTGTCTGTCCCTTCGGGGAAATGTCACGCGATGAATACCGGAGTCCTGTTAGCCCGCTACAGCCCGGTTCACCGGAGTCCTGCTAGCCCGGTGCTACAGCCTGGATTCACTTGCTGATGACCGACACGTTCGATGTTGGGTCATGGATGCCTGTCCCTGTAAGTTTGTGCCACTTTGGGTTTACGACTAGCCATGTCAGCCCGGGCTCCTTATCATATGGATGCTAGCGACACTATCATATACGTGTGCCAAAAGACGCAAACGGTCCCGGGCAAAGGTAAGGCGACACCCGTGGGAATACCGTGCGTGAGGCCACAAAGTGATATGAGGTGTTACATGCTAGATCGATGTGGCATTGAGTCGGGGTCCTGACAACTAACTATATATTCATAATCTAAACCATGTTCCATACGTGTACACCATGTTTATCACACATAGTATAGTGCCCCGGCCCCTACATTATGACAAGTATTTAGACCTGAGCTGCAAAAGCCACACATTAGCCCAAATTATGATCAATGTTCTATATATTATACGTAGTACTAGCAAGATGCCCATGCGTTCCATAGAACATCAACATGATCAAGGGGAGGCCTAATTTGCAAATATGGAGAGGGGTGTGGGTATCTTTTTTCAAAATTGCCATAGTTTCCTTCCTATCCGTCAGATATAAATCAGACGGCCTATATTGCAGGATGGCAGGCACACCATCATCAACAACTCCATTTTTTTATAAGAGTAGAGATAAAATATATTATATGTAGTATAACATCTTCATAACCACACCATGTGTATCACCGTTATATATATTCACACATGCATCGGTTTAAAACACTATGATAAATTCTTCAAATATCCAAATTCGCTTTTTATAATGAAGTATGATCTCTATTCGTCTTTTACACCCACACAATCCTCTTATCTTTGTAGCTAGCTAGCGCTAACTTTCTCTCGTGCATGCACACGCCCGCATCCCTCTCACCCTCCCTCAGCATTCTCTAGCTCCATCGCGCAAATTCATCTTTTCACTTTAGGTCGTTCACCCATGGTGTGTATAGGCCCCCCAGCTCCTTCTTTACGGCACACATTGATCGATATGCCTCTCTAGCCAGGTGTGCCTAGCACAAACACAAGCTTCCCCTCTTCTCTTATCACCGTCCATGCCTCACTCCCACCACTCTTTTCATCGATCTCGTACTCGCACACTCCTTCCCCCTTGATATAGTATGACTCTCGCACCACCTCCTAGATGCATCCCTCTCTCTCTCTCTATCCTTCTCCCCATGCCTCATTTGCTTCTAACACACACATGCATGTATACCTATCGATATCCCAACATATACCTAAGTCAACTTTAACATCCCCCCCATCGATCGACATACCTCACAAGTTATGTCTCTCCTTTCTCTGAGAAGGGACGTTTGATCTTCCTATGTAGTTATGTCTGCTTACCACAGCCATATCGTCCCCCCTCATCATTCGTGCATGCCTCCTGACCCGTCTCTCACACGCATGTGCATAGATAGGCAGCCATCCCCTCTCTTATTGATATTGCAGGCATGCCCTCCGGTTGTCTAGCAAGCCTATACCACCATTTGTTAGAAGCAACTCCACTACCACCCCCTCCAACACTCTAGCTCTGTCTCTCTCCCAACCTTATTCTTCTCCTACACATATGCATGGATGCCGATCGATCTCCCTTAATACATGAGGTAGATCAATCTCCCTTAATACATGAGGTAGGCTCTCTCCTCCTCCACACATATACCAGCCATTGTACCTCTATAGTTAATTAGGCCTCCCTCCCCCCACCACACACCTATAGTCGAGCGCTGTAGGTAGGTATCCATGCCACAGAGACAAACTGCACCTCCCCCTCTCTCGTTCTAGTAGGCAGCCACTCTATATCTTTGACGTGGGCACACACAAATTCGATGGCACTCTTTATCGACCGTGTGCGCGCACACACACACACATCATCCCTCTCTTCGATTCTATGGACACCTCAAGTCGATGATACCTCCACTCTCTTCTCGTGGATCGCCCCCTCTATATATATGATATATCCAGGACTCTATTTCACACACATTGCATATGTTACATTTTTTTATTGACCCCTCCCCTCCCAAAAAAACTCTCACGAACCCCCACACTATATCTCTCTGCGTGTGTATCTCTCTCACACAACCCCACGTAGGTGGTGTACGTATACAAGAAGAGAATAGGTGACTGTGCATGTACTCACGCTTCGTGCCCAGCCACATCCGCGCGGGTACACGGTGGAGCTCATTTCTGTACGAAATGGCAGCCCATGTGCTAATTTGAACGTGCGTAGTGGTTGTTTACCTATGGAGGTCGTGTACCACGCGTGCAGGAACCAAAGTTCGACTTGATGCATTGGCGTGTTATTTTTAAATAAAGTTATATCGCTCAATGGCACATACATAGAATATAAAATGATTTTTATGGAAAAAAGGTAGTCCGCTCCACTATATACAATGGAGCCTCCCTGCCTGGTTTGTCTCTCCTCAGAGTATCTCACACAAGGCTGCGGTGGCCTCTCTCTCTCTCACCGTTGGTCACTGATCCGGCTGCATCCCGTCCGCCGGCGGAAAGGGAGCACGTGCATCGTTTCTCTGTTCGACGGCGCCGAGGCATCATGTCCCGATCTGTGGTACATGCCGTTCTCTCTGACCAAGCTCTGGCGCGGTAGGGCCTACGCCACCTGCTCGCTGCCGCAGTATGGGAAGATTCCGCCCGTCGCTGCTCCACCGCCTGTCTTCCCACGTCGCTGCATGTGGATCTTCCATAGTTCTTTGCACAAAACGTAGCTCGTCTCGCGTACTTTCCATATTGCAATCTCGTCCTCACACCGTTCTAGACAAACACAACTGTGTTGTTATCTTCCCTTAGGACAAGGAATATGCTTCTTTTTTGTCGCCGCAACTGTCATCAACAATATTTGTCTTTTTACAAATTTCAAATGGGCATATTTTAGAGTGTAGATTCACTCATTTTGCTTCGTATGTGTACTCCCTCTGTTGCTAAATATTTGTCTTTCTAGAGATTTCAACAAGTGACTACATACGGAGCAAAATGAGTGAATCTACACTCTAAAATATGTCTATATACATCCGTATGTAGTAGTTGCTACCTCTTTTAGCACTGCGTTGGTTTTCCCTGAAGAGGAAGGGATGATGCAGCAAAGTAGCGTAAGTATTTCCCTCAGTTTTTGAGAACCAAGGTATCAATCCAGTAGGAGGCTATGCGCGAGTCCCTCGTACCTGCACAAAACAAATAAATCCTTGCAACCAACGCAAATAGGGGTTGTCAATCCCTATAGGGCTACTTATGAGAGTGAGATCTGATAGATATGATAAGATAATATTTTTGGTATTTTTATGATAAAGATGCAAAGTAAAATAAAGGCAAAGTAAATAGCAAAGTAAATAACTAAGTAGTAGGAGATCAATATGATAAATATAGACCCCGGGGCCATAGGTTTCACTAGTGGCTTCTCTCGAGAGCATAAGTATTCTACGGTGGGTGAACAAATTACTGTTGAGCAATTGACAGAATTGAGCATAGTTATGAGAATATCTAGGTATGATCATGTATATAGGCATCACGTCCGACACAAGTAGACCGACTCCTGCCTGCATCTACTACTATTACTCCACTCATCGACCGCTATCCAGCATGCATCTAGAGTATTAAGTTACAAACAGAGTGACGCCTTAAGCAAGATGACATGATGTAGAGGGATAGACTCATGCAATATGAAGAAAACCCCATCTTGTTATCCTCGATGGCAACAATACAATACGTGCCTTGCTGCCCTTACTGTCACCGGGAAAGGACACCGCAAGATTGAACCCAAAGCTAATCACTTCTCCCATTGCAGGAAAGACCAATCTAGTAGGCCAAACCAAACTGATAATTCAAAGAGACTTGCAAAGATAACCAATCATACATAAAAGAATTCAGAGAAGAATCAAATATTATTCATAGATAGACTTGATCATAAACCCACAGTTCATCGGTCTCAACAAACACACCGCAAAAAGAAGATTACATCGAATAGATCTCCACAAGAGAGGGGAGAACATTGTATTGAGATCCAAAAAGAGAGAAGAAGCCATCTAGCTACTAACTATGGACCCGTAGGTCTGAAGTAAACTACTCACACTTCATCGGAGAGGCTATGGTGTTGATGTAGAAGCCCTCCGTGATCGATGCCCCCTCCGGCGGAGCTCCGGAACAGGCCCCAAGATGGGATCTCGTGGATATAGAAAGTTACGACGGTGGAATTAGGGTTTTGGCTCATGTTCTGATCGTTTGGGGGTACGTGGGTATATATAGGAGGAAGAAGTACGTCGGTGGAGCAACAGGGGGCCCATGAGGGTGGAGGGCGCGCCTGGGGGGGCATGCGCGCCCCCTACCTCGTGGCCTCCTGTTAGTTGGCTTGACGTAGGGTCCAAGTCTCCTGAGTTGTATTCGTGAGAAAATCACGTTCCCGAAGGTTTCATTCCGTTTGGACTCCGTTTGATATTCCTTTTCTTCGAAACCCTAAAACAGGCAAAAAAACATCAATTCTGGGCTGGGGCTCCGGTTAATAGGTTAGTCCCAAAAAAAATATAAATTGGATAATAAATCCCAATAATGTCCAAAACAGTAGATAATATAGCATGGGGCAATCAAAAATTATAGATACGTTGGAGACGTATCAAGCATCCCCAAGCTTAATTCCTGCTCGTCCTCGAGTAGGTAAATGATAAAAACAGAATTTTTGATGCGGAGTGCTACTTGGCATAATTTTAATGTAATTATTCTTAATTGTGGTATGAATATTCAGATCCGAAAGATTCAATATAAAAGTTCATATTGACATAAAAATGATAATACTTCAAGCATACTAACTAAGCAATTTTGTCTACTCAAAATAACATGGCCAAAGAAAGTTCATACCTACAAAATTGTATGGTTTAGTCATGTTTCATTTTTGTCACACAAGAATGCTATCATCATGCACAACCCCGATGACAAGCCAAGCAATTGTTTCATACTTTAGTAATCTCAAACCTATAAACTTTCACGCAATATATGAGCGCGAGCCATGGACATAGCACTATAGGTGGAATAGAATATAATGAGGGGGGTTATGTGGAGAAGACAAAAAAGGAGGAAGTCTCACATCAACGAGGCTAATCAATGGGCTATTGAGATGCCCACCAATTGATGTTAATGCAAGGAGTAGGGATTGCCATGCAACGGATGCACTAGAGGTATAAATGTATGAAAGCTCAACAAAAGAAACTAGTGTGTGTGCATCCAACTTGCTTGTTCACGAAAACCTAGGGCACTTGAGGAGGTCCATTGTTGGAATATACAAGCCAAGTTCTATAATGAAAAATTCCCACTAGTATATGAAAGTGATAACATGAGAGACTCGCTACTATGAAGATCATGGTGCTACTTTGAAGCACAAGTGTGGCAAAGGATAGTAACATTGTCCCTTCTCTCGTTTTCTCCCATTTTCTTTTTTTTCTTTGGCCTTTTCCTTTTTATGGCCTTTCCTCTTTTTTTTATATTCCTCACTTGGGATAATGCTCTAGAAAATGATGATCATCACACTTCTATTTATTTACAACTCAATGATTACAACTCGATACTAGAACAAAGATGACTCTATATGAATGCCTCCGGCGGTGTACCGGGATATGCAATGAACCAAGAGTGACATGTATGAAAGAATTATGAATGGTGGCTTTGCCACAAATACTATGTCAACTACATGATCATGCTAAGAAATATGACAATGATGAATGTGTCATGATGAATGGAATGATGGAAAGTTGCATGGCAATATATCTTAGAATGGCTATGGAAATGCCATAGTAGGTAGGTATGGTGGCTGTTTTGAGGAAGATATAAGGAGGTTTATGTGTGAAAGAGCGTATCATATCACGGGGTTTGGATGCACCGGCGAAGTTTGCGCCAACTCTCAATGTGAGAAAGGGCAATGCACGGTACCGAAGAGGCTAGCAAGGATGGAAGGGTGAGAGTGCGTATAATCCATGGACTCAACATTAGTCATAAAGAACTCACATACTTATTTCAAAAATCTACAAGTCATCAAAAACCTCGGTACTACGCGCATGCTCCTAGGGGGATATATTGGTAGGAAAAGACCATCGCTCGTCCCCGACCGCCACTCATAAGGAAGACAATCAAATAACACCTCATGTTTCAAATTTGTTGCATAAAGTTTACCATACGTGCATGCTACGGGACTTGCAAACCTCAACACAAGTATATCTCAATTTCACAACTACTCAACTAGCACAACTTTGATATTATTACCTCCATGTCTCAAAACAATCATCAAGCATCAAACTTCTCTTAATATTCAACACACTCATAAGAAAGTTTTATTATTAATCTTGCATACTAAGCATATTAGGATTTTAAGAAAATTACCATGCTATTGAGACTCTCAAAATAATCTAAGTGAAGCATGAGAGATTAATAGTTTCTATAAAACAAATCCACCACCGTGCTCTAAAAGATATAAGTGAAGCACTAGAGCAAATTATATAACTCAAAAGATATAAGCGAAGCACATAGAGTATTCTAACAAATTCCAAATCATGTATGGCTCTCTCAAAAGGTGTGTACAGAAAGGATAATTGTGGTAAACTAATAAGCAAAGACTCAAATCATAGAAGACGCTCCAAGCAAAACACATATCATGTGGCGAATAAAAATATACCTCCAAGTAAAGTTACCGACAGAAGTAGACGAAAGAGGGGATGCCTTCAAGGGCATCCCCAAGCTTTGGCTTTTAGGTGTCCTTAGATTATCTTGGGTGTGCCATGGGCATCCCCAAGCTTAGCCTCTTTCCACTCCTTGTTCCATAATCCATCAAATCTTTACCCAAAACTTGAAAACTTCACAACACAAAACTTAAAGTAGAAAATCTCGTGAGCTCCATTAGCGAAAGAAAACAAAAGACCACTTCAAGGTACTGTAATGAACTCATTATTTATTTATATGGGTGTTATACCTACTGTATTCCAACTTCTCTATGGTGTATAAACTAATTTACTAGCCATAGATTCATCAAAATAAGCAAACAACACACGCAAAACAGAATCTGTCAAAAACAGAACAGTCTGTAGTAATCTGTAGCTAGCGCAATATCTGGAACCCCAAAAATTCTAAAATAAATTTATGGACTTGAGGAATTTATCTATTAATTATCTGCAAAAATAATTAACCAAATAGCACTTTCCAAATAAAAATGACAGCAGTTCTCGTGAGCGCTAAAGTTTCTGTTTTTACAGCAAGTTCAACAAGACTTTCCCCAAGTCTTCCCAGCGGTTCTACTTGGCACAAACACTAATTAAACACAAAAAACACAAACAAAACAGAGTCTAAATAATTTATTTATTACTAAGCAGGAGCAAAAAGCAAGGAATAAAAATAAAATTGGGTTGCCTCCCAACAAGCGCTATCGTTTAACGCCCCTAGCTAGGCATAACAAGCAAGAATAGATCTAGGTATTGCCATATTTGGTAGGCAATCCATAAGTGGCTCTCATAATAGATTCATAAGGTTATTTAATTTTCTTTCTAGGAAATTGTTCCATGCCTTTCCTTAACGGAAATTGGAATCTAATATTTCCTTCCTTCATATCAATAATTGCACCAATCGTTCTAAGGAAAGGTCTACCAAGAATAATAGGACATGAAGGATTGCAATCTATGTCAAGAACAATAAAATCTACAGGCACATAATTCCTATTTGCAACAATAATAACATCATTAATTCTTCCCATAGGTTTCTTAATAGTGGAATCCGCAAGGTGCAAGTTTAGAGAGCAATCATCAAAATCACGGAAACCTAACAAATCACACAAAGTCTTTGGAATCGTGGAAACATTAGCACCCAAATATCATAAAGCATAGAATTCATGATCTTTAATTTTAATTTTAATAGTTGGTTCCCACTCATCATAAAGTTTTCTAGGGATAGAAACTTCCAATTCAAGTTTTTCTTCATAAGATTGCATCAAGGCATCAACGATATGTTTAGTAAACGCTTTATTTTGACTATAAGCATGAGGAGAATTTAGTACGGATTGCAACAAGGAAATACAATCAATCAAAGAGAAATTTTCATAGTTAAATTCCTTGAAATCCATAATAGTGGGTTTAGCAACATCTAGGGTTTTAATTTCTTCAATCCAGCTTTTATCAAATTTAGCATCAAGATCAGCAAATTCAGAATTCTTGGAACGCCTTCTATGTAAAGGTGGATCATATTCAGTCCGATAATTATCAAGATTCATATTGCAAAACAAAGATTTAATAGGGGACACATCAATAACTTTTAGATCTTCATCATTATTTTCATAGGAACTAAAAGAACACGCTTTTATAAAGGCATCTTTCTTAGCACGCATCCTAGCGGTTCTTTCTTTGCACTCGTCAATGGAAATTCTCATGGGTTTGAGAGACTCATTGATATCATGCTTAGGTGGAATAGATCTAAGTTTTAAAGAATCAACATCAAGAGCAATTCTACCAACGTTCCTAGCCAAATCTTCAATCATATCATTAAAATTCTTTTGCGTAGTAATAAATTCTTTAATATTAGAATCAAAATCAGAGGGCATCTTATTATAATTTCCATAAGAATTGTTGTAGGAATTACCATAATTATTAGAGGGATTACTAGGATAAGGCCTAGGATTGAAATTTCCTCTATACGCATTATTACCAAAATTGTTCCTACCAACAAAATTCACATCCATAGATTCATTATTATTCTCAATCAAAGTAGACAAGGGCATATCATTAGGATCTGAAAAACACTATTATTAGCAAATAATTTCATAAGTTCATCCATCTTTCCACTCAAAACATTAATTTCTTCTATCGCATGCACCTTTTTATTAGTAGATCTTTCAGTATGCCATTGAGAATAATTAACCATAATATTATCTAGGAGTTTAGTAGCTTCTCCTAAGGTGATTTCCATAAAAGTGCCTCCCGCGGCCAAAATTCAATCCGGCATAAAAATTTTGTATGATCATCCACAAATTTAAACCATGAGTAGGGCAATTACGTATCATTAATTTCATTCTCTCCCAATCTTGTGCAACATGTTCATGATCAAGTTGCTTAACGTTCATAATATCGTTTCTAAGAGAGATGATCTTAGCGGGAGGAAAATACTTAGAGATAAAAGCATCTTCGCACTTATTCCATGAATCAATACTTTTTAGGCAAAGACAAAAACCAAGCTTTAGCACGATCTCTAAGCGAAAAAGGAAATAGCTTCAATTTAACAATATCATTATCCACATCTTTCTTCTTTTGCATGTCACACAAATCAATGAAGCTATTTAGATGGGTAGCGGCATCTTCACTAGGAAGGCCGGAAAACGGATCTTTCATCACAAGATTCAGCAAAATAGTATTAATTTCACAAGATTCAGCATCGGTAAGAGGAGCAATCGGAGTGCTAATAAAATCATTATTGTTGGTATTGGTGAAGTCACACAATTTAGTATTATCTTGAGCCATCACGACAAACAAGCAAACTAACACACAAGCAAACAAAAAGCAAGCGGGCAAAAAGAGGCAAATAGAGAAAGAGAGGGAGGATAGAGAGAGAGGGCGAATAAAACGGCAAGGGTGAATTGGGGGGAGAGGAAAACGAGAGGCAAATGGAAAATAATGTAATGCGGGAGATAAGGGTATGTGATGGGTACTTGGTATGTTGACTTTTGTGTAGACCTCCCCGGCAACGGCGCCAGAAATCCTTCTTGCTACCTCTTTTAGCACTACGTTGGTTTTCCCCGAAGAGGAAGGGATGATGCAGCAAAGTAGCGTAAGTATTTCCCTCGGTTTTTGAGAACCAAGGTATCAATCCAGTAGGAGGCTACGCGCGAGGCCCTCGTACCTGCACAAAACAAATAAATCCTCGCAACCAACACAAATAGGGGTTGTCAATCCCTATAGGTCCACTTACGAGAGTGAGATCTGATAGATATGATAAGATAATATTTTTGGTATTTTTATGATAAAGATGCAAAGTAAATAACTAAGTAGTAGGAGATCAATATGATAAAGATAGACCCAGGGGCCATAGGTTTCACTAGTGGCTTCTCTCGAGAGCATAAGTATTCTATGGTGGGTGAACAAATTACTGTTGAGCAATTGATAGAATTGAGCATAGTTATGAGAATATCTAGGTATGATCATGTATATAGGCATCACGTCCGAGACAAGTAGACTGACTCCTGCCTGCATCTACTACTATTACTCCACTCATCGACAGCTATCCAGCATGCATCTAGAGTATTAAGTTAAAAACAGAGTAACGCCTTAAGCAAGATGACATGATGTAGAGGGATAGACTCATGCAATATGAAGAAAATCCCATCTTGTTATCATCGATGGCAACAATACAATATGTGCCTTGCTGCCCTTACTGTCACCGGGAAAGGACACCACAAGATTGAACCCAAAGCTAAGCACTTCTCCCATTGCAAGAAAGATCAATCTAGTAGGCCGAACCAAACTGATAATTCGAAGACACTTGCAAAGATAACCAATCATACATAAAAGAATTCAGAGAAGATTCAAATATTATTCATAGATAGAGTTGATCATAAACCCACAATTCATCAGTCTCAACAAACACACCGCAAAAATAAGATTACATCAAATAGATCTCCACAAGAGAGGGGGATAACATTGTATTGAGATCCAAAAAGAGAGAAGAAGCCATCTAGCTACTAACTATAGACCCGTAGGTCTGAAATAAACTACGCACACTTCATCGGAGAGGCTATGGTGTTGATGTAGAAGCCCTCCATGATCGATGCCCTCTTCAGCGGAGCTCCGGAACAGGCCCCAAGATGGGATCTCGTGGATACCGAAAGTTACGGTGGTGGAATTAGGGTTTTGGCTCCTGTTCTAATCGTTTGGGGGTACGTGGGTATATATAGGAGGAAGAAGTACGTCGGTGGAGCAACAGGGGGCCCACGAGGGTGGAGGGCACGCCTGGGGGGGCAGGCGCGCCCCCCTACCTCGTGGCCTCCTGTTAGTTGGCTTGACGTAGGGTCCAAGTCTCCTGAGTTGTATTCGGTGAGAAAATCACATTCCCGAAGGTTTCATTCCATTTGGACTCCGTTTGATATTCCTTTTCTTCGAAACCCTTAAACAGGCAAAAACAGCAATTCTGGGTTGGGCCTGCGGTTAATAGGTTAGTCCCAAAAATAATATAAAAGTGGATAATAAAGCCCAGTAATGTCCAAAGCTGTAGATAATATAGCATGGAGCAATAAAAAATTATAGATACATTGGAGATGTATCAGTAGTCCATTTGAATCTCTAAGAAGACAAATATTTGAGTTGTCACTTGTTGAAATCTCTAGAAAGACAAATACTCCGGAGTATATTTAAGAACCGAGGGGGTAGTGCACAGCCGCATGGGAGACTCAGACCGGTCGTTGCGCCGCATTAATAGTGAGTAATGTGCAGTCAAATCATAAGCCCCACCTTTCCCACTGTAAGTTGCTCGGAAGAAGCAACCATCAATATGCTCTTCTTTGAATCCGCTCATACTACTCCATCGTCACTGTTTATAGAGCGCGCTTCAGAAAAAGAGAAAATCTCTGGGACCAAGGCGTCTAGCGATCGGCCTGAAAAATAGTATTGGTAGTTATAGCATGACGTCTATTAGTAGAGGAAATAATGCGTACAAACATGCATGCAGTGCTTCCACCCCGGGTACACACATGCATGCACTTACTCCACTCCGTAGTGCTACATCGAGAGAAAATTGCGGTTACCATGCCCTAATTAATTGAGCATTAAACCAAACGCGTCTAAAGTCTCTCTGGTGGTGGAAATGCATTGAGAGAAATGCATCATAATGAAGCTGCCCTGTAAACTGTGATTGAGGGAGGAGTAGTATGAAGGTGCAAAACCAAGTACGCGTATGGCCAGTCGGTCAACGCACCTCCTCTTGGCATATCACTAACATGTGGGACCGGAGTGTGAGCAAACCGATCTCAATTGACGGCAAAATGACCAACTCACCATTCATTGAGAGAGACAAGGAGCAAGAACACACAAACGGGCTCGCACGGAGGCCAAGATATATTCGAGCATGGTTGATCGATATCATCTTTACATGTTGGGCTGCCGTTTTCCGCCCTTCTCTGGAATAAAAATGTACTTTATTAGAGATTAAAAAAATAAGAGTACAGAGGCTCCACCATGTGGTTCTAGTAGTAGTACTACTCGTACTACTAAAGCTTGCGCTTGGCTCTTCGCCTCTTCGTGAAGTCAAACAATGATGGTACTCCGCATGTTCGGTACTAGTATAGTGTATGCCTCTGGCAATCTGACACCGAATGAACTGATGCATGTCCACCGCCTGGGCGAGGGTACGTTGCATTAGTCAAAAGGCGTAAGCGAGCTTCACCTTGTCCTACAAGCTTCTCCTTGTTCTGCGAGTTGATGGGACACACCAACAAGTAGTGCTAGTCCATACTCCCTCCTTTCAGGTTAATATGGCTTAATCTTGTTTGCGGGTAAATGAGAGAGCTTTATTCATATATAAGCATTATTAGGACGATCAGCCAAGACACTGGTCACTAGGAAGCGAGGTACCCCGCAAAAAAAGAAGTAGGAAGCGAGGTGTTTCATCAAGCCAGCTCTCGGCCACATTCAAAGTGCAGCAAGCATGGTTCGCACAAAGATACGCCGCAAGGTTTGCTGACCTGTTTACATGCTGAATAACGAAAAAAGAGGAAATATTATCGAGCACTCCTATTTGTAACAGGATATGGGCCAGAATTAAGTGAGACTTGTGGCGAGTGTTCCATGCAATCAACTTCCATTATCACATGCGAGAACCCTCGAAGAGAACCAAATGTGTTGAAGATTGCTTTATCACATTTTAAAAATATAATAAGAGTGCAGATGCTCCTCCATCCGGTTCCTGGTACTAGTATAGTACATACCTCTATAGACTATAGTAGTAGTACTAGTACTAGTAAACTTTGCGCTTGGTTGTTCGCCTCTTCGAGAAGTGCAACAACAATAGTACTAGTACAGTGTATGCTTTTGACAATCTGACACCGAATTAACTGTTGCACGTCGACAGCCTGAGCGAAGGAGAGCTTGCATTAGTTAAAAGTTTCTCCTTGTCCTATGAGCCACCACGCGCAAGCTTCTCCCGTGATGCAAGCTTCTCCTCATTCGGCAAGTTGACGGGACACAGCAAAGTAATGCTAGTCCATACTGCCTCCTCTCCGGTTAATATGGCTTAAGTTCAAACGAGATAAATACACTATCTGTCACTATATATTTGTAAAAATAAAGCCAGTGGACTTCATAATATGCTCATTGCGCTCAATATATACATTTTCTGGTGTTCATACGGTCACTAGCTCACCCTGGCTGAGTATGTGTGTGCATGCACATGTAGGTTGATCACTTGAGCATGACCGTGTGTGTTCCGTCGTGTGCTCAGACATGCATGCATTAGGGCATCGCGCGCGTTTTTGCGTCCATGTGTACGTGTGACTGTTGCATACACGTAGGGGGAGTATGTGTAGGGGCCACTAAAGGAGCAGTCAAATCACACAGTAAGTTAGTCGGAAGAAGCAACCATCATTTCACTCTTCAATGACACGTACGCAATATAAAATGGTTGATATGGAGAGAAAAATAAAACCACTATATATATACACTAGCAGGAGCCTAACTTACAAGCCTGCTTGCTTGGGTTGCTCTCTTAACAAGCATAGAACGACGGTGGCCACACCGCTGGTCACATAACCGGCCTCATCCCGCAGCTGGGGGAAGGGAACAATGTTCTGCATAGACGCGGTCGACATTGATGAGGGAGAAAATCCACAGTCGGTGCGTCCCAATCGGGGGTCACCGCGGCATGGGCTAATGTCGCGTCCCAACCGCCTTCTAGCTACAGCCCGACGTCCGTTTGGAAAATATTAGTGCATGTCAACAAAAATTATACTAGTATCGATGTTCCGTTTCGAAAAAAGCATATAAGCTGTTACTTCTTACCCAAAGGATCTTTATATCCAACAGACACAAAATATCCATTCGACTGTTTGAAATTACTTTCACTCCTGATCTGATGTCGAGGTAATTGTTGCATCGCCACCAAAACCCACCATCTCTTAAGCTAAAGTAGACCGAGCTAACCCCTATATTAGCATATTACTAAGATAAACAGAAGGCACTGTAGAATCATTTAGGACGTGAGCTTGTCAATCTGAATGTGGAGGGACACCAGCTTAGCCCCAGCCAGCACCTTGGGCGGAACTGTGAAGTAGGTCAGCTCCTGCACGGCGACGTTTCCGAGATCCCTGCTGCTTGTCACCTCCATTTCCACCTTGACGGCGTCGGTCCTGCCTTTGGGCTCCCTCGGCGGGCCGTTCGCCCACAGCTTGGCCACATAGTGCGGCAGTGGGGACGCCGCTCTGATGCAGACGACCGACACGGCGATAGGCGCGCCTATGTAGAGCACGCCGCTCACCAAGGAAAATGCACGGTCGTGCTCCTCCACGAACAGCAAGAGCCGTGGCTCTGATAGCGGCACTTGCAGCCGGAGCGCCTTGCCGTACTGGATCATGTGCACGGGCATGGGTTGCATGGTGCTGATGTGGTGGGAGAGCACTGGCGGCGGGCCTTCGTAGCCGCAGACGGGCACGGGGCATTTAAAGGGCACGAGCGGACACACACTCTGGTGATCGGCGAGCTTGTGGTAAGTGACGTAGAGCACACAGCCTTCGTGCGGGCACTCCACCCTCACCGAGGAGAGGACGGCGTCCACCACCGTGTTCCGCACGTCGAAGCCACCGCCGTGCTCGCACTTCTGGCACTGCCGTTGGTTCCCGGGGCGCTTGACGCGGCAGTCCGCGCAAGCCAGGTGCCCTCCCTTGCACTGCACAAATCAATCGAACAACACATCAATCAAGAAACCTGCACCTTGCTCGATCAACCAAACGGATGAGGTGTATACGAACCTCATACACTAGAGGCTTTAAGGGGCGGAGGCACAAGGGGCAATGGAGCAAGTTGAGGTCCATCGAGACCATAGAGAGCTCCATCGTCGGGTCCTGTTCCGTCTGCATGATCTCGCCCTCCTCGTGCACAACCATCTCTCGCTTTATTAGGGCCGGGGCATTACAAAGCTTTACCGTCACATACTCATACTACTTCAAGGTGCATTAAATCAACACATGCAAGTATCAAAAGGAGAGTCACAGCATGCATGCATGTGTTGTAGTTAATGCATCGGTAAATGCAAATTATTGAAATATATCGAGTGCAGTGCTTTGATGTGTCGCATCAACTCGTACAAGACCGAGAAGTTTGATTACTACAACATGCTCTCGCCTTAACCGCACCTGCCTTTGGCTGCATGACAGGTGGGCCACCGACCTATTGGGCCCACCTATCATGGACGCAAAGGCAGGAGTAGTAAGTCTATGAAGCTGCGTCCCTCCCTCGCCCATGAGCGTGGTGGCTGGCAGGACTAGGAGAAGCTTTTTCGTTCGCTACATGCTCTCCCTCTCATACGCGGTGGACATGCAGCAGTTCAATCAGTGTCAGATGGCCAGAAGCATACTGTAGTACTCCTCCACTGCAGTAGTACTCCCGAAGAGGCGAAGAGCCAAGCGCAGCCTGGACGCTCGTGTGGCAGTTTCCTATGTAGAGTAGTCTAGGATAGTGTGTACCGTGCCTGTAAGCTTAAAATTGTTGGGGTCGGCTCCATGCTATATTTTTTGATTAAAATAATCTTCTGGCCCTACCTGTCATCCTAGTGATTCTAGTTTGCACGCTCATCTGGTCAAGACAGGAATATATATTTTAATTTGTGGTGGGGTAAATGTTAGAGGTTGCAGCAAATGGAGTATTGTACACTGCGGGTCTTTCAGCGTCAACTCGTACAACGATGAGAAGCTTGATTTTACTACTACTACACGCCTTCTCCCTCGCCCATGCGCGCGGTGGCTCGCAGACGAGGACATGCTTTTGCTTATAGTACTACAACAAGCTATCCCTCCTGCTCGTGGTGGATGGACATGCAACAGTGGATTCGATACTATAGAAGCAGTAGTAGTAACATCATTGTTCGTCTTCTCGAAAAGGCGAAGAGCCAAGTGCAACCCGAATGTGGCAGTTGCCACCTTGTAGCATGCATATAGCTAGGCTCTTGCATGAGACAAAATTGCTATGTGAGCCCACTATTGTAGTACTCCCTTCGTTCGGAAATACTTGTCATCAAAATGAATAAAAGGGGATGTATCTAAATGTATATTAGTTCTAGATACATCCTTTTTATCCATTTTGATGACAAGTATTTTCGAACGGAGGGAGTACTTACTAGTATAGCCCTATAAACCAGAAAGGAGAATTTGCCTTTCTAGAGATTTCAACAAGTGACTGGACTACACCGAGACGGAGTACATATGGAGCAAAATGAGTGAATCTACACCGTAAATAAATATGTAGTTCTATCATTTTCCTCTCAGCCTTGGTCGCGGTGCACAATATTGAGTACACTAGTACTATCATCTTGAAATTTACGAAGTCACCATAGGCACCTCGTCGTTGACGGGAACGTCTCCTGACACGCGATAGACGCGAGCGGCAGTCGCCTCCATAGGTGCATGAATGCCAAGGAGGGAGAGGGTAGCGGTTCCTGAGACGTTGAACGGTCAATGATGCATCCTCAAATTACTCTACATGTAGAGGGAATTAATTGGAGAAGCAGAATAGAGCCAGCACGATGTGAATGCAACAGAGTTTGGATTCTCATATAAAGGCGCCCCACCAATCCAAATCCATCTACTCCTTAGTCTCTGCGCAACACTGCTCACTCCAATCCAAGACCAAGTGACCAGAAGCCAGAAGCACCTATGGAGGCAATGGTCACGAGCGACAGTCGACTTTGCCAAATCATCCAAGGCGTCGTCCTGCGGCCCCGCACCATGCACCATTTCCAGACGGTGCTGGCGACCGCGGGCGTCGTAGCCCTCGCCGACGCCGGCTTCGCCTCTCGCATGGACGACATGATGGTCAACTCCATCCACAAGTTTGCCGCCGTCAAGAAGCGTGTAGCGAAAGCTCCTACTAGTCCTTCCAGCCACCATGCTCATGCACGAGGGAGGGGTGCAGCTTCATTGACTTACTGCTCCTGCCTTTGCGTCTATGACAGGTGGGCCCAACAGGTGGTTGGCCCACCTGTCATGCAGCCAAAGGCAGGTGTAGTTAAGGCACCGGAGCTCAGTCCGCGAGGGAGAGGGCGTTGTAGTAATCAAACTTCTCGGTCTTGTACAAGTTGACGCAACACATCAAAGCACTGCACTCGATATAAGTCCTTTTACACATTTCAAATGGACTACTACATATGGATGTATGTAGACATATTTTGCTTTATATGTAGTCACTTGTTGCAATCTCTAAAAAGACTTATATTTGGAAACGGAGGGAGTACAACGCATGCATGCATGCCGTGACTTCCCTTTTGATACTTGCATGTGTTGATTTGATGCACCTTGCCAAATTTTGTCTATAAATTTAACTAACCAAATTTTCATGCATGTCACAAAAAATTACGGGGCTGTTTGGATTGTGACTATGTTTGTCTTATGTTGCCACATTATTTTTCCCACACTTGCCTAACTTGAGTTGATCAAATTGTTAGACACACTTTGGCTTGCCTAAGGGAATCTTGCCACACTTTTTGTGTCTATGACATGTGGGGTTCACTGCTAATAAAAAAATTCTTGTCTTAGATGTGGCTAATAAAAAAGACTTATATTTAGGAACGGAGGGAGTAGAAAATATAAATAATAATGCATGTTGGGGAAACCCATGTTTCCGATAATTTTAGCCGTGGGCTTGTTCACAATTTTTACAAGGGGGTGGTTGTTCATTTAATGGAGGGACTTGTACTAGACTTGAACGATACAAAGTGGGACCTGGCACACCATAACACCACTTGGAACAAGCGAGTAGCTATCTCAAAAAAACAATCAACAACTAAAAAACGGCGACCTGGCACGTAGTACACAATTTTAAACGATTGTTTTGATGGAGTGAAAAAGGAAAACTACCCCACTACATATATATAGGCTGAAGCCTCCGCGCTTGCTTGCTAGGGTTGCTCTATTCACACACTCTCATCCTCTCCAGATCTAAACAAGATAGGGGTGGTAACACTGTCTTTCTCCCTTCAAAAAACACTGTCTTTATATCCTCACCGCTGGTTATAGATCCGGACATATCCCCCTTCGCTGGTGAAGGGGAGGAGGGGTAGCGTTTAGGCCGTCGTCGACAGCGAGGGAGGAGACCCACTACCGGCCGCACCGTTATCTCTGGCCGAGCCCTGGCGCGGGAGGTCCTCCGATCCCTTCGTCGTTGCCCTAGTGTGGGCGGATCCGACCTCCCGCCGCCCACCTATCCATATCCCGATGACCTTCAGGTATATCTTCCTTCAAAACCGCCTTAGGTCTACTTCCCCAGCTCGCTACGTCGCTGCATGTGCATCATTTTCTACCTCTCAGCCCCTCTCGATCGGATGGTCCAACGTCACCTATTTTTTTCATGGAGTCAAATCTTGTACTTGGTTCAAACAAGAAGGGGTTGTTTGGTTTGTGACTAACTTTGCCAAAGGTTGCCACACCTAAGGTTATGCAAGTTTGACTAACTTAGGTGAGTGTTTGGTTCAAGCCACACCTTAGGCAAGCCACACTTGAGCCCCACATGGCATACACACAAAAAGTGTGGCAAGATACCCTTAGGCTTGCCAACTTGTGGCTTTCATTTTGATGAACTAAAAACTTAGACAAGGTTGGCAAAAATGTGTGGCAAAATATGGCAATACTAGGCCTAGAACCAAACAGCCCCTAAACTTAGGCAAGGTTGGCAAAAATGTGTGGCAAAATATGGCAATACTAGGCCTAGAACCAAACATAGTACATTGGACTTGGTACAAACAGGAAGGAAAGAGGGTGAAAGTAGTACAGACTGGTCATCCAACCGGTCTCTTGGTCGAAAAGGGAAATATAGGGGTAACGCTGAACACAGTGGTATGACCAGGACTAGATTTGCTATCCACACATAGGAGTAGGTGGCTAGAGTGAAAAAATGGGACCAACCCAGATATGTTTCTTGGATTTTTGTTTCTCGGGGCAACAAACTATGAATCATCACTTTATGCCCCAGTTTTGGTACATGGTGCTGGACTGCTGGTGCACCCACTGTCCCATGCCCTTATACCAAATATTTAGCTATTCTTAATCTAATGCCCCTGGTAAAAATGAAGCCATCCCACTTTTATAAGCCATGACAAGTTTAGCCAAATGTTTTTGCCTGTAATTGTTTGAGACTCTGACTGTTCCTCTGTAGCTTTTTGTGTAAACAGGGATATCCATTTCACCTGGTTGCTGTTGTGACCTTTTGGTGCACTGCACAAAATTCTTCTTAAAAGGTCCTCTTAAAAGCAGTGACTTTTGTGTTGTTTAACTGGAATGTCAGAATGGAACAGTTGGTTCATTTCGGTGGAACTGCACAAAGGGAGATCTGTGTTCCAATCCTCATCATCCATATTGGCACCATAACCTTCCTTTAGGTAAGAATGATATTTAATGCATGTGTTCATCTCTATTTTGCGACTGCCATGAGAAAATAATGCTATTTTTACTAGTACACTTGTACTCCCTCACTGACAAAACCAATTCTGAAATAGAAGGCCAATCATGTACTTGGTTTCACCAACTGGTGAGGAGAATGAGAAACAGAGCATGAAGAGGAGGAAGAAGAAGAATAAACGGTGCCAAGGCGATCTTGCTGAAGCCAGAGGCCTCAGTCGAGGCCATTCAAGGGCTCCGGCAATGACTACCTTACATGTGAGACGATCCTCCAGGGAGCCCTTCCACTTCTGCTGTCTCACTTAATTAATTAGGAGTACTTAAGTACCACTAATTTATTGCTGCCTAATTTTCCTGTCGGAGTTAAACAAATCTTTAGTAGCACCCTATGCTGAATCATGTACGTGTGTATGTTTGTCTATGGAGGTGAATCATGTGGTGGAGCAGGGAGGTAATATTATTAGTGTCATGACATAATAATGCTATTGTTTTGCATGTCAATTTATTGCCATTGGTTCAATGAGGCAATGTTTTGCGTATTTTCCATCGTGAATTTGATGCTACTGTTAGAGTAATATGCTAATGTCTTTCTATCCTTTCTCACTAAGCTAATGAAGGTTTCACCTTGTTCCTACTTGTGCAAACAGGGATCATGTTGTGCCAATCATACATTTTAGTGGAACTACACAAGACAATACAATGAACTGTATCCCAGCCTGTGCTTTAATTTTGCTGGAAGTTCTTGATAATCTTTCGATATAATCTCAGCACTGGTAAACAAGAGTGATTTCAACCATACATTTGAAGTGCACAAAAATATATACTATTGAGTGATTCCAGTGAGTGCTTTATCATCTCTTATGGGACTACATGAATAAGCTTTTTTCCTCAGGTTGGTACGGGCCTAAGGCCTTCATCCATATTAGTTTGTTGTCATCTCTATTTGTATCGTGCTACTGTCATGAGAAACTCCTTTATCTTTGCACGTTAAAGTTTTGCAACCTATGATACATGGCAATGCTTTGAGTGTTGAGCTAATTGGCACTGATTAAATAAACTAATACCTCTCTTTAAGCAAGACTACTATGTTGCTAACTTTACCCATTAAGATAATGAGGGTGCTTCTATTTGTTAGTGTATGTTTCATCAACTAGTCCCACTATTATAGTAATCTCACTCTCTCAATATATGTGCCAACAGGGATGCTCGATTTTGGTGGAACTGCACAAAAACTTTGGGTGCTTCATTGCCTCGACAGCTTCCGTCCTTTCCTATCAGTCGCTAATCTAGGCCTGCTTTCTTCCTTTGCTATCAGTCGCTTCGCTCATCTCGGCTTCCAGCCAAAGGAAAAAGTAATTGATATCTACCTCACACAAGTTGGTACTGGTCTTTATCCTGATTATTGTGCTTGTCATGTATTGGTAATTTGGTATCGAGCTACTATTTGCCGATTTTATAAAGGAGTAACTTGGAGCCTGAACTCGCAGGCTAATCATTGCATTGGGTGATTTCAGTAGAACTGCACAAAAAGATCAGATGGACAGATACTTATGCTGCTGCTATGTACTCCAAAGTTCACTCAGACAAGCATCGATGTTGACAAGAAGTGCATATATTCATTCGAGTATCAACCGGCATCAACCATTTGTCAAACTCCAAGTATTAGGAGAGTGAACACTAAAAATATTGCTTGGCGCATAGCCCAGAAAAACACAGTCCAGTCTTTGGTCCCAACTTGTGCCTTTGGTTATCGGCAGATATGGTAGCGAACTGTATGGCATGGAGTCTAAAGATTCCAGACAAGTTGGTTGACGCGTATATTCATCTGGCACTTAATCAGTCTGCATGCCAGGGATGCTCCATTTCAGTTGAACTGCACAAAAAATTTGGGTGGTTCATTTTCTCAACCGCCTCCTTTCTCGTCTGCAATGTAGAATTTTGGCGAGCTACAGGACTAAGATGAGCCAGTAAACTAGTTGGATGAAAGTAGTGGCCAAGTTGCTCAAACCTCCCTCGGCACGAGGCCACTATTTGAGGATAAACCTACAAGCAAAGTTCAGATTGTCTGTGCTGCCTCTTATGTACTCGAAAGTTTACTCGTACAAGCATTAATTTTAGCAAGAAGTACCTCCGACTGAACACCATTTACCAGTCTGCAATGTAGAATTTTGGTGAGCTACAGGACCAAGATGAGCCAGTAAACTAGTTGGATGAAAGTAGTGGCCAAGTTGCTCAAACCTCCCTCGGCACGAGGCCACTATTTGAGGATAAACCTACAAGCAAAGTCCAGATTGTCTGTGCTGCCTCTTATGTACTCGAAAGTTTACTCGTACAAGCATTAATTTTAGCAAGAAGTACCTCCGACTGAACACCATTTACCAGTCTGTACCCTAGGTAATTAAAGTTCGTCCATGGATCATATTGGCTGTGATCTCAATCATTTGGATGCATAAACATACTGAACATGTGTATATCTGAATCTTTTTGTGAATTATCTATGAATATTGTTGTGTGATCTATCAATCATTTGGATCCATAGACATGCTGAACTTGTGTATATATGAATCTTTTGAGTTGTTGATAGTGAATGTTGGCTATGAATATGAACGTGTCCTGTGAACCTGAGTTTGATACGAATGTTTACCTTTTCTGTTGTGCTTGGGTGTGAACTTGTTAGTATGCCTACTGTGGGGAATGTGACGTGTGGGTGTCAACGGCACACCTTCTTCCCGAGAAGAATTGCACCTGCTTTGTTAGGGTAGCAACGGCGCATCAGCTCCTTTTAATCTTTTTTCTCTGTCTTGCCCCCTCCCCCGCTCAACCCCTGCCGTAATGTTTTCGGCCTCAAAACAAACATAGTACTGCGTTGTTTTTGGGGCTTGATGAAAAATCGAGTGCTGGTTTCTGTAGGTTGGCCCGCCCAGCAAATGGGCTGCTGGTCCACCACGGACTGGGAGGCTAAAAATACAAGTTGTATGGTGCATAGGCAAGTAAAAAAACGCCATCGAGAGCCATCCACTGAAGAAAAAAATCACTCCTGATGTGCTTCTTCAGTCGTGCCGCCGGCCCCCTCTATAATCCAGTTCGCTCGGGGATCTGGTATCATTTTTTTCCAGAGGGCGAACAAGTATCAGCTAGGCCTAGGTTTTGTATTTTAACATGCGTAGCCCACGACATACGGTGACAGTGGTTTCAACTTATTTTTGAGGTCCATACCGGCCTATGGGCTTTTTCTTAAAGATCGGCAGCCCAATGTATTTTTTTAACCACATTATATATATTTATATTATTACTATTATCGTATATTTTATAGAGACTTATATATACATTATAAAAACATCCCACGTGTTATTAACTTATAAAAGTAAATGTTTAACAGAAGTTGGCAAGGAAAATCCTGGTTGTTTTTGACTCACAGGCAAGGAAAATCCTGGTGATTGCGTACAAAAGCTTGCGAAGATTTTAAGGACCAATGTAATAATAACGCGCTCATTTTTATTTTGAGCAATAACTCGCTAATTTGTTAATTATGTATATAAAAAATGTGCCTCTCCGGTTTATTTTTGATATTAATTGCTCCTTCTAACATAACATTATATATATAACGAGCCCAGCTAATTCGTGTATTTGAAGGAAGTGCAAATGGGCTGGGATTTCTTAGATAATATAAATGGGCCGCATTGACGCGAAATTATTTGTTCACCCAGCCCAGAAAATGGACTGTACATTCTAGAAAACATGGGTTAAATATATGCCACATTTTTGCAGGCTGACATGTGGGCCAATACGTCGAAGCCTACGCAGGGCGTTGTCAACTTGGTCGGCATGCACCTTCAATCTCTTGTCTTCTTCCTCCAGCGTCGCCGGGACCGCCTGGTCCGGCCTCCGGCGGCTAGCGGCTCTGCTTAGCACGCATCGCTGCGAAGCGCTACCCCACCGCCGGCCAGGCTATCCCTCCACCCCTCCACACCTCCTGTTATTCTCCACCGACTGCAGCCCCACGCCGCACCAGAACCAGTTATAACCCTTCTCCTCCACTCAATCTGCGACTCCACTGCCGCGTCTTCCCATCTCCTAGTCGTTCCCGCCCGGGGCCTCACCGCCGTCCACCGCCTCGCTACGCTCAGTGCGGCGTGGTCAACAAACGAGAGTCATCGGAAGAGGAATGTACATGGAGAGCCTGACGTCTGGGACCCACGAGGTCCATGGTCGCACGCAAGGAAAGTTCCTCCTTATTAAGCTGCAAAAAATGTTTCCTCCACCTGACAGTTGGGACCCACCGGCTATATCTTTGCATGGAAGGAAGTGCCTCCTTGTTATGCGAAAAAATTATTCCTCCCGTTGACAGCTGGGACCCGTCAGATTTGGTGGCTGACTTGTGGGCCTACTAAGCGGACGTGTACGCAGGGCTTTGTCAACTTAATCAACAAATGATTCTAGCAGCTGAACCATTGGATGTTAATCCAACAGCAGTGCTCCTTCTTCAACCTCTTTTCTTGCTCCTGTCTCCCATGGGCGGCCCCGTGGCTGTGCTGCCGCGCACCTGAACCAGTCAAGTTTCCCACTCCTCTCCATCTGCGACTCCACTGCCCCGTTTTCCCCATCTCCGGGTCGTTCCAGTCTGGGGCCTCGCCGTTGTCCACCGGCGTTTGGTGCGCTTGGCATGGTGTCGTCAACGTGGTCAACAATCGAGAGCCATCGGAAGATGACTGTATGTGAGAGGCTGACAGTGGGGACGCACCATGCCCATGGACGCATGCATGCAACGGAACGCGGCGTGGTCAAGGAACGACTTCCATCGGAAGTGTACTATACATGGAGAGGCTGACAGCTGGGTCCACAGCCACAGCAAGGAAGTGCCTCCTTATTACGTGGAAAATAATGATTCCTCTACCTAACAACAGGGACCCACCGGACGGGCCACCGTATTTTGTGAAAAAAATGTTTCCCCCTGATTGCTGGGACCCACCGGACGGGTCACCATATTTCGCGAAAAAAACGTTCCCCTCGCTGTCAGCTCGGACCCACCGGAAGTGCCTCCTTATTATGCAGAAAAAATGAATACTCCCCCTACTAGCTGGGACCCACCTTGGTGGGAGGTTGACTTGTGGGCCTACTAAGTTGACGGGGACGGAGGGCTTTGTCAACTTAGTCAATATGAACGATTCTAGCTCTAGTGACTGTACGATGTCCATCCAACGGCCGTAGTGCTTCTTTAACCTCTTGTCTTCATGCTCCAGCCGCCCAAACCAGCGTCGGTCGTGTCGCGTGCTCCTGCCTCCCGTGGACGGCTGTGATGCCGCGGAGGCCTCACCGCCCCTACTACTCCCACCGCTGGCCAGGCCATCCCTCTACTCACCCACTCCCCCTGTTATTCTGCAGTGACGGCAGCCTCACACCGCAGCCGAACTAGTGAACCCTCGTACTCCTCTCCGTGCGGGCTTCTACTACCGCGTCTTCCCTGGCTCCGTGTCGTCCCCTTCCTAGGCCTCACCATCGTCCACCGCCCTGGCGCTCTCGGCATGGCGTGGTCAACATGGTCAAGGAATGACTTCCATCGGACATGGACTGTACGTGGAGAGGCTGACAGCTGGGTCCACGGCCGCAGCAAGGAAGTGCCTCCTTATTACGCGCAAAATAATTATTCCTCCACCTGACAGCGGGGACCCACCGGACGGGCCACCGTATTTTGCAAAAAAAACGTTTCCCCCTGACTGCTGGGACCCACCAGCTACATCTTCACACGCAAGGAAGTGCGTCCAGGCAAAAAAAATGATTCGCCCCCCTGACTGCTGGGACCCACCAGCTACATCTTCGCACGCAAGGAAGTGCCTGATAGTCAGGACCCACCTGGTCGAAGCGTATGTAGCGTTGTCACTCTGGTCACGAACATGTACGTACATACTGGTCGATGTAGAGGCACGCACGTGTCGTAGTAGAGGCGCGCACGTAGCATGTACACGTACGTACAGCGCCAGTGTGCAAGAAAGAAAATACGGCCACGTACGTACATATGGGCAGGGTCTCAAATGCCTACTCGCGCATACGTACGGCCAGGGCTTGTGTACATGGCTGGGTCAAAACAGAGAAACTGCGTCATCGTCGTGTTCATGGGGAGCCAACCGGCTGGGTCGGAACGGAATGCGTCGTCGTGTTCATCGGGAGGGCTTGGATGGAACAGCCGATGGAAACGAGGCCTGTCGTACCGCAGAATGGAGGAAACGGCCTTGTGTTCGACCGGCCATGGTCGAAACAGGATCCTGTTCATCGGGAGGGGTCTGGTGTACCGCAAAACGGAGGAAACGGACCTCCTACGGTCAAAACGGGGGTCCTGTTGATCGGGAGGTGTCGGTGTCGGCGTTCTGGGAATGGGGGTCCCCAGACTTGCCTGCCTGCGGCCCACAGCGTGGCGGAGCCAGCAGGCCGTACGACCCATGTTCATCAACAAGGCACCCAAGACCCTCGCGAGGGGCCAAGCCTCGCGAGGCGGACGACACAAGACCTCCGCTGGAGCGGCCTGGTCTGGCAGGCTCGCGAGGAGCGGAGATATCAAGGTGGGGCAAACCTCACGAGGCTCTCGTGACGTGAGCCATGACGATCGACACCAGGCGGGCGCCAGCGCGCGCAGCGTCCTTGCTTCCTCTTTGGTGCAAAGGGGTCAAGCGTAGCCGCGGAGTACCGAGGCATCAGGCAAAGGTTGCCATTTCGGTGGAACAAGACCAAGACCATGGACTGCAAGACGGAGGTCATCGTGGAGCCCGAGACGGGGTCACCACCAGAGCTTTGTGCACGCGAAGACCGCTTTTGTCAGCATAGCTTGTACTAGTTGTCCCCCTTCAAATTAGCCCGCCATTGTTGGCTCCCTTCCCGCTCAATATTTGGGAAGAGGACCAGGGCCTCTATAAATAGGACTAGCCACCATAAGAGAAAGAGAGAGAAGGAGAGAGACCTCACCAGGGATAGAGAGACTTCACCAGACCCAGAGAGACACACAAGTCCGAAAGCACAAGAACACCTCAACCTCAGGAGGCTGTTCTTCCCCTTGTACTGTTCATCATCTTCCCAAGAGGCAATCCACCACCACACTGGAGTAGGGTATTACACCACAACGGTGGCCCGAACTAGTATAAACCCCATGTCTTTCTGTGTTGTGGGTTCGTCGAGTTCGTCTGCAAGATCTTAGCGAGCTAGAGCGTGGATCGGTAGGAGGGAAAGACTTCGTGCGCACCCCAGTGTTCGAACCTTAAGGGTTAGCCGGAGCCCCACATCCGACTTTTGGCGCGCCAGGTAGGGGTGCGCCGGGGCTTCTCTCCACCAACCAGTGCCCTGCACCGCTGCACTACGCTCCCATGGCAGGTGCCCCGCCACCAACCTCTACGGCCAACACCAGTAGCAGGGATTCTGGGTACCGGGCCCTGGCCACCGCTCTGCGGCAAGTGCAGTGGCCGGCCAAGTTCAGGTCGGAGATGCCGCCGCGCTACGATGGCACGGCAGACTCGGCGTTGTTCCTGCTAGCATATGAGGAGGCCGTCCTCGAAGCCGGATGCGATGACAAGACCATGGCAAACTTGTTCCCCCTGGCGCTCGCCGGCGAGCCGCGCACCTAGCTGCTGAACCTACCAGGATCCACGGTGACGTCCTGGGGGGGAACTCCGCGACCTCTTCGATGCGCGTTACACGGTGCCGGCACACCACGCAGTCGCGGCACTGCTAGGTGGCTCCCAAGCACCTCCTTCAGATCGCCATGTCAAGCCTTTCTTCTGTCAGATTGGGGCAGCCTGCAAGCGCCCGGGGGCTCCGCCGGGTTGGGCTGCACCGGAGGCCGACCTCACCTTCGACTCGGAAGACCACCCCGACTCCATCGCCGACTCCAGGATGCTCCCGGTGCTATGCACGCCCACCATCTGCAACGTGGCCGTCACCAAGACCCTCATCGACGGCGGCGCCGGCCTCAACTTGCTCTCCGTGGAAGCCTTCAGCCTTCTTCATGTGTCGCTCGAATGGCTCAGCCTCAGCAAGCCCTTCACAGGAGTGGGTGGTGGAGCTGCTCACCCTCTGGGGCAGATCCGCCTCCCTGTCACCTTTGGCACGTGAGACAACTATTGCACCGAGCTGGTGGAGTTTGACATCGCTCACATTGGTCTCCCGTACAATGCCATTCTCGGGTACCCGGCTCTCGCTCAGTTCATGGCGGTGACTCACCCGGCCTACAACTTCATGAAGATGCCAGGGAGCAAGGGCATCCTCACCTTCAAGGGGGGCACTAAGGAGGTCGTGACAGCGCTCAGGCTCGCCTTCAAGACCGCGGCAGCGGCACAACCAGCCGGCGCCGGTGCACCCGAGGCCAAGGAGACCGCGCCCACCAAGAAGAGGCAGTTGTTCACCCAAGACAAGGCGGAGACCAAGCAGGTGCCGATCAACAAGGACGGGTCTTCAGGAACCACCTTCACCATAGGAACCGGCCTTGGCCCGAGACAAGAAGAAGCTTTGCTGAAGTTTTTGCGCGCGAACAAGGAGATACTCGTGTGGGAGCCCAATCAGCTGGTAGGCGTCCTAAGAGAGGTAATCCAGCATCATCTAATGGTATGCCCCAACATACGCCCCGTGAAGCAGCAAGCAAGACGGCAGTCCACTGAGAAGTAGGCCTTCATCGTCCAAGAGACACGCAAACTAGAGGCGGCAGGTACGATCCAAGAAGTTCGATACCCCGAATGGCTGGCAAATCCCGTTGTAGTACCGAATAAAGGTGGGAAGGAACGGATGTGCTCGACTTCACCAACTTCAACAAAGCCTGCCCCCAAGATCCGTTCCCCCTTCCGCGCATCGATCAGATCGTCGACTCCACCGCCGAGTGTGATTTGTTATGTTTCCTGGATGTGTTCTCTGGATACCATCAGAACAAGATGGCGGTGGAGGATGTGGAGAAGACGGCCTTCTTGCCACCATGTGGGGTGTACTGCTACACATGCATGCCTTTCGGCCTTT
Organism: Triticum aestivum; assembly: GCF_018294505.1. Taxonomy (NCBI): domain Eukaryota; kingdom Viridiplantae; phylum Streptophyta; class Magnoliopsida; order Poales; family Poaceae; genus Triticum; species Triticum aestivum. Next base: position 101,649,677 of record NC_057803.1, read on the forward strand.
GCAACGCGGGCGCAACCTTTCAGCGGCTGATGCACATCGCCTTGGGGCGGCAGCTTGGCAGGAACACAGAGGCCTACATTGATGACATAGTGGTCAAATCTCGCGAGGCGAGGACGTTGATTCAAGACTTGGAAGAGACCTTTGAGAGTTTGCGCCGGGTGATTTGAGGCTTAACCCGGAGAAGTGCGTGTTTGGCGTCCCCTCTAGCAAGCTGCTGGGGTTTCTCGTATCCCATAGAGGGATCGAAGCGAACCCGGAGAAGATCAAGGCCATCGAAGACATGAGCCCACCACAGGCCCTCAGGGAGATGCAAAAGCTGGCAGGACGAGTGACCGCGTTAGGGCGTTTCATCTCTAAGCTAGGCGAGCGCGCCTTACCCTTCTTTAAGCTCATGAAGAAGAAAGGCCCCTTCGAGTGGACCCCGGAGGCTGACCGGGCCTTCCAAGACCTCAAGGAATACCTCACCAGCCCCTCGCTGATGGTGGCGCCGCGGCCTCTTGAGCCTCTAGTACTCTACCTCGCCGCCACCTCGTACTCTGCCAGCGCGGCGCGGGTGGCGGTTCGGGAGGAGCGCAGAGACAAAGGTGTGCCGCGCCAAGCCAGAGCTAATGCATCGCAGGGTCAGGAAGGCACACCAGAGCCATCAGCGGAGGAAGCTCAAGCTCGGCAGGGCAGCATCGCGGAAACTCCTGAGGATGGCCAAGTCTCAGGAAGCCCTCCACCTCAAGATGTGCCACAATCTCCGCAACACCCGAGCCTCAACAGTGTGCCAGCCCTCGTCGAGCACCCGGTGTACTTCGTCAGCACCGTACTGCGAGACACAAGGGCATGCTACCCCATGCCGCAAAAGCTCATGCTCGCACTCTTGGTGGCCTTGTGCAAGCTGCGACACTACTTCCAGGGGCACCCCATCAAGGTCGTCTCATCTTACCCGTTGGAGAGGGTACTCAGGAGCCCAAACTCAGCCGGAAGGGTCGCTGAATGGAACATTGAGCTGCAAGCATTCCAGCTAGAGTTCAGCACCACCAGGGTCATCAAGGGAGCCGCGCTCACCGATTTTGTGGTGGAATGGACAGATGCCCCAGCTCTTGAGGAAGGAGAAGACCGGTCCACCTCCCCAAGAAGTGAGGCACCAGATGGTTGGGTCATGTATTTTGATGGCGCCTTTGCGCACCAGGGCGCGGGGGCTGGAGCAGTGCTCATCTCTCCCACTCAGGACAAGCTTTACTACGCCATGCAACTTTGCTTCCAGCACGGCGAGAAGGTCTCCAACAATATTGCAGAATACGAAGGCCTCATAGCCGGCCTGAAGGCTGCGGCGGCTCTGGGGGTGAAGCACCTTACCGTCAAGGGCGACTCGCATCTCCTCGTCAACTTCTCCAACAAAGTGTACGAGCCAAAGGATGAGCACATGGAGGCCTACCTTGCGGAGATGCACAAGATGGAAAAGCAGTTCTCAGGCTTGGAGCTGCAGCACGTACCCAGGGGCACCAACAAGGAAGCCGACGACATCGCTAAGAGAGCATCCAAGCGGCAACCGCAAGAACCCGACGTCTTCGAAGAGCGGCTCTTCAAGCCGTCAGCTACGCCACCTCTCTCAAGCACGACTCAGCCTCGGGAGGAGCTCCCACAACCCCCGGCCACGGGAGCACCAGCTTGCGGCCCAACCTCAAGAGCTCGGCTACTCTTGGTGCTCGAGCCCCAGGAGAAGTGCTGGACCAAGGAGTTTAAGGAGTACCTGATGCACGGGACACTGCCGGAGAAGGAAGAGGATGCGGAGCGCGTGGCTCGATAGGCCACAACATACTGCATTAAAGACGGCGAGTTGACGGCCGAACGATTTCATGCTGCACTGCATCTCCAGCGATCAAGGGAGAGAGCTGCTGATTGACATACATGGCGGGGACTGTGGACATCACTCATCAACGCGGACCCTCGTCGGCAAGGCCTTCCGCAGCGGATTCTATTGTCCCACATCACTCAATGATGCAGCCGAGCTGGTGAAGTCCTGCGAAGCGTGCCAATTCCACGCCAAGCAAATCCATCAGCCTGCTCAGGGCCTCCAAACCATCCTGCTCACATGGCCGTTCGCGATCTGGGGGCTAGACATCCTAGGCCCGTTCCCACGAGCGCCAGGGGGCTACCGTTATCTCTACGTCGCCATTGACAAGTTCACCAAGTGGGCGGAAGTGGAAGTCGTCCGAACCATTCTAGCCGGCTCTGCTGTCAAGTTCATCAAGGGCCTCGTGAGCTGCTTTGGGGTCCCCAACCATATCATCATGATAACGGCTCGCAGTTTACTAGTAACCTCTTTAAAACCTAATGTGCTAACCTTGGAATGCAGATTTGCTACGCTTCGGTGGCCCACCCCATGAGCAATGGTCAGGCTGAGCGTGCCAATGCTGAGGTCCTGAGGGGCCTCAAAACCAGGACCTTCAAGAAGAAGCTGGAGGCCTGCGGCAGGGGCTGGCACGACGAGCTCCAGTCCGTGATGTGGTCCATCCGTACCACCGCTACCAAGCCAACGGGCGAGACCCTGTTCTTCCTCGTCTACAAAGCTGAAGCAGTCCTCCCTCACGAGGTCAAGCATCGCTCCACGCGGGTTCTGGTGTTCGACGAAACGCAGCAGGACGCAATGCGGGGGATGGATCTTGTAGTGGGGGAGGAACGTCGACGCGCAGCTGCATCATGGGCGGCAAGGTACCAGCAAGCGCTGCGGCGTTACCACTGCGCAATATTCTCTCCAGGACGCTCGAGATGGGTGACTTGGTCCTGAGGCGGATCCTCTCCAGGGAAGGGTTGCACAAGCTTTCACCCATGTGGGAGGGCCCGTTCAGGATCGTCCACATCTCCAGGCCTGGCGCCGTGCGCCTGGAGACGCAAGAAGGGACACCAATCCAAAACTCCTGGAACATCCGGCACCTCCGGAAGTTCTACCCATGAAGCAAGGCCCAGAGCCTGTGAAGCAAGGCCCATAGCCTGTGAAGAAAGGCCCAGAGCCTATGAAGAAGGCCCGGTCCCTGTGGAGAATCGCCATCTGTGACACTCTCACGTAATAATGAGTTGGGGCTGTACACGCCCCGGAGTCTCAGGAGCGCCGGCCTCAGGCCCTGGGGCTCCCTCCCACACCTAGTGGACAGCACTTAGCTCCGCGCTGGTGAGAAGACTTGAAGACTAGATTAGGTGCCGGACGCGGCTTTCCATTTGCTTTCCGTAGTTGGCTCGTTTCTCCTTAATCAAGTTTGCTTTTTGGTGTTCCTTGCTGATTTGGTTCCTTCGCCTTTTACCGCATTTTTTGGTTTGGTTTGCTCGTGGTATCTCTCTCGCATACCTCGCAATGGGGCTAGGCAGGTGCCCTCGCGAGCGTTTTTCTTCTCTCTGCCTTCTCGCGAGTCACCCTCGTTCGAGCCTAAAACCTGGCACATCTCTCCTAATCCGTGCCCCTCGGGTACCGCGATACAAAGCGCCAAGTCAAGGTTTGGGTGAACGGCAAACCCTCTAGCACACCCGCTAACAAATTTTTTGGCAGTTTCTGAGCAAACGCAGGCATCTTGTAAAGGAAAGGGCGTCCCAAACGCACCAGGTAGGCACATCGTGAAGGAAAGGGCATCCCAGACGCATCAGGCTAAGTTATCTTTGCGCAAAATAACAACATGGCATGGTAATAACATGCACGTCGCATTAACCAAGAACCACAGTTCGATACACGCCCCTCTGGGCCCATACTGGTTTCATTTTCTGATGCGGGAAAAAGGAAAAAGCTAAACAGAGTGGCATTTCAGCAATCCGCGGAGGCAGGCCCTTGGCGACGCCCCGAGCCTAGCTAGACCCCTCCTCGCGCTTCACAGAGGCGCGGTGACGAGATGACCCGCTGCCTCCTTCGAAGCAGGCGCGGCGGCTGGTCGTAGCCGCCGCTGCTGGAGCTGTCACCGGAGGAAGTGTCGCCGTAGCTGGAAGAGACGCGGTCGCCGCCGAGGGCAAGCTCGCCCTCATCCTCGTCGCGACCGTTGCCAAGGCCGAGCACCTCCTCACCGTCGTTCGTCTCGGGGCAGCACCCGACGCGGCGACCATCTTCCCCGAACACCCTCACGTAGAGGGTCGACCCACCGTCATACCTGAAGTGGAGCGTGCACCGCCTGCCTAGGCCGCGCACGAGCGAACGTCTGCCAGCCGCGGGCCAGGGCTATGTTGCCCGTGGCAGAAGTCTCGACTGCGACCCAGGAGGCCTTGCTGCAGCAACCATCCGTCTGCAACCAGAGCCCGCGTGGACCAGGGGCCAGCAGTTCATCAACAAAGAAGCGCGGAAGCTGGAGCCAGTTGCCGGCCGGGTTCTCCGACCAGACAACGAACTCCGGCGACACCTATGCTGAATGGAAGCGTGGGCGGGGAGGCCGCGCCACCATCGCGCGCCTCCCCTCATCAGCTGGACCGCCATGGTTGGGACGGTCCCCTCCGCGTGCCGCGGCGCCGCCTTGACGGTGGGCCACGGTGGGGGTCGCAGCGTGCTTGCGCGGATGGCCGTGACCACGCTTGGGCGCCGGGGAACCGGGGCTCTCGCGAGGGGCTTTCCCCTTCTCGGCGGCAGAGAACTTCCTTCGTGGCGCCATCGGAGGCACTGCAGGCATTGAAGCAAAGAAGAAGCAAGGAAGAGATGGGCAAAGGGGGCTCCGCCCCCCTCCCCATTTATAGCAAGAGAATGCCAACCGGCGTCTCCCACGATCGCAGGTAATGATGGTTTCCCTTGCATGTCGCAGGGACTTGTCAAGTCGTGCAGTTGTCGAGGCGGCATGGAGAAGCGGAGACGCCCACGTCATATCAACCGCCATGCGTCAACCGAGGCCGCAGGCTTTTGGGGGCCCGCGGTGCTTCAAACTTGACCCTTGGCTTCGCCGCGAAGCCAAGCCCGAGCACACCTTGGGCCCGGGGGCTACTGTCGGTGTTCTGGGAACGGGGGTCCCTAGACTTGCCTGCCTGCGGCCCATGGCGTGGCAGAGCCAGCAGGCCGTACGGCCCATCTTCATCAACAAGGCACCCAAGACCCGTGCGAGGGGCCAAGCCTCGCGAGGCGGACGACGCAAGACCTCCTCTGGAGCGGCCTGGTTGGGCAGGCTCGTGAGGAGCGGAGATATCAAGGAGGGGCAAACCTCACGAGGCTCTCGTGACGTGATCCATGACGATCGACACCAGGCGGACCCCAGGCAGGCGCCAGGGCGCGCAGCGTCCTTGCTTCCTCTTTGGTGCAAAGGGGGCAAGCGCAGCCGCGGAGTACCAAGGCATTAGGTAAAGGTTGCCATTTCGGTGCAACAAGACCAAGACCATGGACTGCAAGACGGAGGTCATCATGCAGCCCGAGACGGCATCACCACCAGAGCTTTGTGCAGGCGAAGACCGCTTTTGTCACGATAGCTTGTACTAGCTGTCCCCCTTCAAATTAGCCTGCCATTGTTGGCTCCCTTCCCTCTCAATATTTGGGAAGAGGACCAGGGCCTCTATAAATAAGACTAGCCACCATAAGAGAAGGAGAGAGACCTCACCTGGGATAGAGAGACCTCACCAGACCCAGAGAGACACATAAGTCCGAAAGCACAAGAACACCTCAACCTCTGGAGGTTGTTCTTCCCCTTGTAATGTTCATCATCTGCCCAAGAGGAAATCCACCACCACACTGGAGTAGGGTATTACACCACAATGGTGGCCCGAACCAGTATAAACCCCGTGTCTTTCTGTGTTGTGGGTTCGTCAAGTTCGTCCGCAAGATCTTAGCGAGCTAGAGCGTAGATCGGTAGGAGGGAAAGACTTTGCACGCACCCCAGTGTTCGAACCTTAAGGGTTAGCCGGAGCCCCACATCCGACAGTCGGATCACGGGTTCCGGCAAAACCCTCAAGGTTCGAACACTAGGGTGCGCGTGAAGGTTTTCTCCCTATCGATCCACGCCCTAGCTCTCTAAGATCTCGCGGACGAACTCGACGAACTCACAACACAGAAAGACACAAGATTTATACTGTTTCGGGCCACCGTTGTGGTGTAATAACCTACTCCAGTGTGGTGGTGGTGGATTGCCTCTTGGGCTGATGATGAACAGTATAAGAGGAAGAACAGCCTCCTGAGGTTGAGGTATTCTTGTGCTTGGCGAACTTGTGTGGGTGAGATGATCTTGGATCCGTTCTCGATTCATGATGAGGTCGATCCCCCTACTGTGGTGGCTAGTTCTACTTATATAGGCCCTGGTCCTCTCCCCAAATATTGAGCAGGAAGGGAGCCAACAACGGCCAATTTGAAAGGGAATAACTAGTACAGCTTATCCTAACAAAAATGGTCTTCGCCTGCAAAAGGCTCTGGTGGTGACGCCATCCTGGGCTCCATGGTGACCTCCATCTTGCCACCCTTCTGGTGTTGGTCTTGTTGCTCCAATATGGAAACCTTTGCTTGATGCCACGATACTCCGCGCCTGCGCTTGCCCCCTTGGCACCAAAGAGGAAGCAAGGACACTGCACGCTGGCATCCGCCTGGTCTCGATCGTCATGGCTCACGTCACGAGGACCTCACGAGGTTTGCCCTGCCTTGATATCTCTGCCGCTCGTGAGCCTTCCTGGCGAGGCCGCTCCTGAGGAGGTCTTGCGTCATCCGCCTCATGAGGCTTGGCCCATTGCAAGGGTCTTGAATGCCTTATCGATGAAGATGGGCTGTACGGGCCTGCTAGCTCAGCCACGCCGTGGGCCGCAGGCAGGCAGGTCTGGGGACCCCCATTCCCAGAACGCCGATAGTAGCCCCCTGTCCCAAGGTGCACTCGGGCATGGCTTCGAGGCGAAGCCAAAGGTCAAGCGCAGAGCACCGCGGGCCCCAAAAGCCTGCGACCTTGGTTGATACATGGCGGCTGATCAGACATGGGCGTCTCCGCTTCCCCACACTGCCTCGGCAACTGCCCGTCTTGAAAAAAAGGCTGGCGCAGATAGTGCTTGCCTTCATTGCTTCTTCCTCGCCTTGCTCCAGATCCCCTTTCTCGGTCCTTGTTGCCGAAACCTCCAAATCCTCTCCAACCTCGCTCCGCATCTGTGACCAATGGCGCCGCGCAAGGTCAAGTCCTCCTCGATGCCGGCCTGGTTCGAGCTAGCCCTCGATGCGCCCAATGTCACGGAGAAGAACCTTGCCGCCACGCGCTTGCTGACGGCAGGGGAGAGTAACGAGAGGGGGAAGACGGACCTCCGTCTTGCCTCTAATGCGCCGGAGCCTGAGGGAAGCACCTTCTTCCCTTTCTTTATGAGCAGCATCACCGCCGGTTTGGTTCCACCCTTTTCTGACTTCTTTTTCGAGGTCCTCGACCACTTCGGGCTGCAGGCGCTGCATCTCCATCCCAACTGCATTATTCTCTTGTCTATCTTCGCCTACTACTGCGAGACGTACCTGGGCGTGATACCGTCTGTGGCACTACTGCGCCACTTCTTCTTCCTCCGTGTCACCGGTGGCCATATCTCCGGGTGCGCCAACTTCATCGCGGCCGGCCAGGCCAACTCGATCTCGAACACCGGGAAGAGGGTTGACAACATCAGGGACAAATGGGTCATGATGACTGCCAAGTGCGTCCATCCACGCTTGGAACTACCGACGTAGGCACCCCAGTCGGACAGGGGTAGTCTCGTGTAGATCTCACCAAGGAGCGGGCGTCGTCGGTGTTGTAGCAGATGAATATCGATTTGAAGCCGGGCAATGCGAAGGCGGCCAAGGTGACGGGGGTCATGCTCCTGAGGGAATTCTTGACACTACGCGTTGCTCCACTCCAGGCGCGCACGCGCCCTTTGTGGAAGCTTGGAGATGAAGAAGACAAGGTTCGTCTAAGCCCGGCGGCCCTGCCTGATGACGAGCTGACTGCGGTTTTGTGCCTCTTGGTTGGGGATAACCAAGAGTACCCGCCGAGCGCCTTTGTTCCTTTGTTCCATCGCAAGGACTGGGAGCAATTCGTTGCCTCCAGGCCGACCTTTGACGCGCACGGGCTGGTGCCACCGGCGCTTGCTAGGGCCTCTACAATGCCGAAGCCGGTGGAGGTGTCTTCTAGCGAGTCCCGTGGGGAAGAAGAGGGGGAGGAGGACTCGGAGGAGACCCCCAAGGAGATGGGGGAGAACTCCCCCTTGAGCAAGGCCGACATCCTCCGTGCTCTACTAGACGACGCCGAGGTCGAGGCCCGCCAGGAGGTGAGGGAGCTTCCCCTCATCCCGACAAGGGGTAGATTGTCACTGGTCTCTCGAGATGCTGCCTCCGACTTGGTACCGCCTGGGGCCGGCTTCGGCCCTTCTGATGCAGCGTCTTCTGCTCCCGAAGCCCGTGTGCCCACTCCTCAGGCTCCGACGCTTTCGGGTTTCAGGCTCACCAAGCGGAAGGTGGACTATGTCGCAGTGGATCAATAAGTCCTTCAAGCTTCATCTTGTTCCTGCTTGTACTTGCTATTTTCTAACATTCGCCCTTGGTTGATCAGGCCAGTGTCTTCAGGGAAGAAGAGTAAGGAGGATGCCGCGTCCGTGCCCCCCTCTGCGGAGAAGAGAGGCGACAGCACCCACACCTCCCCAGCCATGTCGCCCTCGCGAGGCCAAGAGGAGCATCGGCAGGATGAACCAGCCCCATGGCCCCGCTGGCTCCAGAAGTGCCGGCACCCGGCTCTGCTAATGAGGTCCCAAGGGCTCCGGAGCCCTCGATCTTCCAGGCTCTGGTAACGACGTCGCCTCCTCCTCCTGCCGCGCCTCCGGCCCCAAGTTCTTCTGCCTCCTCCACAGTCTTGGAGTGTGTCTTCTCGGGGATGGCTAAGCTGCGGGAAGACCTCCTAGGTGCGGACCCGCACCTAGTGGCCAGGCGCCTGGAGCTGGCCTTGGCTTCACTCCGACTCGGCAGTTCGAGCATCGCTGAGCCAGGTTGCGGCGGCCTCCGAGAAGGAGAAGCAGGCTGCCGCCAGAGCTGCGGTCGATCGCGAGGCAGCTCTGAAGGATGCCGAGGCCGCCCGCGACCGCTGCTGAGAGCTAGAGGGCGAGCTGAAGAGGCTGCGCGACGAGCGCGCAAAAGAAGCACGTGACCGTGAAGCGAGGGAGGAGGAGATGAAGGCTCGGGAGGACGCCATCAAGGGCCGCGATGCCGAGTTGGGGGAGCTGACGAAGGCACGGGCCGCGGAGTGCAGTCGACTAGAGGGGCTGGAGCAGAAGGCGAAGGCGAGGGAGGCCGAGCTCGACGCCAAGGCGAAGGTCCTGGCTGAAGACCACGTGGCCTTCTTGCTTCTTGAGAAGAGGTCTAGCGTGGCGCTGAAGTCACTGTATGAGAAGGGCCTGGAGAAGCCGCTGACCACCAACGAAGATGGCCCTGCTCAGCTGCTTCCCCACTTGGTGAAGGCGCTTGAGGAAGTCGTGGAGGGCATCAGTCCCATGGCTGAGGCAGAGGCTCGTGTCCTTTCTTCAGCTGCGCTGACGCGTGTCTTCAGCCATCTGTACCTTCACAACCCCAATGCTCGTCTCGACGAGCTGCTGGAGCCTGTAGCTGATGAACATTGTGCGGCCACCGCCGCAGCCATGAAAGGTCAGGTGGAGGCCCTGCTGAAGAAGTTCTGTGGCTTCATCCTCGCGCCCTCGACCGGCGATGCCACCGATCCTGCGGCTGGTGGTGTGGGTGAAGGCAACGCTACCAAGGGAGGAGCACCTTCTGCAGGCGATGGCGGTGTCCAGGGGTGACCTGCGGCTGCTTTCTTGTTTCATTCCTGCAATATGCATCAGGCCTCGTGGAGGCGTTAAACTTTTATTTGATATTGTGAGAACAATATGCCTTGTAATATTTGCTTCGTGATTTTGTGATTTTCTTCCTATTTGCTTTGTGTTCTGCGTCAGCAGAGCCCGGCCCCGCGCATACCTCAACCGCCGTTGGGCCGACCGGAGACCAGGACGGACCAAGGAGTGAGGGGCTATGGACCAGTTAGGCTCTTGAGTCGCGATGCTCAGGAGGCCCCCTTGACACGCAAACAGCTTAGAGGGAGAGTACGCAAGAATAGGTTGATGTTCTACGTCGGCAGAGCCCGGCCCCGCGCATACCTCAACCACCATTGGGCCGACCGGAGACTAGGACGGACCAAGGAGTGAGGGGCTACGTGACCAGTTAGGCACCTGAGTCACGATGCTCAGGAGTCCCCCTTGATGTGCAAACAATTTCTACACCTTTGCCCTCGCCGAGGCTCAGGTTGGGAGGGGCGTGCGATGACCAGGTCCGGGAGACCTGGTTGTGTGGCGTGCGCTTGGGCATGACCCGAGCGCAGCCCCCGTGCCCAGCCCCCTCGCGCGGCTCTCCCAAGGGGAGGCATTGTGGTGAGGCTGGACGCTGAGCTCTGGCACTCCCTAAGGTTGGTATGACCGTGAAGCCGCCCTCAGTTGTTTATCACCAGCGCGGAGCATAGTGCTTCCGCTTGTGCATGAGCATAGCCGCTCCTCGGCAGTGTCGACGGCCAGTGCGGAGCATGGTGCTTCCACTTGTGCGTGGGAGGGGGCTCCCTCTGCGGGAGAGCCCCCGGGGCGTGTACAGCCCTTCCCTGACACGTGGCTTGCACGGCAGGGCTAGACGAGGTGTATCTGGGCACTCGTGAGCCAACGCGGGACTCACGAGGCCCTACCTCAAGGCGGGTTGCGCCTGGTCTTGGTTCTTGTTCGCTGTGCTGGTCCTGCGAGGTGGTCAGACAACCTGCGCCGAACGAATCTCCTGAGGTTATAACGTGAAAAGCCAAGCACCAACGGCCCCAGGAGGTGATGTAAACGGGGCCGGCCCGCCAGACAGAGCTCGGCCATTGGATTTATCGATGCTGCAGGGACGGGCCCGAGCACAGACGCCGTGCTCAACTTACTCACTCGAAGGCTCCTGAAGAAAGACGGCCGGTGCGCGGTCCCCATGATGGGTGGCGATCAAGCAAGTAGTAATCATAGTTAGATTAATCATGAGAGTAGCAGGCTTAAGTAAGTGCATGGGAGATACGTGCCACTGGGTCAGGCCCGAGCGGCTTGGGGATGATGCAGCCTGAGGGGTACTCCCAACAAGGTAAGCTAAAGACATGAAAAGGGATACATGCCATAGGGACGGACCCATGTGGCCTAGGAATGATGCAGCCCGAGGGGCGCCCCCCGCTAAATGAACTTGGAAAACGTCACCTGGCTCTGTTGACGAAGGAGAGTTGGGGCAGCTGAAGGTGCGCGGTGAAAGGGTTGCTCCTCACGAGCCACCGGGGCCCTGAGCCTCAGGAGGCTCTGGGGGCTCAGGTGGTTCCTTGAGGACTATCTCCATCTCCATCAGGACGGCGTGGTACCTGGCCTCCTGAGCCACTAGGATGCGCCGCAAGTTGCGCTGGTAGGCGAATGACACGCTCGGCAGGCCAATGGGCATGCGAACGTAGCTGTGTGGTGGGCCCTCACAGCATCCCACGCGCGAAGGCCAGAAAAGCTCCTGAGAAGCGGCCCTGTTGAGCCCTGGAACATCGATGTAGATGCGCAACCCGACGTCCTCGCCTGGATGGGAAGTTGTGCCTCATGAGCAGTGGTCGCTGCGCATGGCCCTTGCATCTTGCAATTCCTGGGTGGTCTTGGTGATGAACTCCTGAACGGTGGGCAATCCTTGCTTTGTGCCCTCCTGAGGGAAACGTGCCGCGAAGCACACCCCCGGGTGGTACCCAAGCGCCTCCCTCGTGGTGTGGGCAAGGTCTGAGGCCTTCCAGAAGAAAGCCCCCGAGCCCTGCCCGAGAAGGGCACCAGGCGCACCTTCCTATGCGATGGAGGGAGGCGCCCCTAGAGCGGGCGCTGATCCTGACAAGGCTCCGGCTGTGATGCCACCCTCCTGAGGTCCTGCGCATCGCAGCTGCTTCTTCTTCTTGGGGATGGCCTCAGGAGGGCCCTCGCCCTTGCTGTCGGGGTCGTCGATTGCTGCAGCTTGGAAGGCACGCTCGAGGGAGCACACCGCATCTCTTTCTTCACATGGGACCGTGATGATCCCGCCGCTTCCCGGCATCTTAAGGACATTGTAGCCGTGATGGGTCACCGCCATGAACTTGGCCAGGGATGGATACCCGAGGATGGCATTGTACAGTAGGCGGATGTGCGCGACGTCGAAGTCGATGAGCTTGGTGCGGTAGTTCTTGCGTTCCCCGAAGGTGACAGGGAGGCGGACCTGCCCTATCGGCGTGGTGGAACCGTTGGTCACTCCTGAGAAGGGCTTGGTGGGCTGAAGCTGGTCATATGGCACTTGGAGGCTGTCGAACGTGTCGACGGACAGGACGTTGAGCCCTGTGCCGCCGTTGATGAGGGTCTTGGTAACTTGCACGTTGTTGATGACTGGGGAGAAAGGCATTGGGAGGGCGCCAGCAGTAGCTGCGCACTTGAGCAAGTCTGCCGAGTTGAACGTGATGGGGCACTAGGACCACCTGAGCGGGCGTGTGGCTTCGAGCTTGGGGAGGACTGCATTCACTTCATGAGCAAACTGCTTGAAGATACGTTGCGAGGCTGGGGCCTGGGCTCCTCCCAAGATGCAGGCGATAGCATGCGGTTCCTGGAAGCCCCCAGCCCCCTCGTCTTGATGGTGTTCGTCATTCCTTCTTGGCAGTGGCGGCAGCGGAGGGAGTCTGGCGTTGCCTTGAGGACGATCCTCACGAGGCTGATACCTCCAGGCGCCCTCGCGAGGCTGATCCTGCCAGCAGTCCTCGCGAGGCTGGTCGCGCCACTCCTGGCGTGGGCCACGGTCGTCCCAGCGTCCGCCACCACGTCCTCCTCCTCGGCCGTAGCCCCGGTCGCTGCGCTATGGGCGTCGACTGAAGCGTCCTTCGCGAATGGCTCTGAGCTCTTGACAGTCACTGGTGTTGTGGGTGTTCAAGTTGTGGAAGGCGCATAATGGATGGCTGCTCTTGGATGACTCTGGTTGGTCTCTGCCGCGCTTGGTGTCTGGTTCTGCTGCGAGCACGGCAGCTCCCTTGCGTTTCACATCCTTGGCCTTGGCTTTATTCTCCTCTGGGTCCGCAGCAGGGAGCTCGAGGAGGGAGAGGCGCCCCTTTCATCTCTAGCACACTTGGTCGCGATGTGGAACAGCACCAGGGTTGTGCACAACTCTTCATGGATGGCGAGCTCCTCCTTCATCTTGACGTCGTGGACACCGTCGGAGAATGTTGAGATTATTGCCTCGTCGGTCACCTTGGGGATCTTGATCCGTGCGCTGTTGAAGCGCTGAATGTACTTCTGCAGGGTCTCTCCTGATTGTTGCTTGATGCGGCGCAGGTCACACATGACCGGGGGGCGGTCATGAGTGCCCTGGAAGTTGGCGATGAAGTGGTTGCGCATTTCGTCCCAGGAGGAAATTGAGCCTGGAGGCAGGTTCAGGAGCCAGGAGCGGGCACCCTCCTTGAGAGCCATGGGAAACCAGTTCGCCATGACTATCTCGTCGTCGTTGGCTGCTTCGATGCTCATCTCGTAGAGCTGCAAGAAATCCATGGGGTCGGGGGTGCCGTCATAGCGAGGAGGCAGATCCGGCTTGAACTTGCCCGGCAAGGCGACGCTACGCAGCTCGTGGGTGAAAGCGCGGTAGCCAGCTGTGGTCACCGGGGCCCGCCTTGGGGGTGGAGCTTGGTCTTGATGGGTTCCACGCCCTGCCGCTACAGGTGGCGCGCGGTCTTGCCGCAGCAGTCGGTTCTGGCGCAGTGGCGCGAGGAGCGGCGGAGCGTTTTGTTGCGGTCGAGGGACTTCTTGACAGCTTCTTTCTTCATGCACGGGCATGGGGCGCGGCAGGTCGTGCCGCGGAGCCGCGTGTCTTGGCACCAGGGCGCCGTCTTGGGGCAGAGGTGGTGGAGGCGCTCCGTGAGCTACGTCGCCTGTAGCTGGCGGAGGGCGAGGCAGAGAGAGGGATGGCGCAAGGGAGCCCCCTGCGGCGCGGACAAGCTTGGTGATGCGGTCGACCCATTCCTCGTAGAGGTCGTCGACCGGGCGGTAGCACAGGAGCTCGTGCGCCATAAGGAGCGCGGCCCGTGCGTCCACGGGAGGGCGACGTGCATGGGAAGAAGAACCGGCCGGGGTCAGCGATGGAGTGGCGGTGCGGCCGTCCCGCCGCACCGAGGGGTGCAGCGAGGATGCCTGCTGCTCATTCCCTGCCGGGCCGGTGGCGGCGTTGGCGGCAGGCAATGGGGAACGACGAGGTGGCCCACCGACGGGAGCTGTCTGAGCGACATGGGCGGCGAGGGCAGCCCGGCACTCAGCGCAAGCACGGCGCGCGTCTGCCATGGAGACGGCGAGGCAATGGGACGCGGGGCGATGGAAGGAAGCTTCGGCGCACCCCTACCTAGGGCTCAAAATGTCGGATCACGGGTTCCGGCAAAACCCTCAAGGTTCAAACACTGGGGTGCGCGCGATGGTTTTCTCCCTATCAATCCACGCCCTAGCTCTCTAAGATCTCGCGGACGAACTCGATGAACTCACAACACAGAAACACACACGATTTATACTGGTTCGAGCCACCGTTGTGATGTAATACCCTACTCCAATGTGGTGGTGGTGGATTGCCTCTTGGGCTGATGATGAACAGTACAAGGGGAAGAACATCCTCCTAAGGTTGAGGTGTTCTTGTGCTTGGCGAACTTGTGTGGGTGAGATGATCTTGGATCCGTTATCGATTTGTGATGAGGTCGATCCCCCTACTGTGGTGGCCAGTTCTACTTATATAGGCCATGGTCCTCTCCCCAAATATTGAGCGGGAAGGGAGCCAACAACGACCAATTTGAAATGGGACAGCTAGTACAGCTTATCCTGACAAAAGTGGTCTTCGCCTGCAAAAGGCTCTGGTGGTGACGCCGTCCTGGGCTCCACGGTTACCTCTGTCTTGTCGTCCTTCTGGTCTTGGTCTCGTTGCACCAATATGGAAACCTTTGCTTGATGCCTCGGTACTCCGCGCCTGCGGTTGCCCCCTTGGCACCAAAGAGGAAGCAAGGACACTGCGCGCACTGGCGCCCGCCTGGTCTCGATCGTCATGGCTCACGTCATGAGGACCTCGCGAGGTTTTCCCTGCCTTGATCTCTCTGCCCCTCGTGAGCCTTCCTGGCGAGGCCTCTCTTGAGGAGGTCTTGCATCATCCGCCTCGCGAGGCTTGGCCCCTCGCGAGGGTCTTAAATGCCTTGTTGATGAAGATGGGTCGTATGGGCCTGCTAGCTCAGCCACGCCGTGGGCCGCAGGCAGGCAAGTCTGGGGACCCCCGTTCCCATAACGCTGATAGGAGGGGTGTGGCATACCGCAAAATGGAGGAAACGGACTTGTGTTGGAGCGCTACGGTCGAAACGGGGGTCCTGTTCATCGGGAGGGGTGTGGCGTACCACAAAACGGGACTCCACGAGATATTGTTCATCTCCACCGTCGACCCCCTCCAGCCTCCACGGGCTACTATTCATCCACCATCGACATCCTCCAGCCTCCACCTATGACTGTTCATCCACGGGCTCCTGTTCATCCAGCCTCCACCGCGCGCTACTCCATCGGCTATTGTTCAACCAGCCATCTCCACGGGCTCCTGTTCAACCACCCCTCCACAGGCTACTATTCATCTAGCCCTCCACCGTCTACTATTCATCCTGCCCTCCACGGGGTGGTCCTGTTCATCCAGCCCTCCATGGGGTCCTGTTCATCCAACACCAACCGACTCGATCGATCAGGGTCCTGTTCATCTAGAGGCAACACCACGGGGTCCTGTTCATCCACCCCCACCGGGAACTATTCATACAAACCCCCCAACAACACTCACTGTTCATCCATAGGAAACACCACGGGGTCCTGTTCATCCACCCCCACCGGGAACTATTCATCCAAACCCCCCAGCAACGCTCACCGTTCATCCAGAGGCAGCATCGATTGGCTTCAGTTAGTAGCAGTAGCGAAGGAATCGCTCGATCGGGTTCAGTTAACAGCCATCGATCGATCGCTCGGGTTTAGTAACCCGTAGCCTGTAGTGCAATCGCTCGGGTTTAGTTAGAGCCCAACGCCTCGCTCGGGTTCAGTTAGAGCCCAACGCCTCGCACCCACGCGCGTGCGTGTACGAGAGAAACGCGCATCGCTCAGCCCCGACCACCCACCGTAACTGGGAACACCTCGATATTTTCCTCGCCCTCGCTTCTACCATGGTTTTTCCATCATGGACGGCCCAAAGAATGTCATGCAGCCGCGTCTCTGGCCCGCCTAGGACAAAAAGCCCATTTTATGTCATGATTTTTTGTCATAGAAGTAGGACCCCACCACATCTATGATGATACCGTGTTTTGTCACAATTATTGTCATAGAAGTGTCATAAGTATGACAGAAAAAAATCGGTTCGGCCCAAAATGTCATGGATGTGTCTTTTTTGTAGCGAAAGCAATAGCAATAAAACTAAACGATCATTATGCAAAGCTAACAGATGGGTCTTGTCCATCACATCATTCTCTAATGATGTGATCCCGTTCATCAAATGACAACACATGTCTATGGTTAGGAAACTTAACCATCTTTGATTAACGAGCTAGTCAAGTAGAGGCATACTAGGGACACTCAGTTTTGTCTATGTATTCACACATGTACTAAGTTTCCAATTAATACAATTCTAGCATGAATAATAAAATTTATCATGATATAAGGAAATATAATAACAACTTTATTATTGCCTCTAGGGCATATTTCCTTCAATATGGATTTGAGAGCACTTGATATATGTCTTGCAAATGAATACTCGTGGTGACAATGGGGTATTATTTTGATTCACTTGATATATGTTTTGGCACTCAACTCACGGATTCCCGAGGTGACGTTGAGGTAATCTACGCATAGGGGTTGATGCACGTTCTTGTCTTTGTTTCTCCAGTAGAAATCTTGGGGCACTCTTTGAAGTTCTTTGTGTTGGATTGAGTATTATGAATCTGAAATTATTTGGTGTTATTTTAGTACGAACTCTTGGATAGATCGATCGGAAAGAATAGCTTCGAGGTGGTTTGTACCCTACAAACAATTTCTTCTTATGTTCTCTGCTAGATAGGAACTTTGGAGTGATTCTTCGTTGCACGTTGAGGGACGGTTATATGATCCAATTATATTAGCATTGTTGAGAGAGTGCACTAGCAAAAGTACAGACCCTAGGCCTCATTTTCAAGCATTGCAACACCGTTTTTGTGCATGTTTACTATTTGCTACATTGTTGTTTTTATTTATTCAGATTATAAATATATATTTCTACCATCCATATTACACTTTTATCACCATCTCTTCGCCAAACTAGTGCACCTATACAATTTGCCATTGTATTAGGTGTGTTGGGGACACAAGAGATTTCTTGTATTTGGTTGCAGGATTGTTTGAGAGAGACCATCTTCATCCTACATCTCCCACGGATTAATAGACCCTAGGTCATCCACTTGAGGGAAAATTGTTATTGTCCTACAAAACTCTATGCTTGGAGGCCCAACACGAGTCTACAAGAATAAAGTTGCGTAGTAGACATCAAGCTCTTTTCTGGTGCCGTTGTCAGAGAGGTGAGTGCTTGAAGGTATATCTTTAGATCTTGCAATTGAATCTTTTAGTTTCTTGTTTTATCACTAGTTTGGTTTATAAAAGAAAACTACATAAAAATGGAATTGAGGTTGCATCATATTATTGATCATCTTTTGAAGGAAATATGCCCCAGAGGCAATAATAAAGTTGTTATTTATATTTCTTTATATCATGATAAATGTTTATTATTCATGCTAGAATTGTATTAACCGGAAACTTAGTACATGTGTGAATACATAGACAAACAAAGTGTCACTAGTTTGCCTCTACTTGACTAGCTCATTGAATCAATGATGGTTATGTTTCCTAACCATAGACATGAGTTGTCATTTGATTAACGGGATCACATCATTAGAGAATGATGTGATTGACTTGACCCATCCGTTATCTTGGCACGATGATCGTTTAGTTTGTTGCTATTGCTTTCTCCATAACTACACATGTTCCTATGACTATGAGATCATGCAACTCCCGAATACCGGAGGAACATTTTGTGTGCTACCAAACGTCACAACATAACTGGAGGATTATAAAGGTGCTCTACAGGTGTCTCCAATGGTGTTTGTTGAGTTAGCATGGATCAAGATTAGGATTTGTCACTCCGATTGTCGGAGAGGTATCTCTGGGCCCTCTTGGTAATGTACATCACTATAAGCCTTGCAAGCAATGTAGCTAATGAGTTAGTTACGGGATGAAGCATTACAGAATGAGTAAAGAGACCTGCTGGTAACGAGATTGGACTAGGTATTGAGATACCAACTATCGAATCTCGGACAAGTAACATACCGATGACAAAGGGAACAACGTATATCGTTATGCGGTTTGACCGATAAAGATCTTCGTTGAATATGTAGGAACCAATATGAGCATCCAGGTTCCACTATTGGTTATTGACCAGAGACATGTCTCGGTCATGTCTACATAGTTCTCGAACCCGTAGGGTCCGCACGCTTAACCTAGGGTGACGATCGGTATTACGAGTTTATGTGTTTTGATGTACCAAAGGTAGTTCAGAGTCTCGGATTTGATCACGGACATGACGAGGAGTATCGAAATGGTCGAGACATAATGATCGATATATTGGACGACTATGTTTGGACATCGGAAGAGTTTCGAGTGAAGTTCGGGCATATACCGGAGTACCGGGGGGTTACCGAAACCCCCCGGGGAGTTTAATGGGCCTTATGGGCTTTAGTGGAAAGAGAGGAGGGGCTGCCAGGGCAGGCCGCGCGCCCCCTCCCCCTCTAGTCCAAATTGGACTAGGAAGGAGGGCGGCGCCCCCCTTTCCTTCTCCCTCTTTCCTCCTTCCTTCTCCTACTCCTACTACATGGAAAGGGGGGAATAATACTCCCGGTGGGAGTAGTACTCCCCATGGGGCGCGCCATAGGAGGGACGGCCCTCCCCCTCCTCCACTCCTTTATATACGGGGAGGGGGCACCCCATAGACACACAAGTTGATTATTGATCTTTAGCCGTGTGCGGTGCCCCCCTCCACCATAATCCACCTCGGGAATATCGTAGCACTGCTTAGGCAAAGCCCTATTCCAGTAGCAACATCATCACCGTCATCATGCCGTCGTGCTGACGAAGCTCTCCCTCGAAGCTCTACTAGATCGTGAGTTTGTGGGACATCACCGAGACGAACATGTGTAGATCACGGAGGTGCCGTATCTTTGGTACTAGATCGTTCGATCGTGAAGACGTACGACTACATCAACCGCGTTGTCATAACGCTTCCGCTTACGGTCTACGAGGGTACGTAGACGAGACTCTCCCCTCTCGTTGTTGTGCATCACCATGATCTTGCATGTGCATAGGATTTTTTTTGAAATTATTGCGTTACCCAACAGTGGTATCAGAGCCAGGATTATGCGTAGATGTTATATGCACGAGTAGAACACAAAGGAGTTGTGGGCGTGGGTATATACATATTGCTTGCCGTCACTAGTTGATTCTTGATTCAGCGGCATTGTTGGATGAAGCGGCCCAGACCGACATTACACGTACGCTTACGCGAGACTGGTTCTACCGCTTTGCTTCGCACACAGGTGGCTAGTGGGTGTGTGTTCTCCAGCTTTAGTTGAATCGGATTCAATGAACAGGGTTCTTTCTGAAGATCAAAAAGCAATCACTATACCGCGTTGTGGTTTTTGCTCAGCCCTTAGCAGCCACGTAAAACTGGCAACAACAAAGTAGAGGACGTCTAACTTGTTTTTGCAGGGCATGTTGTGATATCATATGGTCAAGACATGATGCTAAATTTTATTGTATGAGATGATCAGGTTTTGTAATACAGTTATCGGCAACTGGCAGGAGCCATATGGTTGTCGCTTTATTGTATGAAATGCAATCGCCATGTAATTGCTTTACTTTATCACTAAGCGATAGCGATAGTCATAGAAGCAATAGTTGGCAAGACGACAATGATGCTTCGATGGAGATCAAAGTGTCAAGCCGATGACGATGGTGATCATGATGGTGCTTTGGAGATGGAGATCAAAGGCACAAGATGATGATGGCCATATCATATCACTTATATTGATTGCATGTGATGTTTATCCTTTATGCATCTTATTTTGCTTAGTGCAGTGGTAGCACTATAAGATGATCTCTCTCTAAATTTCAAGGTATAAGTGTTCTCCCTGAGTATGCACTGTTGCTACAGTTCATCGTGCCGAGACACCGCGTGATGATCAGGTGTGATAAGCTCTACGTTCACATACAACGGGTGCAAGCCAGTCTTGCACACGTGGAATACTCAGGTTAAACTTGACGAGCCTAGCATATGCAGATATGGCCTCGGAACACTGGATACCGAAAGGTCGAGCGTGAATCATATAGTAGATATGATCAACATAGTGATGTTCGCCATTGAAAACTACTCCATCTCACGTGATGATCGAACATGGTTTAGTTGATATGGATCACGTGATCACTTAGATTATTAGAGAGATGTCTATCTAAGTGGGAGTTCTTAAGTAATTTGATTAACTGAACTTTAATTTATCATAAACTTAGTACCTTATAGTATTTTGCATGTCTATGTTGTTGTAGATAGATGGCCTGTGATGTTGTTCCATTGAATTTTAATGCGTTCCTAGAGAAAGCTAAGTTGAAAGATGATGGTAGCAACTACACGGACTGGGTCCGTAACTTGAGGATTATCCTCATTGCTGCACAGAAGAATTACGTCCTGGAAGCACCGCTAGGTGACAAACCCATTGTAGGAACAACGCCAGATGTTATGAACACCTGGCAGAGCAAAGTTGATGACTACTTGATAGTTCAGTATGCCATGCTTTACGGCTTAGAACTGGCACTTCAATGACATTTTGAACGTCATGGAGCATATGAGATGTTGCAGGAGTTGAAGTTAATATTTCAAGCAAATGCCCGGATTGAGAGATATGGAGTCTCCAATAAGTTCTACAGCTGCAAGATGGAGGAGAATAGTTCTGTCAGTAAACATATACTCAGAATGTCTGGGTACCACAACCACTTGACTCAACTAGGAGTTGATCTTCCTGATGATAGTGTCATTGACAGAGTTCTTCAATCACTGCCACCAAGCTACAAGAGCTTCATGATGAACTATAATATGCAAGGGATGGATAAGACGATTCCTGAGCTCTTCGCAATGCTAAAGGCTGCGGAGGTAGAAATCAAGAAAGAGCATCAAGTGTTGATGGTCAACAAGACCACCAGTTTCAAGAAAAAGGGTAAAGGGAAGAAGGGGAACTTCAAAAAGAACAGCAAGCCAGTTGCTGCTCAAGTGAAGAAACCAAAGTCTGGACCTAAGCCTGAGACTGAGTGCTTCTACAACAAAGGAACTGGTCACTGGAAGCGGAACTGCCCCAAGTATTTGGCGGAGACGAAGGATGGCAAAGTGAAAGGTATATTTGATATACACGTTATTGATGTGTACCTTACTAATGCTCGCAGTAGTGCCTGGTTATTTGATACTTGTTCAGTTGCTAACATTTGCAACACGAAACAGGGGCTACGGATTAAGCAGAGATTGGCTAAGGACGAGGTGACGATGCGCGTGGGAAATGGTTCCAAAGTCGATGTGATCGCCGGCGGCACGCTACCTCTACATCTACCTTCGGGATTAGTTTTAGACCTGAATAATTGTTATTTGGTGCCAGCGTTGAGCATGAACATTATATCTGGATCTTGTTTAGTGCGAGATGGTTATTCATTTAAATCAGAGAATAATGGTTGTTCTATTTATATGAGTAATATCTTTTATGGTCATGCCCCCTTGATGAGTGGTCTATTTTTACTAAATCTTGATAGTAGTGATACACATGTTCATAGTATTGAAGCCAAAAGATGTAGAGTTGATAATGATAGTGCAACTTATTTGTGGCACTGCCGTTTAGGTCATATTGGTGTAAAGCGCATGAAGAAACTCCATTCTGATGGACTTCTGGAATCACTTGATTATGAATCACTTGGTACTTGAGAACCATGCCTCATGGGCAAGATGACTAAAACTCCGTTCTTCGGAACAATGGAGCGAGCAACAGAGTTATTGGAAATCATACATACTGATGTATGTGGTCCAATGAACATTGAAGCTCGTGGTGGATATCATTATTTTCTCACCTTCACAGATGATTTGAGCAGATATGGGTATATCTACTTGATGAAACATAAGTCTGAAACATTTGAAAAGTTCAAAGAATTTCAGAGTGAAGTGGAAAATCATCGTAACAAGAAAATCAAGTTTCTACGATCTGATCGTGGAGGTGAGTATTTGAGTTATGAGTTTGGACTTCATTTGAAACAATGCGGAATAGTTTGGCAACTCATGCCACCTGGAACACCACGGCGTAATGGTGTGTCTGAACGTCGCAATCGTACTTTACTAGATACGGTGTGATCTATGATGTCTCTCACTAATTTACCGCTATCATTTTGGGGTTATGCTTTAGAGATGGCTACATTCACATTAAATAAGGCACCATCTAAATCCGTCGAGATGACACCTTATGAACTATGGTTTGGCAAGAAACCCAAGTTGTCGTTTCTTAAAGTTTGGGGCTGCGATGCTTATGTGAAAAAGCTTCAACCTGATAAGCTCGAACCCAAATCGGAGAAATGTGTCTTCATAGGATACCCAAAGGAGACTGTTGGGTGCACCTTCTATCACAGATCCGAAGGCAAGATATTCGTTGCTAAGAATGGATCCTTTCTAGAGAAGGAGTTTGAGGGAGTCCTAGATTAGGAGGTATCCGGACATCCGGATTATATCCTTTGGCCGGACTGTTGGACCATGAAGATACAAGATTGAAGACTTCGTCCCATGTCCGGATGGGACTCTACATGGCGTGGAAGGCAAGCTAGGCAATACGGATATGTATATCTCCTCCTTTGTAACCGACCTTGTGTAACCCTAGCCCCCTCCGGTGTCTATATAAACCGGAGGGTTTTAGTCCGTAGGACAACATACAATCATACCATAGGCTAGCTTCTAGGGTTTAGCCTCTCCGATCTCGTGGTAGATCAACTCTTGTACTACCCATATTATCAAGAATAATCAAGCAGGACGTAGGGTTTTACCTCCATCAAGAGGGCATGAACCTGGGTAAAACATCGTGTCCCCTGCCTCCTGTTACCATCCGCCTTAGACGCACAGTTCAGGACCCCCTACCCGAGATCCGCCGGTTTTGACACCGACATTGGTGTTTTCATCGAGAGTTCCTCTATGCCATCGCCGTAAGGAAGGATGCCTCATCTCGTTGTTAAAAACAACATTACCGCCGGGGGAGCCCTGGCTGTCGGCCAAACTCTTCGGCTAGGCAGTTTCATCATGACCGCCTGTTCGGCTGCTGCATCGACGATGACTTCTCGGTCATCAAAAACAGCCTCCACGTCGGCTCGGAATTCGCCGAGCAGATGGATCCAATGGAGCTCTCTTCCCTAAACGAGCTCTTAGATCGCATCGCCGCCTTGGGAGTCGCTATGGACTATGATCGGATTGGGCTTAAACCCAATCAAAGGGAGATTAACTCTCCACTGGTCACCCATCATGTTGCGGTGGTGGAGGAACAATGCGTCGATTCTTCCTCTATCTTGAGGACTAACTATGTCCGGATTCCTGAGCTCTCCGAGCCGGATACCCGTTTACGGGAGGACATCACCCAAGCCCTAAACCTAGAGTCAGGCAGCGGGCCAGACTCATCGGGCAACATCCCGGAATCCGAACTTCCAAGATCGGAAACTCCTCGGCCTCTGGGTCTCAGATCGGGTAGGGGTTCGGACTCAAACCCACCCACCCACCCAGACATAAACGATCTTTCCCACATTAGGCAAGAGCCCCATGAAACAGTACATCATTATTGGGCCAGATTCCTCCTTGTGATGAACAAGGTTAAGGACTGCCGCGAGGAAGATGTAGTCTCAATTTTCTGCAATAACTGCACAGACAAGGGAATCCTTAACGCCATAAGTCGCCATGACATATCACGCTTCGCCGACTTGGCGTCCATAGTACGAAAGTACTGTGCGATGGAAAGTGCCTGGAAAACTGAAACGAAATTTTGGGATAATCCGGCTCTGAATATACACCCAGTCCGAAGTAAAAGGGTGCACTATCATAAGACACCCGAGTTAATTACAAAGAAGCAAAAACCCTCTACAGGGCGTGGAACCGTATTGGAGGGATGGCTCAACGGACCCTGCAAAATTCATAGTACAGCGGATACCATACCAACACACGGCCTTAGAGCATGTTGGATACTCCGGCAGGTGGCCAAAAGCGGCGAGGATCTTCTCATCCCAGATGCCACAGAGCACCATCCCAGGGATAACAATACGGTATTAACAGTCTTTGAGACCTTCGCATCAAATAATAGGCGCAAGCGAACACTCCGCAGCATTGCCGAAGTCTGCCACGTAGCAGCAATAAATCCATGGAGCGACACGGCTATTACCTTCAATGCCAGTGACGAACCTAAATTCCGAACAGCCCGAGCACCAGCTGCACTGGTCCTCAGTCCAATTGTGGATGGCTTTCGACTCACCAAAGTACTCATGGACGGCGGCAGTGAATTAAACCTCATCTACAAAGAAACTCTTCAAAATATGGAAATAGACTGGAATCGCATTGAGCAAAGCAGCACAACCTTCAGAGGAATCATCCCCAGTCGGGAAGCACATTGTGCTGGGAAAATCACACTAGATGTGGTATTTGGCACGCCGAAGAACTATAGGTCCGAAGAAATTACATTCCAAGTGGCCCCGTTCAGAAGTGGATACCACGCCCTTTTGGGACGGGAGGCTTTCACGATCTTCCAAGCCATACCCCATTATGGGTACATGAAGCTCAAAATGCCCGGGCCCAACGGAATCATCACTCTCGTTAGTGATCCGGACACAGCACTCTGCGCCGAAAACAAAATAGCCGCATTGGCCCTCAGGCATTATCCGAAGCGCTTTCGGCCGAGGAATTAACTGCGCTATGCTCCATAGTGGACAGGGACGATGTGATACTTGACAAGAGATCCAAGTCCACCTCTTTTAAACCAGCGGATGAAATAGTCAAATTCCAAGTCCACCCAACGGACCCTACAAAAACAGCCTCCATCTGGGCACAGTTAAACCCCGCCGTGGACGCCGCACTACGAGAGTTCCTGCGCGAGAATTGGGACATATTTGCCTGGCACCCCTCAGACATGCCAGGAATCCCACGCAGGCTGGCCAAGCACAGCCTCAATATCCTAAAGGGATTCAAGCCGGTCAAGCAGGCTCTTCTGCGTTTCTTTGAACCTAAGAGACAGGCTATAGGAGAGGAACTAGCCAAGTTATTGGAGGCCGAATTCATTAGAGAAATAAAACACCCGGACTGGCTAGCAAAACTGGTGATGGTACCAAAGAAGGACAAATCCTGGTGCCTATGTGTTGATTTCAAGGACCTCAACAAGGCTTGCCCAAAGGATCCCTTCCCCCTCCCCCGCATTGATCAAATTATCGATGCTACCGCAGGACACGAGTCACTGTGTTTCCTCGACGCATACTCCGGCTACCACCAAATCAAGATGATGGAGTCCGACCAAGCCGCAACAGCATTTATCACACCATACGGCCCATTCTGTTTCAACACAATGCCTTTTGGGCTCAAAAACACCGGCGCAACGTATCAGCGCATGATTCAAACATGTCTGGAGAAACAGATTGGCAAAACAGTAGAGGCATACGTAGATGAT
Source organism: Triticum aestivum (assembly GCF_018294505.1). NCBI lineage: Eukaryota > Viridiplantae > Streptophyta > Magnoliopsida > Poales > Poaceae > Triticum > Triticum aestivum. The sequence goes on from NC_057803.1 coordinate 101,675,428, forward strand.
GTGGTCGTCAAAACCAAACACGTCGACTCTCTAATAGACGACTTGAGGCTCACATTCGACAACCTCCAAGCATATGACATCAAGCTCAATCCGGAAAAATGCATTTTCGGCGTACCAGCCGGAAAGCTCCTGGGCTTCATTGTCTCTAGTAGAGGCATTGAAGCTAATCCGGCAAAAATTCGAGCTTTGTCACAGTTGGCTACCCCAACAGACCTCAAACAAATCCAGAAATTAACTGGATGTGTGGTGGCTCTAAGCCACTTTATCTCCCGCTTAGGAGAAAAGGCATTACCCCTTTATCGCCTCCTTCGGCACACCGAACTCTTCGGGTGGACGGACGCCACCACAGCCGGATTGGAAGAAATAAAAGCCATACTGGCAACCAACCCAATCCTGGCCACGCCAAACATTGGCGAACCAATGCTGTTATACATAGCGGCAACTCATCAGGTTGTAAGCGTAGTGCTCGTTGTCTAATGAGAAGCGGACGGACATAAATTCCCTCTTCAAAAGCCAGTATATTATGTATCCACTGTCCTCACTCCATGCAAATCACGGTACCCACATTATCAAAAGATAGCCTATGCGGTATTCATGGCATCCCGGAAGCTGCGCCACTACTTTCAAGAGTGTTTGATTACAGTAGCCTCGGAAGTGCCACTTAATGATATTATAAACAACTGCGACGCCACGGGCCGGATTGCCAAATGGGCCATTGAGCTCCTCCCGTTCGACATAACATACAAACCTCGGCGAGCCATTAAATCACAAGTATTGGCCGACTTTGTTGCCAAATGGATGGAAGCCGAACTCCCTAAAGAGTACGGCGCATACTCCAATTGGATCATGCACTTCGACGGCTCCAAAATGCTGGCCGATCTGGGGGTTGGCGTCGTCCTGACGTCCCCAACCGGAGATATCGTTCAGTATGTACTGCAGATACTGTATATAGACTCCAACAACGCAGCCGAATACGAAGCCCTGTTGCATGGTCTTCGGATGGCAGTCTCCATGGGCATTCAACGCCTGGAGGTGCGTGTGGATTCGAACCTCGCAATATCCCAAATAAATGGAGACTTCGATGCCAAGGATCCGAAGATGGCGGCCTATGGAAACGCCGTCCTAAAGATGCCAGCTCGGTTCGAGGGGCTCGAATTTCACCATGTGGCTCGGGAAAACAATCAGGCGACAGATATCCTCGCCTGCATCGACGCAAAACGCGACGCGGTCCCCCCAACATCTTTTTGGAGAGGTTGTTTAAGCCATCGGTGGTATGGGAAGGGGACACCGGTAACAATAGTCCGGACCCGGCCAAAATGCCCGATACCGAACACTTTGACATAATCGGAGGCTCTGCCACCAAAATAACACCTTCAGCCCACGTAATAATGGTCGTCATCGCCCCATGGACAGAACCATTCCTGGCCTACCTAACTAGGCAGGAACTTCTCGAGGACCAAAATGAGGCATGCTGCATAGTGCGGCGATCTAAAGCCTACAGGGTCCACGACGGATAGACGTATAAGAAAAGCACTACCGGGGTCCTTCAAAGGTGCATCTCCGAAGAGGAAGGGCGGAAGCTTTTGGCAGAAATTCATGCCGGACTCGGCGGCCACCACGCCGCAGCCCAGGCCCTTGTAAGCAAGGCCTTCTGTATAGGTTTTTATTGGCCGACGGCCCGGGCATACGCACAGGACTTGGTCCAACGCTGCGCTGGTTGCCAGCTTTTTGCAAACCAAAGCCATATGCCACCCACCGCCCTCCAAACAATCCCCATTACCTGGCCTTTCGCAGTCTAGGGGCTTGACATGGTTGGACCCCTTAAAGGGGGAACCCATAAGAAAAAATACTTACTGGTCATGGTGGATAAATTCACCAAATGGATAGAAGCCAAACCTATTAAAACAGCTGAATCCAGACCGGTGATAGACTTCATATCCGGGGTTGTACACTGTTATGGCGTCCCCCACAGCATCATCACTGACAACGGCACGAACTTCACGACCGACGAGGTAAAACTCTAGTGTAGCAACATGGGCATCAAGCTCAATTATGCTTTCTTCTGTCACCCACAAACCAACGGCCAAGTTGAGTGAGCAAATGGTCTTATCATGAGCGGCATTAAACCCAGATTAGTGCGGTCCTTAAAGGAGTCTAACACGCACTGGGTAGAGGAGCTCGACTCCGTACCCTGGGGGCTGCGGACCACGCCAAATCGCACTACCGAATATACACCCTTCTTTATGGTGTACGACGCAGAGGCAGTTCTGCCCTGCGACATAATTCATGACTCACCTCGAGTGCGCATGTACAAAGAAAGAGAAGCCGAGCTCGATCGGTAGGACAGTCTGGACACCCCGGAGGAGGAGCGCGACGTGGCAAAAGCCCGTTCCGCATTTTATCAGCAACAGGCTCGCAGATACCAAAGCAGAGAAGTACGGGCCAAAACTTATAACGTTGGCGGGTTAGTTCTACGCCTGCCGGAGAAGAAAAAGTCCAAGCTCGAGCCCAAATGGGAAGGTCCCTTCATTATTGACCAAGTTCTGACCGGTGGTGCGTACCGTCTGCGGGATGCATCGAATAATCGACTTGAGCCGAACCCATGGAACGCAGCCAGGCTCCGAAGATTCTATGCCTAGCACCGGACTCTATGTTCGTCTCCTTCCTCTGTCCATTTTTTGCATATACATTATTTGTCTTTTTTCTCTTTCTTTCTTTTATTCTTTCTCTAGGCCTTCAAGGGCCAACTTGTGCCTCGCTTGCACATTATAGATGTGCTAACCGCGCTCATTATACCTGGGGGCTTCTTACACAGAAGCTTAATTATCTATCTGGGCTTCATGCCCCGCACATGTGTTATTCTTCCACATGTACCTTTTCTTCGCCACTATATGCATCGATATGAATTAAGTTTTGGCCAAGCTGGGTTGCCTGGCTCTTGTATTTATGCCCTACATTCCCGTTAATTCGGCTAGGGCATAAGGGGAGCACCTCTGCGATTGTTACTGTCGGGTCAGCCGGATGTGTACCTCAGACTGGGTGAAGCCGAAAGCTAGCGTTCTTAAGTGAATATTCGGTCGGTGAACAAAAGATGATTTTTATTTATTTTCCATATGTGCCCCTAGATGTTTTTGCCTGCGTTTCCTCTCGCAGTACGGACATGCACTTTAGGGCATGCATGCCCAGGGAAAGGAACCCTTAACGGAACTATTCTCCCTAGAAGATGTTTCTTACTACCCATGTAATATGACATAACTAGTTGGGCACTTGTCTGTTTAAGCACCAATGACCCCTACGCCTGGTCTCCACGCATACCCCGGTTCTTATATAACTGAGCGGGTATTCGGACACACTCTGGACTATCGGGTCCCGAGGTTGAAGCGAAAAGGTCTGCCATGACAAATGATTTACAATCCGGCTAGAAGGCATCATACATGTCACTTTAATTACATAGTCATGTAGACTGACTAAATTCCTCTTCTATACCATCCAACAGGAGGTCCAGCCTACAATCCTGTTGGGAATACTTTGCGGCTAATTCTACTTGCCCATAGACTAAGCTAACGGGGATCTCTTTCCCATCGGGCCCCACAGGTCCGACCTCGGCCATGTGGTTTGGGTCAGCCTTGGTATACCGCGTCTTCACCATAGCCCAGGCTTCCCTGTCACCTTGACAGCAGGCCGATAAATTCCATAATCGGAAGCACCGCCGTGCTCCCTTGAGCTTCTCCGCAAGCTCTCCAATGCCTTCTAGCAGGGAGACTAATGGCCACAAAGCCTGGGCAATACCTTGCATCACCTGCCGAACTTGTTCGTGCAGTTGTGAGAGCTCGGATAGAAGATCACCCGTAGATCCGGGCATCTCCTTTGAGGGACGACCCGTTAGCATACCTGCAGACATAACTCTGTTAGTCGGCTTCTCCGCCGTTCCCTTTTTTTAAGGGTTCGTTCAAGCACTTACTGAATATGTCGCGTCGAAGCCGCTTATTCTCCTTCTCGGAGTCCGCAAGCTGGGCTCGAACATCTTGCAGTTCCATGCTCAGCTTGGTATTGGCGTCTTGGAGCTTGTTTTTCTCCCGCCTGACCTTAGTCAGCATGCGTTCGCCAGCCTTTAGCTGTCGTACCGCATGCTGGTCCTCTAGATTCTCTCCGGATTCATCTGCAACATCTATTATTAGATCTGCAGCCATGCCGCACGCTATATGGTACCTATCATTCTTTGAAAGAAATGTTATCAGTTGGGGACTTTTTAGGTTCCTTCAATGCGGCAACAGCGGCCCGAAGTTGGGTCTTGCATTCCTCCAGCTCCTGTGATAGTCGAGTATTCTTCTCTGTAAGAACCTGCACAATGAGATGATCCTTAAATCAGTTCTGCTAACTGTTTCAAGTCTCAGGGGCTACTGATACATATAATCGTCAGATTTGCTTACCCGTACATCCTTTACATACTGGTCCGTGGCTCTGGCTAGACCATTTTGAGCAGCATGGAGGTATGCCTCTCTAGAATTGAAGGCATCAAATGCCTCTGGTGAGAAGTAAGCATTGCGGAGTACGGCCCGACGACGCCTATGATTCATGGCGCTCTCCACTTCTGAATTTGTAGCGGATAGCCTATCCGCATCCTCTGTAGGGGGAGTATCCGGCGTCCGCCCCATGCCTGCTTCCACCTCTATGTCCGGTCCTGGAGCCCGACTGGTGGAAGCGTGATCAGCAGCCTCACCAGACATATTCCGGCGAGCTTTTTTTCTGTTAAAGAAACATGGACATCATTACATTTCAAGAAAGACGACAACCACGGAGCGGGGTTTCTATCATACCTCTGCGCCGGCGTCTCCATCCTGACTGCCTTCCTTTTTGGCCTGCCCGGCCTCGGTGCCTCTTGTTGGCGAGTTTCTGCGGGTTCAGCATGGCGTCCCAAATGCCTTCCCTGTAAAACACCATATGTATATGGTAGGTGAAGTGTCTAAAAGGGGATCCTAGTTTTTGGAGTTGGGATTTTTGGTTTTTCTTATGTGCGACGCAGGAAGCAGTCCGAGATAGTCGGTCGTAATGGCCACCATGGCGTCATCACAGCTTAATTGATAGAACTGCCAGTCTATTAGCTCCACGAATATGTCTGGATCTTCTTCGAGTCCGGGACCGAGGGCCCGGTCAGGGTCCTCTGGTTGTGGAGATGGGCTGCTGACCTCCCTTATGGCTTTTCGCAGTTCCTGCCGCAAAATGGCAAGGTGAGTACCTACGACAAAGAATGCGGGAAGAATGGGAGTAAGGAGATATAACTCACCCAGCTTGGAGGGTTGTACATGGAGAATCCATCCCGTGGCTTGATGCGGATGAACTCCTCTTCCTCTCCCTTGAACAATTTGGACAGAAATTTTGCTAAAGCGGCAGCATTGTCCAGACCCTTACGCCCGCAACGGGTGGCGTCATCTTCCCCGTTAAAACACCACAAGGGGTACCCTCGATATTGAAGTGGTTGCACTCCCCGAATTATGCATATTGACATAACCTCGATTACTGTAAATCCTGATTCAGCCAGCGCTTTAATCCGGTTCATCAGGTAAAGGACTTCTCCGTTGTCTTCCTCCTGGGGGCTCCGTGGGCGCCAACTTCGGTGTTTCTTCAGAGGAGCATTGTTGAACTCAGGAAGACCCCGCCGAACAAGGTCCGGAAGGGGGACGTCCTCCATATAAAACCATTCCGAAGGCCAGTCTTCGGATGTCTTCTTCGGAGTACCGGACAGGTATCCGGTTTCGGCGATGCGCCATATTTCGGCTCCGCCCACTTGATAAAGTGAACCCTTCTGTGTGCGAGGGACGAGGCAAAATAACCTTTTCCATAGCTTGAAATGAGCTTCGCAGCCCAGGAATAACTCGCAGAGGGCAACATAGCCGGCGATGTGTAAAATGGAAGCAGGGGTGAAATTATGCAGTTGGAGGCCATAAAACTCCAGGAGCCTGCGGAGGAACAGATGAATTGGAAATCCGAGTCCCCTCAATAAATAAGGAACAAGGCATACCCGCTCCCCTGTAGAGGGGCTGGGGAAGCTCTCCGCTTGCTCCCCGCCATTGTAGGTGGCGATCCCGGCTCGGACGGGCACCATATACGTTGGAGGGAGAAATCCCTTAGTCTGCAGTTCGACTAATCGAATGTGTGGGACTGAACACCTCTCCCAATCACCGGTCTTAGGGCTACGGGGGAGGGAGGAGGAGCTGCGGAGGTCGGCCATGCTGGAGTGGATCTTTCCGAAGCGCGCTCCGATGGATTCTCGCTGGGGGAGGATGGTATGGGTTGGATCTAAGAATCCCCATCCCTTTAATAGACAATTTATTTATCTGGCTAGGGGGGTGAATGTAAAAACGCCCTGGCGCCTCACATTCATTCGACGCGTGGAAGATAGCCCTTATTGGGCGCAGAAGCCAAGAGGTCCAGCATTTATGGGACCGAACACTGCTTAACAAATGTTCGAAATTTGGAGAAGAACCCGCCTGGCAATGCCAAAGACAACACTACGCACCGGACTCATCGTCATTGAAGCCTGGTTCGGGGGCTACTGAGGGAGTCCTGGATTAGGGGGTATCCGGACATCCGGATTATATCCTTTGGCCGGACTGTTGGACCATGAAGATACAAGATTGAAGACTTTGTCCCGTGTCCGGATGGGACTATACTTGGTGTGAAAGGAAAGCTAGGCAATATGGATATGTATATCTCCTCCTTTGTAACCGACCTTGTGTAACCCTAGCCCCCTCCGGTGTCTATATAAACCAGAGGGTTTTAGTCCGTAGGACAACATACAATCATACCATAGGCTAGCTTCTAGGGTTTAGCCTCTCCGATCTCGTGGTAGATCAACTCTTGTACTACCCATATTATCAAGAATAATCAAGCAGGACGTAGGGTTTTACCTCCATCAAGAGGGCCCGAACCTGGGTAAAACATCGTGTCCCCTACCTCCTATTACCATCTGCCTTAGACGCACAGTTCGGGACCCACTACCCGAGATCCGCCGGTTTTGACACCGACAGAGTTTCTCTCGAAAGAAGTGAGTGGGAGGAAAGTAGAACTTGATGAGGTAATCGTACCTTCTCCCTTATTGGAAAGTAGTTCATCACTGAAATCAGTTCTAGTGATTCCTACACCAGTAAGTGAGGAAGCTAATGATGATGCTCATGAAAATTCTGATCAAGTTACTGCTGAACCTCGTAGGTCAACCAGAGTAAGATCCGCACCTAAGTGGTACGGTAATCCTATTCTGGAAGTCATGTTACTTGACCATGACGAACCTACGAACTATGAGGAAGCGATGATGAGCCCAGATTCCGCAAAATGGCTTGAGGCCATGAAATATGAGATGGGTTCCATGTATGAGAACAAAGTATGGACTTTGGTTGACTTGCCCGATGATTGGAGGCCATAGAGAATAAATGGATCTTCAAGAAGAAGATTGACGCTGACGGTAATGTTACTGTCTACAAAGCTCGACTTGTTGCAAAAGGTTTTCGACAAGTTCAAGGAGTTGACTATGATGAGACCTTCTCGCCTGTAGCGATGCTTAAGTCTGTCCGAATCATGTTAGCAATTGCCGCATTTTATGATTAGGAAATTTGGCAAATGGATGTCAAAACTGCATTCCTTAATGGATACCTTAAAGAAGAATTGTATATGATGCAACCAGAATGTTTTGTCGCTCCAAAAGGTGCTAACAAAGTGTGCAAGCTCCAGTGATCCATTTATGGACTGGTGCATGCCTCTCAGAGTTGGAATATACGCTTTGATAGTGTGATCAAAGCATATGGTTTTGTACAGACTTTTGGAGCAGCCTGTATTTACAAGAAAGTGAGTGGGAGCTCCGTAGCATTTCTGATATTATATGTAGATGATATATTGTTGATTGGAAATGATACTGAATTTCTGAATAGCATAAAAGGATACTTGAATAAGCATTTTTCTATGAAAGACCTCGGTGAAGCAGCTTATATATTGGGCATCAAGATCTATAGAGATAGATCAAGACGCTTGATTGGACTTTCGCAAAGCACATACCTTGATAAAGTTTTGAAGAAGTTCAAAATGGATCAGGCAAAGAAAGAGTTCTTGCCTGTATTACAAGGTGTGAAGTTGAGTCAGACTCAATGCCCGAACACTGCAGAAGATAGAGAGAAAATGAAAGGTGTTCCCTATGCTTCAGCCATAGGCTCTTTCATGTATGCAATGCTGGGTACCAGACCTGATGTGTGCCTTGCTATAAGTTTAGCAGGAGGTACCAAAGTAATCCAGGAGTGGATCACTGTACAATGGTCAAGAACATCCTAAAATACCTGAAAAGGACTAAGGATATGTTAATCGTATATGGAGGTGACAAAGAGCTTGTCGTAAACGGTTACGTCGATGCAAGCTTTGACACTGATCCGGATGACTCTAAGTCACAAACTGCATATGTGTTTTTATTGAATGGTGGAGCTATCAGTTGGTGCAGTTCCAAGTAGAGCGTCGTGGCGGGATCTACGTGTGAAGCGGAATACATAGCTGCTTCAGAAGGAGCAAATGAAGGAGTCTGTATGAAGGAGTTCATATCTGATCTAGGTGTCATACCTAGTGCATCGGGTCCAATGAAAATCTTTTGTGACAATACTGGTGCAATTGCCTTGGCAAAGGGATCCAGATTTCACAAAAGAACCGAGCACATCAAGAGACGCTTCAATTCCATCCACGATCAAGTCAAGGAGGGAGACATAGAGATTTGCGAGATACATACGGATCTTAATGTTGCAGACCCGTTGACTAAGCCTCTCTCACGAGCAAAACATGGTCAGCACCAAGACTCCATGGGTGTTAGAATCATTACAATGTAATCTAGATTATTGACTCTAGTGCAAGTGGGAGACTAAAGGAAATATGCCCTAGAGGCAATAATAAAGTTTTTATTTATATTTCCTTATATCATGATAAATGTTTATTATTCATGCTAGAATTGTATTAACCGGGAACTTAGTACATGTGTGAATACATAGACAAATAGAGTGTCACTAGTTTGCCTCTACTTGACTAGCTCGTTGAATCAATGATGGTTATGTTTCCTAACCATAGACATGAGTTGTCATTTGATTAACAGGATCACATCATTATAGAATCATGTGATTGACTTGACCCATCCGTTAGCTTAGCACGATGATCGTTTAGTTTGTTGCTATTGCTTTCTCCATAACTATACATGTTCCTATGACTATGAGATCATGCAACTCCCAAATACCGGAGGAACACTTTGTGTGCTACCAAACATCACAACGTAATTGGGTCATTATAAAGGTGCTCTATAGGTGTCTCCGATGGTGTTTGTTGAGTTGGCATGGATCAAGATTAGGATGTGTCACTCCGATTGTCGGAGAGGTATCTCTAGGCCCTCTCGGTAATGTACATCACTATAAGCCTTGCAAGCAATGTAGCTAATGAGTTAGTTACGGGATGTAGCATTATGGAACGATTAAAGAGACTTGCCGGTAACGTGATTGAACTAGGTATTGAGATACCAACAATCGAATCTCGGACAACTAACATACCGATGACAAAGGGAACAACGTATATAGTTATGCGGTTTTATCGATAAAGATCTTTGTATAATATATAGGAACCAATATGAGCATTCAGGCTCCGCTATTGGTTATTGACCAGAGGCATGTCTCGGTCATGACTACATAGTTCTCGAACCCGTAGCGTCCGCACGCTTAACGTTCGGTGACGAACGGTATTACAAGTTTATGTGTTTTGATGTACTGAAGGTAGTTTGGAGTCCCGGATTTGATCACGGACATGACGAGGAGTCTCAAAATGGTTGATACATAAAGATCGATATATCGGACGACTATGTTTGGACATCGGAAGGGTTCCCAGTGAAGTTCGAGCATATACCGGAGTACCGGGGGGTTACCGAAACCCCCCAGGGAGTTTAATGGGCCTTATGGCCTTAGTGGAAAGATAGGAGGGGCTGCCAGGGCAGGCCGCGCCCCCTCCCCCTCTAGTCCGAATTGGAATAGGAAGGGGGGCGGCGCCCCCTTTCCTCCTTCCTTCTCCTACTCCTACTACATGGAAAGGGGGGAATCCTACTCCCTGTGGGAGTAGGACTCCCCATGGGGCGCGCCATAGGAGGGCCGGCCCTCCCCCTCCTCCACTCGTTTATATACGGGGAGGGGGGCACCCCATAGACACACAAGTTGATCATTGATCTTTAGCCGTGTGCAGTGCCCCCTCCACCATAATCCACCTCAGTAATATCGTAGCGGTTCTTAGGCGAAGCCATGTTCCGGTAGCAACATCATCACCGTCATCACGCCATCGTGCTGATGAAGCTATCCCTCAAAGCTCTACTGGATCATGAGTTCGCGGGACGTCAGCGAGCCGAACGTGTGTAGGTCGCGGAGGTGTCGTATCTTCGGTACTAGATTGGTCAACTGTGAAGACGTGCGACAACATCAACCACGTTGTCATAACGCTTCCGCTTACGGTCTACGAGGGTACGTAGACGATACTCTCCCCTCTCGTTGTTGTGGATCACCATGATCTTGCATGTGCATAGGAATTTTTTTGAAATTACTATGTTACCCAACATCTTTATAATATCTTTCTTGAAAATGATTGATCGGAAAATTGTGCTCAATTGTAAGAAGAAGAAGTCAATAAAATGTTTGGCACAAAATATTTGAATGATGAGCATGATTGCAATGTTGTTAGTGTGAATTCTTTGAATATCCAAAATGCTAATGATGATTTCACAAGTCATGAAAAAATATTTCTTATAAGTATGTTACTTTTTGCGGAGTGAATTGGGAGTGCCTTTGCACACCAAAAAGGGAAGATAGATTTTGTAAGAAGCATAAATATTTAGAAATGAAAAAGTTGCAAGAGAGGCTAGATGATTGTGCTGAAAGATGTAATTCTTTTCACCTTCCCGGTGAACTTTGCAATGAACATGTTGATTTAAATCTCCAATGCAAATTGTTTCATGATCAATTCGTGTCCAAAAATTGTGATACCTTGATTTCCCTTGAGCATCATAAAGAGCTTAGTCTTCTTTTGGGGTATGAAGAAATGAAACATATAACTAAGGTTTTTCCAAATCCCGAGAGATTTCTTGATTTTGATCTAGAAGAAATTTATATGTTTTGTGTGGTAAATTGCATTGAGAATCCTTATATTGCCAACTACCTAATGAAAGGGAAAATGTTTCCCAATACCCTCCTAGTGTTTATTATGATGAATCAGGTAACAAGGAGGAGCTTCCTATCCAATCAATCTTTTCAACAAGAAGCTTGAAAAAATTAATTAAACCCACACATGATGTGGTGAAGAAGAAGAAAAGAAGAAAGAATAAAGGTAAAAAGGTATCTCTCCCAAATAATGTTGCTCCTATCACCATTGTACCTCATGAAAGTGAATCAGATATGTTAATGGAGGATGATGATATTGAGTATGATTTTGTGATACCTACTACTTGTTGTAATGATTATGATTGAGAAGACGACGATATCCATTATGATCTTGGAAATCTTTTTAGCACTTGCTTAGAAGAATATGATAATAATGTTTGCTATACTATTGGTGCCATTCATGCTATTGATAAGAATGATTGTGATGATATGCAAAACCACAAGCTTGGGGATGCTATGTTTAATGAGTATGATATGTTTGAAGATTTATTTGCTGGAAATAATGCTTGTCCTAAGCTTGGGGATGATTTGCTTAATGAATATGATCCTTTGATTCCTTCTACTTTTGATAAGAAAATTTATTAATGATAGCAATGCCTCCTATTTATGATGATTACATTGATAAAAGTGGGTTTGGAAGAGTGTCAACTCTAGGTAGTAGTGATCCCATTATTTTGGAGAGTGTTGAATATTATTACAATACTGATGAAAGTGGATTTGGAGAAGCCATGAATTTATTTAGTAATACGTCCACTATTTTGGAAGAGGTTTCAATTGACTATGACAATGAAGTTGCTATCTATGATGATTATTATGATGACATCTATGCCATAAAGCGTGATAAATCTTCTATGCTTGTGCATGATGAAAAGAGTGTTGTATGTGATAGTTATATTGTTGAATCTATTCATGATGTTTCTGAAAATTATTATGAGGAAGGAACTTATGCTCTGACATATCTCAATAATATCAAGTTTCTTCTCTATGTGTTGATTATTTTGAAGTTACACTTGTTTTGCCTTCCTGTGCTAGTTGATTCTTGTTCCCATAAGTTGTTTGCTCACAAAATCCCTATGCATAGGAAGTGGGTTAGACCTAAATGTGTTAGTCATATGCTTCATGATGCTCTCTTCATGTTTCAATTCTTATTTTTTATGCGAGCATCATTGAAATCATCATGCCTAGCTTAAAAGGCATTAAAGAAAAGCGCTTGTTGGGAGACAACCCAACACTTTTACCTACTGTTTTTGTGTGTTCACATGATTAGGCTAATGCAGTAATAATTTTTTATTGCTTTCGTTTCAATAAAGTGACAAGTAAGACCTTTGGGATGGCTTACGGTGATAGTTGATTTGATCTTGCTGAAAAAAGAAACTTTTGCGCTCAGGAAAACAATTCTCATTTTAACAGAAGCGTGATAAAATTCTGATTATTTTTGTAGAAGATTAATAGACAAATTTCTCAGGTTGTCCTAATTTTTTAGAATTTTTGGAGTAGCAGAAGTATGGTTGGAGTACAGATCATTACAGACTCTGCTTTTGGCAGATTCTGTTTTCAATGCATAGTTTGCTTGTTTTCTAGTTTCTATGGCTTATATTACTCAATATAATTTGTGGAAATGATATGCTACAGTAGGCATTGTGTGAGAAAATTATGAATCTTGTCTTTGGCAGTGCCAAAAGTGAAATGGTTTGCTCTTTATCATACTAACCTATCTCACAAAGTTCCGTTAAGTTTTGTGTGATTGAAGTTTTCAAGTTTTGGGTGCAATGTCGATATGAGGAGAATAAGGAGTGACAAGAACCTAAGCTTGGGGATGCCCAAGGCACCCCCAAGGAAATATTCAAGTAAGATCCAAGCAACTAAGCTTGGGGATGCCCCGGAAGGCATCCCCTCTTTCGTCTTCAACATTATCGGTAACCTCACTTGGAGCTATGTTTTCATTCGTCACATGATATGTGTTTTGCTTGGAGCGTCATTTTATTTTTTTAGGATTTGCTTTCTGTTCTTTAGAATATTGTTTTTCATCTTTTTATTTCAATAAAAAGTGGCAATGGTAGCCTTTGCCATGCTTATTTTGCAAGTATACATGTTGTTGTTTGAAAACAGAAAGTTTACTGATGTTGCAAAAATTCCCTAGAAAAGTCAGAATGTGATAAAATGTTGAAACTTTTTACAAAATGAGCTCTTATAAATTTTCTACAGTCTGTAAAATTTTCTCTTATAAATTTTCTATAGTGTATAAAATTTTCATAATTTTTGGAGTTAGGGAAGTATTGATACTCTTGCATTCTTTACACACTGTACTGTTTTGGCAGATTGCTGTGATGTTTGCATATGTTTTCTTGTTTAATGATTCTATTTGAGGATAGGAGTATTAAATATGCAGAGCCATATAGTATTCAATGTTAAATAATAATTTTAGTGATTTTCTACAGTAAAGAATGATAAGGTTTTTGCATTGGTTTATACTAACTTATCTCATGAGTTCTTGTTGAGTTTTGTGTGGATGAAGCTTTGGAGATTTAGGAAAACCGCGATATGAGAGGGATTAAGGAGACATAAAAGCTCAAGATTGGGGATGCCCAAGGCACCCCAAGATAATATTTCAAGAGGTCTCAAGCATCTAAGCTTGGGGATGCCCCGGTAGGCATCCCACCTTTCTTCTTCAACAATTATCGGTTAGTATCGGTTGAGCCTAAGTTTTTGCTTCTTCACATGATGTGTGCCATCCTTGGATTGTCATTTTATTTTGTTTTGCTTTCTGTTTTAATAAAGCACTTAGATCTGAAAGTTTTTAAATAAAATAGAGTCCTCAAATAGTTGCCAGGGAGGCTAAGTAAGCAGCATTGACATCCCGTCAACGAAGCTCTTTTCCTATGTCATTTACTCTTGTGCTTCACTTACATCTTGTGAGTAAATTGTTGAATAAATTGAATGTCATGAAGTTGAAATAATATCATGCCTAGTGGTAGCATCACATTGGGTTTAGAAAGTGAAATCTTTTAAGGCTTGACAATCACAATATTGGTCATACAAGCAATTCACGAATAATTAGTATAAGGAAGAGAACTTTCACATATAAATACACCATCATGGAAATCTTTTGTGATTGTGAGCCCCCATCAAAACATTATATGCCAAAATTGTTGACGTTGGACAAGGAAGACAACGTAATGGTTTATGTTTGTTCATATTCACATAGAAGTTATATTGTCATAGATCCTTCAACATGTGGTTCTTGCCCCCCATCTTTGCTAGCCAAAAATTCCGCACCAAGTAGAGATACTACTTGTGCATCCAAAAACCCTTAAACCAAAATCTTATTTTCAAGAGTCCACCATACCTACCTAAGGATTGAGCAAGATCCTTCAAGTAAGTTGTCATTGGTGCAATAAGGCAATAAAAATTGCTTTTAGAAGTGTAAGATCATTTTGTGTAAGAGAAAATTGAGCGTTGTACGAACTTGTGCTGGTAAAGCAATAAAAGCGACAGACTGCATAATAGAGGTTGCTATCACAAGGGGCAATATAATGTGACGTTCTTTTGCACTAAGGGGTTGAGCATACAAACAAAGAAGCGCATGGCAACCTTTTCTTCCCTCTACGAATGGGCCTATATTTTACTTTTCAGTATTTACTTTTATGCAAAGAGTCAAAGTTTTTCTCTCTATTCCTTTTTATTTTTCTCTTTTGGCAAGCATCATGTCGTGAGGAAAGATCTAGGCACATATATCCAGTTGGATATGGGTAGCATGAGTTATTATTGTTGACATCACCCTTGAGGTGAATATGTTGGGAGGCGAAATTATAAGCCCCTATCTTTCTATGTGTCTGGTTGAAATGTTTTGCTCATGTGTACAAGGTGAGTGTTAGCAATCATAGAAGACTATATGATGGTTGAGTATGTGGAGCTCTTACTTAAACTTTGTTGAATAAGTTGAATTGCAATTGCTTGGTGATTGAGAACATAGGTTGTTAAGTTTCGAGAGAATTCATTTTGAACCTTAACATGTGAATTGGTTGCTACTATAACATGAGAAGTTTTATAAGAAAGAATTGTTGTTATGATGCTAGAAAAAGTGATTGAAATTGTCATTGATCAAACTTATGCACTTTGCTAGCATTCTGAAAGTGCGTTATATCAACTAGAGGGGGGTGAATAGGCGATTTTTATGAATTCTTCACTAAGGAATTTTAGGGTGAGGAAATTCCTGAGTGAAGAACTACTTGCAGCGGAATAAGTACTCGGAAGTAAACATAACAGAACATGAGCATGGTCTTCATGATGAAATGAAAAACAAGCACAGAGTACAGAAAGCGTAAACACAGGATAACACAAACAGACTGAAGAAATTGAACTGAGGAAATTGAGAAAGTCTTCAGTCAAAGTCCTAAAACAGATATGAACAAGCTCATAACACAGAAATGAGGAAATGAAAGGGTTGAGGAATTGGAACCAGGTAGCTTGGTGAAGACAATGATTTGATAGACCAGTTCTAACTGCTGTGACAGTTGTACGTCTGGTTAGGGCGGCTAGGTATTTAAACCGGAGGACACACGGTCCCGGACACCCAGTTCTGAACATGTAGTCCAGAACACTCAGTCCTCACCGTATTCCCCTTGAGCTAAGGTCACATAGACCTCACCCAATCACTCGTGGTAAGTCTTCAGGTGACTTCCAAACCTTCACAGACGCGGTCACTTGGCGATCCACAATTTCCTCTTGGATGCTCTAGACCATGACGCCTAACCGTCTGGAAGATGCGAAGTCTTCAAAGGTAACAAGCATCGGATCCATGCAGGATCAATCTCTTCAGTGATGCTCAATCACTTGGGGTTTGTAGGTGTTTGGGTTTGGGTTTTCCTCACTTGATGATTTTCACTCAAAGTCCTTGGAGGATGGGATGCTCTCAAATGACAAGTGTCAGTGTCGGTGTCAAAAACCGGCGTATCTCGGGTAGGGGGTCCTGAACTGTGCGTCTAGGCCGGATGGTAACAGGAGGCAGGGGACACAATGTTTTACCTAGGTTTGGGCCCTCTTGATGGAGGTAAAACCCTACGTCCTGCTTGATTAATATTGATGATATGGGTAGTACAAGAGTAGATCTACCACGAGATCAGAGAGGCTAAACCCTAGAAGCTAGCCTATGGTATGATTGTATGTTGTGGTTGTTGTCCTACGGACTAAAACCCATCGGTTTATATAGACACCGGAGAGGGTTAGGGTTACACAAGGTCGGTTACAAAGGAGGAGATATCCATATCCGTATTGCCTAGCTTGCCTTCCACGCCAAGTAGAGTCCTATCCGGACATGAGACGAAGTCTTCAATCTTGTATCTTCATAGTCCAACAGTCCGGCCAAAGGATATAGTCCGGCTGTCCGGAGACCCCCTAATCCAGGACTCCCTTAGTCAGTTTCTCTCGGAGCAGCCAACCAGCTAGTGGTTGTAGGGAGCAGCTATTTATAGCCAAGGGAGCAGCCCGACATGATAAGACATAAATGCCCTTCAATGATATGACCGTTAGGTGGGTAGATATTTTGGGACAGCTGGCGCATAGCACAGCAATGGTCAGAATTTTGAGTATCAAATTCCTCAGGGCTATCATGTTCCTCACTGTGTAGGCAATCCGCACTGGCGAATTCCTAACTCCTCAGTCAGAACAAATTCCTCAGAGACCAGAAGAACTTCGTCTATGTCACTGAAGAAATTGACTGAACTGTATGAGATTTCCAATGGCTTCACTCGAAGGGATTGGTAGGTGTAGGATTTTGAGTTGAGCATCACTTGGAAATTTTTCCTTTATATTTCCTCGACCCCCTTTAACAGTATGGTGTTTCCTATGACTCAAGAAAGAGAAAATGAAACTACGAAAACAAAAATCTTCATACTTCATGTTCCTCGAATGAATACCAAGTCTTCAGAATTACACCAATTTCTTCACTTTCAAAGTCTTAAGAAAGTCTTCAGAAATTCAAAGTCTTCAGTCAAAGAACTTCATTTTTAGGGGTCGACTTTCTTTGTAAATATCAAACTCCTCATAGACTTATAGACTTGTGTACACTCACAAACGCATCAGTCCCTTAACCTATAAGTCTTCAATACACCAAAATCACTAAGGGGCACTAGATGCACTTACAATCTCCCCCTTTTTGGTGATTGATGATAATATAGGTTAAGTTTTCAACGGGGATAAACATATGAAGTGTAAATACTTAAATTGAGGAATTTGATTGCAAGATATAGAAGAACTCCCCCTAAAGATGTGCATAGTGAGGAATTTGCTTTTGAAGCAATGCACACTTTGAAGAGTAGAATCATGGAGATCTCCCCCTATATTTTATAATTCATACACGCATTTAACATATAATATTAAGAATTTGAAATGCATGATGAAATATGGTGACTGATGTAATTCAGCATGTGTGCATTAACATTAATGAGGAATAAGCATGCAGAAAAACTCAGCAAAAGTATCAGAGCACCATAGAGTTTAAGATTACAACTCGATCCAGCAAAGTCTTCAAAAGAACGAGAGTTGTAACTTAGAAAAAAACGCCCATATAGGTAGACCCGCTTGAAGACTAACTCAAATTTCTCCCCCTTTTGTCATCGAATGACCAAAAGGATCGAAAATGAGGACTAACGCCCCTGAAGAATATCAAGTTGATGGAGGAGCTCCAGCGTTGTTGGGGTCGTTTGTCGTTGTAGGGCCTGCAGTAGTGTCATCCAAGTCTTCATGCTCGTCGGTGTCGCGGGATGAAGAATATGAGCTGGCCACCAATGTAGGAACTTTGACCTTCTTGAATTTCTTCGGTGGAGGTGCAGACCAGTCAAAGTTCTCCTTGAGACCCATTTGCTTCAGATCTTCTTCACCATACAGATGTGATAAGACAACCCAGGTGCGACCGAAAACTTCATGGAGGTAGTAATGGTTTTTCTTCACTGCATTATGTGTAGCAGTCATGTTGTGAAGAATTGAACCAAACTGACGCTTAATCCATTTATGGTTGCAATCCACCTTCTGGTGAAGACTAAGAAGCAGCTCACGGTCAGTCATCACCCTGGGAGCCGTGGCTTGAGGATTTGACTTGGATGCATTTACAGCAGAGTCATGTGTGGCACAGTCATCATTGGTGGAATAAGATGCAGCTTTGCGAAACTGACCATCCAATGGACGAATGCCTTCATCAATGACAACAGGTGCCTTCCCCTTTTCATCAGTTGAGGTAAAAGTCTGCTTGAGGACTTCAATCGGGGGCGGGTAGCTGAGGTGATTCTGAAAATCAGCCTTGTAGTTGAGTGAAGACCTTGTTCTGAGGAATCTCATAATCCAAGGAGCATAAGGCTTCAACTCAAACAGAGAGAGTGCAACATTTGCCTGAGTCCTCATGAAGAAATCATACTAATTGACAGGAATGCTATGAATGATGTTGAATAGAAGATTCTTCATGATGCCAACTATTTCCTCATCAGATGAATCATGGCCTTTGATAGGACTCATTGTCCTCGTCAAAATGCGATAGACTGTTCTGGGTACATAGAGTAAGTCCTTCACGAGGAATTTGGTCCGTGGGGCTTGACCGGGCTTCAGAGGCTTCATTAGAACTTGCATGTAATGAGCCGTGAGTTCTGGTTCTTGGTACAGGCAGCGAGCTCCTTCACTGGGTGGACTGATGGGCAGGGCGTGAAGTAATTCAAAGGCCGGTGCCTTATAATGAGTGTTATCGGTCATCCAGTCCAAGACCCAGGTGTTGATATCTTCAGGATCACCGGTGATGTGTAGTGTCGCATAGAACTGAAGAATGAGCTCCTCATTCCAATCAACAATGTCAGAGCAAAAGTTTAGGAGACATGTGTCATGAAGCACACCGAGAACAGGAGAGAAGCAAGGCAATGATTCCATGTCCACGTGGGGAATATGCTCATGATAGAAGATTTTGTCCTTGTTGAAAAGCAGTGAATAATAGAAGTTGGCCTGGCTGGCAGTCCAGAAATGCTTCCTCCTTAGACGAGCGGAGTCATAAGGATTGTAGTCAGTGAAGAATACATGCTCGCCAAAGAAGTCGTCAGCCTTGAATTTTTGCTTCTTCGAGAAGGGATCCTTTGGCTTGGGGTGAGGATTGTCAGTCAATTGCATCACGACCTCAGGGATGACAATCTCAGGTTCCACAGGCTGAGGAATTTCTAGTTCTTCTTCAGTGGCAGCCTGGGACTTCAATTCTTCATTTATATTTTCATTGGCACTAGTGGCTGGAATTTCTTCATGAACAGATGGGGTTGCATGTGGTTCTTCAGATCCCATTTGTACTTCAGTAGCTACAGGGGACTGAGGAATTTGTTGAAGAGGTGTGAACAGAGGAGAATTGGGGTTTTTGACTTCCCAAAAGTCAGCATTCATCACTAGAGTAGTGCTTACAATGTCCACATCTTCTTCTTCATCCATTTCTTCAACGCCGACCTCTTCAGCAGTGAACTGAGGCATGGGCAATGAGATAAGTGGGGTTGAAGGGATTTCATCCACTTCAATTTCTTCATCCAACTGCTCTGACGAAGCAGCAGAAGGAATGTCATCATATGATCTGCTTGGGATCACGTATTCTTCATCAAAAGGAACAAGGTCCTTTGATGGCATGGATGAGACAGGAACATTATCAATTGGATTGTCATAGGAACTTGTCAGTGGCTTCATTTTCTTCGGAGCTGAAGAATCTGATGCAGTTGATGCCTTCCTTTTCTTCACAGTTTCACGCTCCGCAACCTTGGTATTCTTCACATCTGATGCAGATGCAAGGATAGGAGTTGGTGTAGGCGCAGGAGGAGCAGAGGAATTTGGTTCAAGATCTTCAGGCACAACTGATGTAGTTGCCCTGACTTCTTTATTTTCTTTAGGCGCAACACTAGTGGTTGCCCTGGCAATTTCTTCAGTGGCTGGAATGCAGTCATCAGCCCTGGAATTAGCATTTTCTTTAGCAGCTTGAGTGTCATCAGCGGTGCTGGCATTTTCTTCACTAGGCTAAGCAGATGCTGCAGCCTGAGGAATTTCTTGTTGCGATTGGGGAGCAACAGTGGAGGTGAAGGTGTCAGCAAGTCTCACAAAACAAACCTTGGCTCCCAGCCAATCAGCGTGATATGCGTCAAATTCATCACTGAGTTTCTTGATCTCAGATTGAATAGTGACAAGTTCTTCAGTTGTCATAGAGACAACGTTTTTCTTCAGGAAGCGCTCCTTTTTGTACTGTGCTTTCTTGATCTGCCTGGCCTTTTCAAATTTCCATTTCTTTTCCTGAATGAAGTGGGTCAACATATGACTTTGGCCAGGAGTCAACTTGAAATCAGGCATGGGAGTGTTGGGGTCCTTGTGCCAGATATCAACGTAATCAAGAATCAACTTTGGATCCAAAAGCAGAGGCACACTTGTGCCTTTGGCTCTAGCGGCCCTGACTTGCCTGTCTCTGATGATTTCGGCAAGTTCCTCATCATCAGCATCGTCTTCATCAGACGGCACTTGGAAGGCGACTTGCCTCTTGTGGGGACTTGGGCGAGAACCTCGTCCAGCAGTGGCCTTTTTCTTCAGCAGAGAGGGGCTATTGAGGAATTTGGTGCAGCTGAGGAACTGGCAGAAGCTCCTGAGGCAATAGAGATGTCTGTTGTCCTTTGGCATGTGGCGAGATGCACAGGTGCTGAGGATTTAGTCAGAGCAGCTAAGGGCTTTGGCGGAGGAGCTGAGGACTTTTGAGGAGTTGGAGAAACTTGAGGAGTTTTCCGTGAGGGCTTTGAAGAATCTGGCCGTGAGGGCATTGCTGAGAAACTTGGCCGTGAGGGTATTGAGGGTGAAGCACTCGACTTATGAGTCGGCTTCTTTAGCATTGCCTTCTTGGGCTTACTTGTAGAGGCCTCAGCAGTGGCAGCAGCAGCAGCAGCAGAATCTTCATTAAATTTCCTCACTGCTTCTCTTACTTGTCTGGCCAATTTGGCGTGGCCTTTGGCCCATTCCTCGGGATAATCCTCACCACGCTTGAGGCTGGTGGCATCAGCTACTTGGCCAGGTGCCAATGGAGGTCTTGGGCAAGGAGGGTGAAGAGCGAATTTCTTCATGTATTTTGGAGTGTGTCGGGGGAGGCTGATCCACCAACACCTATGGGGACCGGGCCCCTTTAGGTTCGGTGAGGGCGGAGGCCGCACAAAGAGCGGATCGAGGCAGTACACGCGAGCAGTTTTACCCAGCTTCGGGCCGCACGGATGCGTAAAACCCTACTGCTGCTTGTTAGATTGTATTGAATCCTTGCTCAGGAGCGATGGACGCTATCAGACTGAGCGTGGGAGTGTTTCTAGTGTTTCGAATGAGCCGAACCCCGACCCCCCCACTAGGTTGCACATGGGCCTCCTTTTATACGCTAAAGGGGTCACCGACAGGTGGCAATGCAGAGAAGGGTACAAATGGAAAAGGATGCGGTAGGTGCAGCTACCGCTACTCTAGACACAGTGCACCCTACCTAACTCTGACGGCATGGGACAAGGTCATTGAATGCCCATCTGAGTTGCCTAAACAGTGCAAAAAGTGACCGTTAGGAGCACCACCGTTTGCCACGATGGCCTTCTCTTCATCTCCGCTTGCCACCGCGTACCCCTGGCTGCACAGGCTCCCGCCACGCGTCCCTGAGGAAGCCTCATGGTGACACACGGGTGGGTGCGCTGGAGCGTGGGTACAGAGTGGCAGCGGGCCCCCGGCGAGTACCTTGTCGGGGTCGTCGTCTTGTCGTGTTTGGGAGCTTGTCGCTCACCGGGGCTTGCTGGGACGCGCGGCGCGTCGCGGCAAGCTTTCTTGGTATGCCTTGAGTGGCCTTCCCGGCAAGCTCGTCTTGCCGGGGTCTTGTCTCTTCCCGGCAAGATCCTCTTGCCGGGGCCTGGGTTGGCCTTCCCGGCAAGCTCCTCTTGCCGGGGCCTTGGTTGGCCTTCCCGGCAAGCTCCTCTTGCCGGGGCCTTGGTTTGAGTACTTTGTTCTTGAATGGTCTTCAAGGGAACCACGGAGGGTCTTGGCGGTCACCCGACAAGCCTTGCCGCGGGATGCTACGACCGCCCGTGCACAAGTTCGGGGTAATAGGGTACCCCTACTCTAGTACACCGACAGGAGCCCCCGGGCCTGGGCCAGACACGGTGCCGACCGCTGTTGGGCCAGGCCCAAAGCAGTGCACGGGCACGCGCAGCCTAGGTCACGCCGCATATCTCCCCGCTCCCACCGCGCACGCCCAGAACGGCACGCGTCAAACGCGGCGTCGTGGGTGACGCGGGCGGCGTGCGCGGGGCTAAGCCCCTCGAGCATGCGTCAGGCCACGATGATGGGGACGGTTCACGCCCTCCTCCCTAAACGGGGGTAGGCGTGGGGGCGTGGTGCATTTACTGGACGAGGCCGGTGCGCGGTTCTCGGGACGTCCACTCCCCGCGATCACGAGGCGGAGCGAGGCCGCCTCATCCGTCGCCTTGGTTCTGCATCCCCGCCACGCGGCTCCCATGCGCTTGGGGTCGCGGACGGTGGAAGTGGGAAACTGGGCCGTCGCGAGCAGAGGCAGCGGGTTGGCCCCGACTCCCTGCTCTTCCCATGCCTTGATTCGCTGAACGGGGCGGCCGAGCCCCCACCTCGCTCCTTTATAAAGAGCAGGAGGGGAGCACAGAAACCCGCACTCTCTCATCTCCTCCTTTCTTCAACTTCTGCTCCCCTTTCTCTCATTCGCCATGGAGAAAGGGAACCCAGGCCCTTCATCAGTGGCGGCGAGGGTCGCCGCCAGACAGCGCACCTCTCCCTCTCCCGCGCCCGTGGTGGCAGAGCCAGCCATAAGGGGAAGAGGGAGGGGGCAAGGTCGCAGACGAGGTCGAGGACGAGGTCGAGGCGCTCGGGGAAGAGGCGGGCGGGGCGGCGCGCCAGCTTCGCCTCCGCCGGCGGCTCCTCCCCCCACGGCGGTCCATATATGGGACGACCCTTGCGAGTTCTTCGTCAAGCTGCGTCGGGCGCCTCGTCGTCGCCTCCGGCTTCCTGCTCCGTTTGCGAGCGCGATGAAGTTGGACCCGCCCGAGACACTGAGACTGCACATGAGGGGCTGTGGGATCAGCGGCACGCGAGTCCGCGTTGTATTCCCAGCCCCTAATGTGATGTATCTTGATCGAGGGTGGAAGACGTCCGCCCATATCCACAGCCTGATGGAGGGGTTTACCCTCCATTTTAAGTTGATGGAGGGCGATCTCCTCTCCGTCAAGGTCTTCGGGTGCTTCGGCACTCGGGCGAAGTGCTGCGTGGACAGCTCGTCCGATAGCGAAGGCTCCTCCTCGAGCGAGAGTGATGAGGAGGAGAGCGACAGCGACGATGAGGGTAGCAGGCGGCGGGGTGGCGGGTCCGACTAGGCATCGGGCGCCGCTTCGCGCGGCACCGGCGACCCCATCATCCGTGTCGTCGGCTCCTTGAACTCCCCGGGGTCGTCTCCTTGGGCGGCTGGCGTAGGGAGGCTGTGGAAGGGGAAGAGGGCTGGTGACAAGGCCGTCAGGTCAGAGTTCGAGGGCGTGGTGCCCTCAACAGCGTGCTGACGTCCTGCCGCCCCGTCTTCGAGCCCTGCTTCCAGCGTCGCCATCACCGTCTAGCCTTCGGACGGCCCCCGGGATGTTCTCTTGGTGTCTTCTGGCACCCGTAGCTCGCCTAGGCGCTCCTTTTGCCCTTTTCGCCTCCTTGACCCGCCTCCTGAAGAGAGGGACAGGAAAGGGATTACGGGCATCTTATCTTTTTAATTTGTAAGCCTTCGGGCCTTAGCTGTATCTAAAACTTGTAATCCTCTCTTTCATGTTTTTCATCCTCTATGGACTGTACCTGAGTGGGATGTTTTTTAATGAAAAGGGGATGCTTGCCGGGTTATTTGTCTCGCGAGTTGAACCCACGCCAAGGAGTAAATCCTTGGTATCCCTCGGACAGACATTTCATCTCCCGGCAACAGGCCCTGCCGCCTTCCCACGTCGCTCGACCTTTCTCACGCCTTTGACGGAGGCAGGAACGAGGTGGGTGCGGTCTCCTTGTTTCATCCCTTTGCTGCCGCGACTACGACCAAACTTGGCCCCGGGAACGAGCCCCAGGGCCTAGAGTTGAGGGAGCACGGCAGTTTTCGGGAAGAAACACGGTTTCGCATTCCCCAGTCCATAAGAGGATGCATGAAAGACTTATCTGATATTGCAACCCCCGGCAACTCTGGTTTGCCGTGGATGATTCTTGGCACTCGCAGCCCCCAGCGATACTGGCTTGCCGGGGCCCAGGTGTCGGCGCGCCCTTCTTCTTTCCTTGTCGCTGCCAGCCATGTTACGGGAACACTTTATTAGAGGCGCGACAAGTTATTTTTGTGATATAACTCTATCTTAGGCAAAAAATTGTTGTGTTACTTCCTTTACTCGACTCTTGGCTTTGTATGGTTTTGCCCTACGCTTTCTAGGGAAACTTGCCGGTGCAGGCACCCTTGCCGCGAGCACCGAGTGCGGAACTTCAGCAGCCTGTTGGCGGGGTCGCTACCGACAAGCAACCTTGTCGCAACTAGTTGCAGCTCACTTAAGTTGTTGAGCGGACTCGAAACAAAGTAAGGGCGCTAGCGGCTCACTTAAGTTGCTGAGCGGACTCGAAGCAAAGTAAGGGCGCTAGCAGCTCACTTAAGTTGTTGAGCAAACTCGAAACAAAATAAAGGCGCAACTAGCTACGAGTTGTTTCCTCCGTGCACAGGTTTTCCATACAAAGCACGGTCGTTCAAGGAAAATAACTCAAAAACTTAGAAATCTGATTGCTCAAGCTTTAGCAACTTAGCTTTTCTGTCGTCTGCTTCCCGGCAAGGAGAAACTTTCTTGAACGGCCTGGTCCACACCATTATCTTCTCCTCCCCCCCCCCCCCCGGTAAACCTTGTGGGCGAGGGAACCTTCCTTATTTTGAGAAAGAAACAGAGAAATAAAGTAATGATATGGAGCCTTGGGCTCGTTATCGCTTACCGGGGTATGGTGCTGCACAAAGTGTCAGATAACATATGCAAAAAGGATTATAGCATAAAAAACTGACAAGATGTGCGGGGCACATGAACTTTACTGGTGCACGGGGTCTGCGCCCGGCTTTGTACAAAGGATTACATGCAACAGCGGCAAGACTTGTACAAAAGGTGGTTGCCGGAAAAGCTTCCGGCAACCGCGCCCTACGGGTAAAACTTACGAAGATGTTCAATGTTCCAGGAGTTGCTCACCGGAATGCCATCTTCGGTCTCAAGGCGGACAGCGCCGGGCCTAGTGACTCGTTTCACCCGATAAGGGCCTTCCCACTTCGGCGTCAACTTGTTGGAATTCTTGGCAGACTGAACACGCCGAAGAACAAGGTCGCCTTCCTCGAAGCTTCTGGCTTTAACTTTGCGGCTATGGTAGCGACGCAAAGCTTGCTGGTAGCGAGCGGCTCGCACAGCAGCCTGAAGACGGTCTTCCTCAAGGAGCAGCACGTCATCTCGGCACAGCTGCTCTTGCTCAAGCTCATCATAAGCGAGCACTCGAGGTGACCCGTAAACGAGTTCCGTGGGGAGAACTGCCTCTGCTCCATAGACTAGAGCGAAGGGTGTCTGGCCAGTGGCTCGATTTGGCATCGTCCTGATCAACCAAAGAACCACCGGCAGCTCCTCGATCCAGTTTCTTCCGCACTTGTGCAGCCTGTCGAAAGTTCTGGTCTTGAGCCCGCGCAGCACTTCAGCATTTGCCCTCTCTGCTTGACCGTTGCTTCTTGGATGAGCAACAGAAGCGAAGCAGACCTTGGCGCCAAGGTCTTGGACGTACTGCATGAAGGTGCGGCTCGTAAATTGCGTGCCGTTGTCGGTGATGATCCTGTTAGGGATCCCGAAACGGCAAACAATCGACCTGAAGAACTTGACTGCTGACTGTGTTGTCACCTTCCTCACTGGTTCCACTTCCGGCCACTTTGTGAACTTGTCGATGGCGACGTACAAGAACTCAAAGCCCCCGACAGCTCGGGGAAAGGGGCCGAGGATGTCGAGCCCCCAGACCGAAAATGGCCAGGATAAAGGGATTGTCTGGAGAGCTTGAGCTGGCTGGTGTATCTGTTTGGAATGAAACTGGCACGCTTCACACTTGGTTACTTGTGCAGTTGCATCCTGGAGGGCTGTCGGCCAGAAGAAACCTTGTCGGAATGCTTTGCCGACAAGTGCTCTTGCGCCAATGTGGTGACCACATATGCCTCCATGTATCTCTGCCAACAGCTGTTGTCCATCTTCCCAGCGAATGCACTTCAATTTCACACCGTTGAGTCTTATTCTGTACAGTGTGTTGTCGACAAACTTGTACATACTTGACTGCCGGGCTACTCTTTCCGCTTCTTCTTGTTCTTCGGGAAGCTCTCCTGTCTGAAGGAAACGGACAGTCTGTTGCGCCCATGCTGGAGCTTGTGGCTCGACAACAAGGACTATAGGCGTATCTGTTGCTGCGGGAACATCCGCTTCTATGGCAAGAACCTGCGGTTCTGCCGGAGCGTGATATTCCCCGGCAAGCTTGTCGGAGCAAAACTTGTCGGGAGCGTCTGCTTCAACGGAACAAACCAAGAGGTTCGCCGGAGCAGACTGCTCCTCAGCACTCTTGGCGTCGATCTTGGGGACCTTCTTGGCGGCGGCTTCGGGAAGCTCTGCCGGAAAGTAGTCACCAGAAACCAACTTCCTCTTCTTATTCTGTCCAGTTGATGGTGTCACGGATGGTTGAGTCAGCTTGAGCACAAAGATCCCTGGTTCCACAGGTAACTTTAGTGCTGCGCACTTTGACAGGCCGTCAGCAATATCGTTCTGAGCTCTTGTGACGTGTTCCATTTGCAGGCCGTCAAAGTGTGCTTCTAGCTTCCTTACTTCATCAACATAAGCTTCCATCAATGGACTCTGGTAATTCTTGTTCACTTGGTGGACGACAAGCTGTGAGTCACCCCTTACAATGAGTTTCTTGATCCCAAGGTTGGCTGCGATTCTGAGGTCGGCAAGCAAACCCTCATACTCTGCAGTATTGTTCGTTGCTTGCTCCTTGGGAAAGTGCATCTGGACTACGTACTTGAGGTGCTCTCCGGTGGGTGCGATAAGCAGCACGCCAGCACCGGCGCCTTGCAGCGAGAAGGCACCATCAAAGTACATCAGCCACTCTTTGCTTGTCTCCTTGACGGGGATGCTCGTCTCTGGAATTTCTTCGTCTGGGGTTGGCGTCCACTCTGCTATGAACTCTGCCAATGCTCTGCTTTGGATCATTGCAGTGCTCTCAAACTTGAGGCCAAAGCTTGACAGTTCCAATGCGCACTCGACAATCCTGCCTGTTGCTTCTGGATTCTGCAGTATCCTCTTCAGCGGAAAGCGAGTGACAACTGTGATCTCGTGTGCCTGGAATTAATGACGCAGCTTTCTCGAGGCCATGAGAAGGCCGAAAAGCAACTTTTGCACACTAGAGTACCTCGACCTAGCCCCCTGGAGAAGGGAGCTGACAAAGTAAACTGGGCGCTGCACCATTTTCCTCTGCATCTCCTTGCATGTCTGCGCAGACTCAACTTTGTCGGGACCAGAACTTGTCGGAGAAGCCCCCTGCTTGTTGCTGGATTCACTTGTCGCGGTCGCTAGCTCATCATCCGCCTCCCTCTCCGCTACTAACGCAGCACTAACCACTTGATTGGTTGCCGCTAGGTACAGCAGCAACTTCTCTTGTGGCTTAGGTGCGACAAGTATTGGAGTGGAGGACAGGTACCTCTTCAAGTCCTGCAGCGCGGCCTCCGCTTCCGAAGTCCATTTCATTGGACCTGCCTTTTTCAATATTTTGAAACACGGCAGGGCGCGCTCAGCAGACTTAGAGATAAACCTGCTGAGAGCAGCCACGCAACCGGCAAGCCTTCGCACATCCTTGACGCGCTTCGGTGCTTCAATCTGCTCGATGGCCTTGATCTTGTCGGGGTTGGCTTCAATTCCCCGCTGAGACACAAAGAACCCGAGAAGCTTGCCGGAAGGGACTCCAAACACGCACTTCTCGGGGTTGAGCTTGAGGTTGATCTTGCGCAGATTTGCAAAAGTTTCTTCTAAATCTTGGATCAGGGTAGCCTTGTCCTTGCTCTTGACCACTATATCATCCATGTAGGCTTCCACATTTCTGTGTATCTGTGGCTCAAAAGCGACATGGACTACCCTTGCAAATGTTGAACCAGCATTCTTCAACCCAAAGGGCATCCGTACAAAACAGTATGTGCCGCAAGGGGTGATAAATGCGGTTTTTTCCTCATCCTCTTCTGCCATGAAGATTTGATGGTATCCTGAATATGCATCAAGAAATGAAAGCAAATCACATCTAGCTGTGGAGTCAACAATCTGGTCAATGCGCGGCAAGGGAAATGGATCTTTGGGACAAGCTTTATTGACATCAGTGAAGTCTATACAAAGCCTCCATTTCCCGTTTGCCTTGCGCACGACTACAGGATTGGCCAACCACGTGGGATGGAGCACTCATCTGACAAGGCCTGCTGCTTCCAATTTCCTGATCTCTCCTGCAATGAACTCTTGGCGCTCCACTGCTTGCTTCCTGACTCTCTGCTTGACGGGCCGCGCATGAGGACAGACGGCAAGGTGGTGCTCGATTACTTTCCTGGGAACACCGGGGATATCAGACGGTTGCCATGCAAACACGTCGACATTCGCCCGCAGGAAAGCAATGAGCGCGCTTTCCTATTTGGGGTCAAGCGCGGCACTGATGGTGAAGGTACCACCAGTGCCGTCCTCCTTGGCGAACACCTTCTTGGTCTCGGGTGGAGCTGCCATCGTCTTCTTGCACTTGCCGGTGGAGCTCGATGGTGCGTCCTCGACGGTAGCGCAGCACTCCGAAGAGGTGCGCTTGCCGGAGTGGGCATCAGAGCTCTTGCCGGACTTTGTCTTCTTCTTCCCCCCGGGAGCTTCAGCGGCAAGTGTGTTGCGATCAGCTACGGCTGCTGCTTCCCGGTTCATCTTGTCGGTGCAGATAAGGGCATCCTTCTTGTCGCCGGGGACAGAGATGACACTTATCGGGCCTGGCATCTTGAGCATGTTGTATGCATAGTGAGAGGCTGCCATAAACTTGGCGAGCACTGGACGGCCAAGGATCCCATTGTAGGGCAATGGAAAATCGGCAATGTCAAATGTGACCCTCTCAGTTCTGAAATTCAGCTCGCTGCCAAATGTGACCGGCAGCGTGATCTTCCCCTTCGGCTTGCTCCTTCCCGGGTTAATTCCTTGGAATGTGCCGGTCTCTTCGAGCTCGCTGTCAGGGATCTGGAGTTTCTGAAGGACCGCGGAGGAGATCAGATTCAAGCCGGCTCCACCGTCAACTAGCATCTTCGTGACCTTGAGGTTGCGGATAGTTGGTGAAACCAACATCGGCAAGCACCCGACCGCAGTTACTCGATCAGGGTGATCCTCAATGTCGAAGATGATAGGCGTGCTGGACCATTTCAGAGGCTTGCGTGACTCTATGGATGGCTCTGCTGCATTCACTTCCCGCATCCACTGCTTGA
The DNA here is from genome assembly GCF_018294505.1 of Triticum aestivum. Classification (NCBI taxonomy): domain Eukaryota; kingdom Viridiplantae; phylum Streptophyta; class Magnoliopsida; order Poales; family Poaceae; genus Triticum; species Triticum aestivum. Next base: position 101,705,191 of record NC_057803.1, read on the forward strand.
GTTGGCGGTGTGAAGTATGCAGAGAGGCGCCACCGTCAACGCACAGGACCTCTGTGGCTTTCTGAAATTCCTGCTCGTCGGCCTCGTCATCATCCATGTCTTCGTCGTCGTCGTCATCTTCATCCTTGTCGCGGCCGCGGGAAGGTCTATCTCCTTGCCGCTTCTTGGCCTTGCCGCGGCGTCCTCCTCGGCCGGGACGTTTCTTGCTGGATCCACCAGTTCCTTCCTGGGCCTTCTCCTTGTCGCGTCGCTCGTACTCAGCTTTCTGCTGCTCAACGAGCAGTTCGACTTTCTTGCAGTTCTGGAGATTGTGACCCTTGGTGCGGTGAATCTTACAATACTGCTTGCCGGAGCTGTCCTGCTTGTCGGCGGCCGCCACAGGCTGGGCCTCCTTGTCGGAGCCACCAGCTTTAGCTTCCTTGGCGCCACCTCCGTTGTCGGTCTACTCGACAGCTAGCACTTCCTTGCCCTTTTTCCTTCTGTTGTTCCGCCGCCGGCCTTTCCTTGCCGGGGCGGCATCCTCACTGTCGGATCCTCCTGCTCCTGTACTCTCTCCGGGGAGCCTCCTCCCCTCTTCAGTGCGTGCACACTTGTCGGCCAGGGCGTAAAGCTCGCTAACGTCTCTGATCTTACACATCGCCATCTCCTCCCTCATCCTTCGGTTTCGCACGTTCTGATGGAACGCGCTGATGATCGCGGCGGGGTGGACGTCTGGGATGTTGTGCTGTACACGGCTGAATCTCTGAATGTACTTGCGCAGTGGCTCACCTTCCTTCTGGGCGAGCAGATGAAGATCGCTCTCTTGGCCATGTGGCTTGTGGCCGCCTGTAAAGGCGCCGACAAACTGATGGCATAAATCTGCCCAAGAGGAGATGGAATTGTCCGGCAAGTGCATGAGCCAGGACCTGACGTTGGGCTTGAGTACCAGCGGGAAGTAGTTGGCAAGGATCTTGTCGTCCCGTCCCCCGGCAGCCTGCACCGCGATGGTGTAGATGCTGAGAAACTCCGACGGATGCGTCTTGCCATCGTACTTCTCTGGTATGTCTGGTTTGAAATTCTTTGTGCTGGGCCACTGGACTTGCCGCAGCTCACGGGTGAACGCAGGACAACCTACCGCGTACGGCAGATCGCCTGGTTCCCCTGGCGCATGCATGTCAACAGAGGGCCCAGCATGCTTGTCGGATTGACGTCGCGCTTCTCTTCGGCGCTTGATGCGGTTCGAGCGTCTTCTTGTTGTCGTTCATGGAGAACTTGGCGCTGGTCACGACGAGCTCGTGGATCCGACGACGCGGTGGAGCCGCTGTCGGGGTGGACCCGGCGAGTCGGCGATCTTGGCCTTCGTAGTGGAGAGTGCATGGAAGTCGCACCTCCCCCGGTCTTGTTGCCATCGGCTCGCGTCCGGCTGTCCTGCCGCGGCAGCGAGGTGCTTGGTTGCCGCGCAGTGTCGCCGTTGGCGAAGCCGATGAGGCTCTGGATAGTGGCCCTCCATTCGTCGGTCTTGTCCGCCGTCGGAGGATAGTCTAGGAGCAGTTGAGCTCGTGCCAAGGCTTCTGCTGGAGTGGTGGGCGGCGGAGGTGAACGGTGCGAGGAGTGGGGCGTGCTCGGACTCCTAACCATGTTAGAAGGAGTAGTGCCCCGTCCAGGCGACCGTACTTTGCTCGAGCCAGCATGTTGACGTGCATGTTGGTCTTGAGCGCCACGAGAACCACCAGCTTGATCTTGGCCCAGCGGACGTATGGCGCTGCGAATGCCATGATGCTGCTGGTCCCGCGCCTCCTGAGAGGGGCGCGGTGCGCGCATGGACGCCGAGGTATGTGCCGCCTTGTCCTTGGACTTGGCCGCACTGAGGGCTCCCTCGTCGACGCCCATTCTTCCGCCGGCGTCCACTCCGCCACCCGTTTGCTCCGGAGGCGGTGAAAGCGACGCAGACGGAACAGCTGCCTCCGGATCCTTCTTCTTCGGTGGCATGTCGATGAAGATGATGAAGATTTAGCTCACGTGCACGCCGGATCGGGTTCGCACAATCTCGACGCCCCCCTACCTGGCGCGCCAAAGATGTCGGGGGAGGCTGATCCACCAACACCTATGGGGACCGGGCCCCTTTCGGTTCGGTGAGGGCGGAGGCCGCACAAAGAGCGGATCGAGGCAGTACACGCGAGCAGTTTTACTCAGCTTCAGGCCGCACGGATGCGTAAAACCCTACTGCTGCTTGTTAGATTGTATTGAATCCTTGCTCAGGAGCGATGGATGCTATCAGACTGAGCGTGGGAGTGTTTCTGGTGTTTTGAATGAGCCGAACCCCGACCCCCCCCCCCACTACGTTGCGCATGGGCCTCCTTTTATACGCTAAAGGGGTCACCGACAGGTGGCAACGCAGAGAAGGGTACAAATGGAAAAGGATGCGGTAGGTGCAGCTACCGCTACTGTAGACACAGTGCACCCTACCTAACTCTGACGGCAGGGGACAAGGTCATTGAATGCCCATCTGAGTTGCCTAAACAGTGCAAAAAGTGACCGTTAGGAGCGCCACCGTTTGCCACGATGGCCTTCTCTTCATCTCCGCTTGCCACCGCGTACCCCTGGCTGCACAGGCTCCCGCCACGCGTCCCTGAGGAAGCCTCATGGTGACACGCGGGTGGGTGCGCTGGAGCGTGGGTACAGAGTGGCAGCGGGCCCCCGGCGAGTACCTTGTCGGGGTCGTCGTCTTGTCGTGTTTGGGAGCTTGTCGCTCACCGGGCCTTGCCGGGACGCGCGGCGCGTCGCGGCAAGCTTTCTTGGTATGCCTTGAGTGGCCTTCCCGGCAAGCTCGTCTTGCCGGGGTCTTGTCTCTTCCCGGCAAGATCCTCTTGCCGGGGCCTGGGTTGGCCTTCCCGGCAAGCTCCTCTTGCCGGGGCCTTGGTTGGCCTTCCCGGCAAGCTCCTCTTGCCGGGGCCTTGGTTTGAGTACTTTGTTCTTGAATGGTCTTCAAGGGAACCATGGAGGGTCTTGGCGGTCACCCGGCAAGCCTTGCCGCGGGATGCTGCGACCGCCCGTGCACAAGTTCGGGGTAATAGGGTACCCCTACTCTAGTACACCGACAGAGTGACATACCTGTACTCTCTCCATTCCCGTGCCCATCTCCTCTCTATCCTTTGGATGCGCACTTTGCGCTCATTCTTGGTTTCCTTTCCATGGGTGGCCTCATCAGGAGTGCAATAATCCTTGTATATATCATCAGGGAACTCAAAAGCAGTATTGACCTCAGGCCTCTTTCCTCCCTTCTGTGGCTTCTTACCATCAGCCACTTTCTTCAGGAGAGGAATATGAACAACTGAATTCTCTGAAGAAGTATGCAACTTTTCTTCGAGGAACACTGCAAATGAGTTAAGTTGATGAGAACCTAGTGATTCAGCAGCGGACATGTGTACATGTGAACAGAGTATAGTTGCGAGGAATTTGGAGAGGTCATATGCGTACTCAGAAGGTTTTTCAAAAAGAACAAGTTTGAGGAATTTGACCAGATGGGTCTTGAAGAATTTCACTAAGCGTTCTTTGTCTTAGGTTCCAGAGTTGTATAGATCGAAGATCCACACAATTGAGGAATCTTGAAGAAAATTTGTTGCTTAGAGAAACAAATCAAGGACAGATGACATGTGAGGTGTTTAGTTTGTGAAGAATTTGAAGAATAAACACCTTTGAAGATTTTGTAGATAATCATTCGAATCAACGAGGGCAGTAAAAGTAACTTTTAATTACCCTGGATGAAGAACACGACGAACTGGAGTGAGGAGATGTGAAGTTCGTCTGTGCAGATCTTCCACGCCCTAACTTGGCGAAGGAAGACAGCTACGGCGGCGGCGGAGTGAAGATGTACGCGGTCGGCGCGAGTACGTCGGCGACGAGGTTGAGGCAGTGAAGCTCTTCCTCACCGACGGCGATGAAGTAGCGGTGGCGCTAGGGTTTGAGAAGCTCGAGCTGGAGAGAGAGGTCGAGCGGAGTAAAAGAAGTGAGGAAGGGAAGGAGGGGTATTTATAGCCACGGTGAAAAACTGCTCGCCCAAAGAAATTGGACGAACGTGCCCCTGACCCTTCTCATTCGCATGACATGTGTCACCCACGTAGTGAGAGGTGGAGATCGTGTTAGATCGTGGGTGAGTGGATAAGTGTATCGTGCGATGCGGAACGGTTTGAGCGGCAAAGCCGAGAATTTAGATAAGATAGGTTTTAAAGTTCCGTTCGCAATTTCTTCAGCTGACAAGGACACAGTGAAGATTTTCAACGAGTTTCAAATAGAACGCACATGAAGAATTTGTGAACAGATTGGGTTGAGTATAGCATAGAGGGGAAGGGTCCGATCACATTCACTTAGCAGAAAACCAACTTGAAGAAATAGCAATAAGTGAATGATGTAGAGGACATAAACTCATATATATATGAAGAAAAACGACGGAACCAGTGAAGACTATGCAAGGTTGAAGAATATGAATAATTTGAGGAATTTCAACTTTTGGTGGTGGCGTGACCCACCTTATAAGAATGATGATTTCAGACACCGCGTACAATTATCGTAGGGTTCTAAGAATCAAATTCTTCATTAATTTCTTCACACTAAGAGTGTCATTCTTCATTGATTGAAGAAAACCGTTTCTTCATGTGTTGCACATCTAAGTCATCAATTTTGCATAAGTGTTAGGATGAGTGTCCTTTTCAAAGAACATTTGAAGATTCTAGGATATTTAGCTCACACCGCAACTTGCTAAATCTCTTCTCATCCAAGGGCTTTGTGAAGATATCGGCTAGCTGTTCTTCAGTCTTCACATGCTCAATAGAAATGTCGCCCTTCAACACATGATCACGAAGAAAATGATGATGAATCTGAATGTGCTTTGTCTTCAAGTGTTGAACTGGCTTGTGAGCAATCTTGATGGCACTCTCATTGTCACAGAGGAGAGGCACATTCTTCATGTTGACGCCGTAGTCCTTGAGAGTTTGCTTCATCCATAGCAATTGGGCACAACAAGAACCAGCGGCAATGTACTCAGCTTCAGCAGTAGATAGTGATACGCAGTTCTGTTTCTTCGAGGACCAACAGACCAAAAATCATCCGAGGAAATGACATGTACCAGATGTTGACTTGCGATCCACACGATCATCAGCATAGTCAGAGTCAGAATATCCAACAAGATCAAAAGCCGAGCCCTTGGGGTACCATAATCCAAGTGTTGGTGTGTGAGCTAGATATCGAAGAATATGCTTCACAGCCTTATGGTGTGATTCCTTCGGTGCAGCTTAAAATCGGGCACACATGCAAACACTAAGCATTATATCTGGCCTAGATGCACATAAGTACAATAAAGAACCTATCATGGAGCGGTATACCTTATGATCGAAGTCAATACCATTTTCATCAGTGCACAGATGGCCATTTGTGGGCATAGGAATTTTGACGCCTTTGCAATCTTGCATGCCGAACTTCCTCAGTACATCCTTGAGGTATTTCTCCTGAGAGATGAATATGCCATTGCGTTGTTGACGAATTTGAAGACCTAAGAAGAATTTCAACTCTCCCATCCTAGACATTTGATATTCTTCACTCATCATATAGGCAAATTCATCACTATAACGTTGGTCAGTACAGCCAAAGATAATATCATCAACATATATTTGGCACACAAACAATTCACCATCATAAGATTTAGTGAAAAGAGTAGGATTGAGTGAACCGGGTTTGAAGCCTTTCTTCATGAGGAGTTCCTTCAAGGTATCATACCAAGCCCGTGGGGCCTGCTTGAGGCCATAGAGGGCCTTGTTGAGTCTGAAGACTTTGTCAGGATTCTTTGGATCTTCAAAACCTGGGGGTTGAGCAACATATACTTCTTCCTCAAGCTTACCATTGAGGAATGCACTTTTCACATCCATTTGAGATAAAGTGATATCATGATGGTTAGCATAAGCAAGTAATATGCGAATAGCCTCAAGTCTAGCAACAAGTGCAAAAGTTTCATCGAACCGCACATCTACAGTTTCAACAACTTTGTGAAGAACATTGTTGAAAACTCTGTAGGTGTGCGAGTCCTTTCCGTAACCAAGCATAAAACCTTCATGTGCTTTCGGTGCAAATTTTGAGTTGTGGTGAGGATCTCTAATCCAACATTTAGCACCGAAGACTTTGAAATAACTTACATTGGGTTTCTTATCAGTGAGAAGTTCATAGGCAGTCTTTTTAAAGAATTTGTGAAGATATACTCTGTTGATGATGTGGCACGCAGTATCAATTGCTTCAGTCCAGAAACGACGGGGCGTTTTGTATTCATCAAGCATAGTGCGAGCCATCTCAGCAAGAGTCATGTTCTTGCGCTCCACGACGCCATTCTGCTGAGGAGTGTAAGGAGCAGATAACTCATGAGTAATACCAAGTTCATCGAGATAGTCATCGAGACCAGAATTCTTGAACTCAGTGCCATTGTCACTTTTGATGTGCTTGATTTTCACACCAAAGTTGGTTGAAGCCCTGGAGAAAAATCGTTTGAAGACTTCCTGCACTTCATGTTTGTAAGTAACAAGGTGTACCCATGTGTAGCGAGAATAATCATCAACAATAACAAAGCCATATTGACATGCTTCATTTGAAATAGCAGAATAATGATTAGGACCAAAGAGATCCATGTGAAGCAATTCAAATGGGCGAGTGGTGGTCATGATAGTCTTTGCTGGATGCTTGGCCTTCATCATCTTCCCAGCTTCACAGGCTCTGCATAGGTGATCCTTGAGGAATTTAACATTCTCGATGCCAATGACATGCTTCTTCTTCACAAGCGTGTGCAAATTCCTCATGCCTGCATGACCAAGTCGTCGATGCCAGAGCAAGCCTTCTGAAGCTTTTGCAAGTAAGCACACGGCTGGTTGTGGTCCTGTAGAGAAATCAACAATATACAGGTCTCCTCTCCTAAAGCCTTCGAAGACTTTGGAATTGTCAGCTTCCATAACCACAACACAACGGTACTTGCCAAAGACAACAACCATATCAAGATCACAAAGCATCGAGACGGACATAAGGTTGTATCCTAAGGACTCAACAAGCATGACTTTGTCCATGTGTCGATCCTTTGTAATCGCAACCTTACCTAGACCCAATACCTGACTTTTGCCTTTGTCAGCAAAGATGATATGCTTCAGATGCGATGGAGATAACAGAGCATCCATCAATAGATTCTTGTCACCAGTCATGTGTTTTGTACATCCACTATCGAGGACCCACTCAGTGGCTTTGGGTTGATCATCCTGCAGATGAATTAGTGCAGCTTACAAACTCATATACTTCATCAGTGAAGAATATGACATCAATTCATCAGATCAATTTTATCAAGTAAAAGAACTGATAAAGCAATATGAGGACGTGAGAAATGAAAGTTCATTTCTTCATGATTAGCATGTGTCCTATCAGGCATGCTCAGGTCTCCAGCAAATTCTTCAGACGATTACGTGCGTCTGGAGACCTAACCCTGCAGAAGAGATTAGTTCTTTTTCTTCACCACCCACATCTGAAGGGGTGGCAAAGAGTTCATCATTCTGCGAGCTTCATACGAAAAGGATGTCATAGAAGCCAGTCCATTTCGTTTCACATAAGAGGGGTTAGAGTAAGCATAAGAGTATGCAGAGAAATTCTTCGAGGACTTATGGACATAATGATTTGAAGAATAATGCACATATCCATAATCCTTAGATCTTCCCTACGAAACAGACGGGTTAGCACGATGATGTTCATATGAGGACTTTGATCCATATGAGGAATTTGGTCCATATGAAGAATGTGATCTGGGGTTCCTATTCTTCACAGGTGGCGTCATGATGACATTCACCTGAAGATTTTCAAGGCATCTTTTGGGAACCCAGATTTTCTTCATAGGGGAGTCGTTCCTGCAGTTAGTGCCAACATATCTAGCAAATACTTCACCATTCTGATTTTTGAACAGTTTATAGTTGAAGTCAATTGACTCATCATCAGAATGAGGAGATTCACATGCAAGTCCAGATAAGTTAGATGGGTCAACTGGAGGTCCCTTTGCAGCAACCCATGTAGTTTTGGGGTACTGCTCAGGCTTCCAATATGTACCATCAGCATTAAGTTTCCTCTCAAAGGCAATACCCTCTTTCCTAGGGTTCCTGTTGAGGATCTGCTTTTTAAGCACATCACAAAGAGCCTGATGCCCTTTGAGGCTTTTGTACACGCCTGTCGTGTACAATTCCTTCAGCCATGCATCGTTAGTGATACTAGCAATGTCCTCAAATGAGGAATTAGTGATAGCAGAGGCATGTGAAGAATTTGAAACAGTAGCAACATTTGAACATTCAGATGAAGAATTAGCAGATTCACGTTCAATGCACTTCAAACATGGAGGAACAAATTCTTCCTGAGAAGCGCTGATTTGTTGAGCAAGTAATGAATCGCGCTCCTTCTGAAGATCTTCATAACTCACTCTTAGCTTTTCAAGATCTTGCTTTATTTGAAGAAATTCATAAGAAAGCTTCTCATGATCGGATAAGAGAGTGTTATGTTGATCTTGAAGGGTGTCATACTTAGTATGAAGTCTCTGAAGACTTTCAGCCAAAGCTTTTGACTGATCCATTTCTTCACCCAACATATCATCGCTTTTGTTTAGCATATAGTGAACTTTTTCCAAAGCTCTTTGTTGTTTAGTGGCAAGGGAAGCAAGTTTGACATAGCTGGGTCCAAATTCATCACAAGATTCATCATCACTGGACTCGGATAGGTAGCATTCAGTTACCTCAGCATCTCTTGCCATAAGGCATGATGTAGAAGATGATGATTCTGGTTCGAATGTCATTGTTTTGAGAGATTCCTTGAAGTCCTCAAACCAAGGATCATGACAGGTTCGATGACCTTCATAGACCTCAGAGAGACGGTCCCAGATGAGCTTCGCATGATCGAGATGCATGATATTTCTGAACTGATTTTGTGACAGACTGGAGCAGATGACATCCTTCGCCATGAGGTTAAGAAGAGTATACTTGCGAATGTCATCAGCATCCGCCATTTTGCACAGATCAGTCAGGCCAATCTCAGTGATGGTCCACAACTCGTTGTTCATCGCCATGAGGTGTTTCTTCATCATGGCCTTCCACTTGGGATACTCGTGACCGTCAAAGATGGGGCATGTTACCTTCGTCATACCTGCGGTCGACATAACTAAAACTCCAGGCGGTTAAACCAAAATCACACAGAACAAGAGAGTACCTTGCTCTGATACCAATTGAAAGTGCGTTATATCGACTAGAGGGGGAGTGAATAGGCGATTTTTATGAAATTCTTCACTGAGGAATTTGCCGGTGAGGAAATTCCTTAGCGAAGAACTACTAGCAGCGGAATAAGTACTCAAAAGTAAACATAACAGAATACAAGCATAGTCATCATGATGAAATGAAGATAGGCACAGAGTACAAGAAGCGTAAGCACAGGATAACTCAAGATGAAGACAAACAGACTGAAGAAATTGAACTGGGGAAATTGATAAAGTCTTCAGTTAAAGTCTTCAAACACAGATATGAACAAACACACAACACAATTATGAGGAAACGAAAGAGTTGAGGGAATACAACCAGTAAGCTTGGTGAAGACAATGATTTGGTAGACCAGTTCCAACTGCTGTCTCAGTTGTACGTCTGGTTGGAGCGGCTGAGTATTTAAACTCGAGGACACACAGTCCTGGACACCCAGTCAAGGACACTCAGTCCAAGACACCCAGTCTTCACCGTATTCTCCTTGAACTAAGGTCACACAGACCTCGTCCAATCACTCGTGGTAAGTCTTCAGGCGACTTCCGAACCTTCACAAACTTGGTCACCCGGCGATCCACAATTCCTCTTGGATGCTCTAGACCATGACGCCTAACCATCTGGAAGAAGCACAGTCTTCAAAGGTAACAAGCGTCGGATCCACTTAGAATCAATCTCTTCAGTGATGCTCAATCACTTGGGGTTTGTAGGTGTTTGGGTTTTGGGTTTTTGGTTTTTCCTCACTTGATGATTTTCGCTCAAAGTCCTCAGAGGATGGGTTGCTCTCAAATGACAAGTGTCAGTTTCTCTCGGAGCAGCCAACCAGCTAGTGGTTGTAGGGGCGGCTATTTATAACCTAGGGAGCAGCCCGACATGATAAGACATAAATGCCCTTCAATGATATGACCGTTAGGTGGATAGATATTTTGGGATAGCTGGCGCATAGCACAGCAACGGTCGGAATTTTGAGTAGCAAAATCCTGAGGGCTATCATGTTCCTCACTGTGTAGGCAATCCGCACTGGTGAATTCCTAACTCCTCAGTCAAGACAAATTCCTCAGAGACCAGAAGAACTTCGTCTCTGTCACTGAAGAAATTGACTGAACTGTATGAGATTTTCAATGGCTTCACTCGAAGGGATTGGTAGGTGTAGGATTTTGAGTTGAGCATCACATGGAAATTTTTCCTTAGTATTTCCTCGACCCCCTTTAACAGTACGGTGTTTCCTATGACTCAAGAAAGAGAAAAACAAAACTATGAAAACGAAGGTCTTCAAGCTTCATATTCCTCGCATGAATATCAAGTCTTCACGGACACACCAATTTCTTCACTTTCAAAGTCTTCATGAAAGTCTTCAGAAATACCAAAATCTTCAGTCAAAGATATTCATTTTTAGGGGTCGACTTTTCCTGTAAATATCAAACTCCTCATAGACTTATAGACCTGTGTACACTTACAAGACATTAGTCCCTTAACCTATAAGTCTTCAATACACCAAAATCACTAAGGGGCACTAGATGCACTTACATATGTATGTTGTGATTCCCTTAGTGGTGTCATGTGAACGTCGACTACATGACACTTCACTATATTTGGGCCTAAGGGAATGCATTATGGAGTAGCAATTAGATGATGGGTTGTGAGAGTGACAAATGCTTAAACCCCAGTTTATGTGTTATTTCATAAGAGACCGATTGGATCCAAAAGTTTAATGCCATGGTTAGAATCTATTCTTAATACTTTTCTCGTAGTTGCGGATGCTTGCGGGAGGGTTAATCATAAATAGAAGGTTTGTTCAAGTAAGAACAACACCTAAGCACCGGTCCACCCACATATCAAATTATCAAAGTAGCGAACACAAATCGAACAAACATGATGAAAGTGACTAGATGAAATTCCCGTGTACCCTCAAGAACGATTTTCCTATTATAAGAGACCGTTTTGGCTTGTCCTTTGCCTCAAAAGGATTGAGATACCTTGCTGCACTTTTGTTACTATTATCATTACTTGATCGTTACAAAATATCTTGCTATCAAACTACTCTGTTACTTACAATTTCAGCACTTGCAAACATTACCTTACTGAAAATCACTTGTCATTTTCTTCTGCTCCTCGTTGGGTTCGACACTCTTACTTATCGAAAAGAGCTACAATTGATCCCCTATACTGGTCATCAGTCGCCAGCAAGGAGGTCAGAGCATCGCAAGACCGGCCGTTGTGCCGCCCCCGCGACCACGGCGCCCGCCGCACACAGGGCCACCGCCCACGATCCAGAACATAGAGAGCAGGAGCCGAGCTAGGAGAGCCACACCGCCGCCATCCACTGAGCGGGCTTAGCCCGGCAACGTTGTTCGACAGCGGCGAGGGGGTGGAGGAGAGGGTGGGGGAAGGTAGCGGCGGCGGATCTGGGCTACGCCCGAGCCGCCGCGAAGGTCGAGATGTTAGGTCAGGGTTTTTCTGCTCTTCCTTTAGTTTGAGAGCCTACTGTTTTGATATCTCCTGCAGGACCAAACCATGCTTTTTTAAAAGGTAACCACGTGTTTTAGTATTTGTCAAAGTTACAACACACACAGTCCCTGACGAGACAAAGAGAGGACAGAAGTCCAAGTGCATTTGCACAAAACATCTCGAGATGAGATAAATTACAATCACAACCTTGGAGGTGCTTGTGCAGATTGCCAACTGCCGCCGATCTCCACCACCCCGACAGCGCCACCGGAGATAAGAGAGACAACAAACCTTCATACCCCGGTCCGAAGAAGCACCATCGTGGACAAAGCCGCTTTGTGAGCCGATGAACTCGCCCACGGCGAACAGCAGAACCTTCTTTGATGTGGCTCATCGGCCGGGGAGTGTCCCCGTGCCCGTCGGACTCCAGATCCATCGTCTTCACTCGACCAAGTCGCAGAAGAGCACTGAAACTGCCCGTTGCCATCCATTTGACATGCACCAAACCAGCCCTGCTCAGGCCAACGCCGTCGTGCCCCGAAGAAAGGACAAACGCTGATCCACTACATCCTAAATAAATCTCCGAGACTCCAAGACAGTGTTGGAGCACGCACCATCGAGACAACGAAGCCGGAGAACACAATTCCAAAAGATGGGGTCACCGCCGCTGCTACCACATTCGGAAAACCTAACATCGCCGGTCCGAGCGACCTGCAAGAGACACATGACGCCGTCTCCTCGCTCCGCTGCGAGCAGCCTTGTCGAGATGGAGGGAGCCATGGACACCTTATTCGTTGGAACGATGTTGTTGCCTCCACTAAAACTCCGCCGCTGCACAAACTAGACCCTAACCTATCTACATACCGTAGCCTAGCACCGGGGTCCTCCACTCCATCCGCTGCCCGAACGGCAGACGAAGGGGGGAAGAACCCACAGGCTAGCCGGCGGTGGATTTGTGGGATCTGTTCTCCTCCCTCGGTTTTCACGAGAGAGAGGAGAAAAGGAACTGCCTTCCGCAGTTGCCGCGGCCTTCAGCGGTTTAAACACCGCTTAGCTTCGTTGGACTAAACCATGCTCTCGCAAGAACTGGCGGCACAAGTAGCGATCATAAGCTAGGTTGAAGCAGACAAACAGTAAACCATAGACAGTCAGTACAACACCTTCAGTCTGTTCACATCATGACCATGGCTGCAGCCTGCAGCCTTAATTGGTACAGAATAAAGCATGCATATAATAAGTTAACAACACACGCACACACGCCTCACATTACGTAGTAGTTTGGGCAGTTACACTGGATTTCCGCTACATTCGCTAATCTCACGATCTCTAGCGTGGCTATCTTACACGCCCTCGTTTGGGCCAACAAATATATGTACAAATGAAAGAATATTGTACAAGTCAGCCCCCAAGAAGGCCCACCGGCAGTGGTCAGTGACTCGGGCATTGCAACTGGCTGAGCCTTGCGTTGAGAGCTTCAATGTATGAGCGCAGTCGGTGTCGGTCAGATCTAGTCAGGGACAAAGGCGGGTTGAGGGCAAGCGACGGTGCCTCGATCAGGAGAAAACGCAGCAAGCATATTGCCTTTGTATACCGCGACATGGCCACTGCTGCTTTCCCCATCATCTCGACAACCTGCAATCAAGACCAGAAAGAAAACAAAATGAGCGGGTGGACAAAAGTCGTAAAAAACCAACTGCTGTTGGTTCTGGGATGGAAGAAAGCATGCTTGTACTTACACCACCATGCCTTCCATATTCTAGTGCATATTGAAATATTAATTCAACCGCGTCGGGCATTGCTGTAGCATCTGCATGCATTAGCTCACTATCAGCACAAAAGAAAGTCCTACAAAACAGATGATAATGGCTCACGGCCCCAAGCAAGGTACAGTACCAGGTATCTGTCCTACAGTGCTTGCAAGTTCTTCAGCATGTTCAACTTCAGTGAGAAACTGCCTTTCAATCTGTGTGCATTCTTCATCAGCCATTTGAGAGTTTGCAAGCAAATGGGGAGCGTCAGTATCAAGCCCCTTCATAGTGATATCATGCAAGGGACTCTCTCTGGCAGCTGAAGCCGCATAGGAATTGCATATGTGAATTGCTTGCTTCCAGGTCGCAAGAATAATTAGCTGGATCGAGAATGCCTCTAAGTGCCTGCCACCTTTTATCTTCAAAGATTTTTGGGTGGTTGACCAACAAGACGTAACAAGTTAGAAGTCACATAGATAATGCTCACAAAGTTACTTTAGGCAGATCAATGTGATAGAAAAACATAATAGTTTGCCGCAGTAAGAAAAGCACACAAACATCTGAACAAAAAGTTCCAACATCTCAAAAAGTTGAGATGAAATAAAATAGAAGGGAATTAAATAGGAAAGCAAGGAAACAAAGACTAGAGAGTCATCAAAAGGACAGACCCAGTGCATAGAAGCTCCCACACAAAGACTAGAGAGTCATCAAGCATATAAATTTACCTCTTCTTTGACCAACTCCACTATGGTAGAAGCATACTGCCCCAATAATCTAATCCTGGTCAGATAATCAGATGGTGGTTGATCCAAGCCATCACTCATGTAAGCAGATCCATGTGAAGTACCAGATATCGGAGAACAATGACTGTCCAAGCTACCAGTTCCAGCAGACTGTTGCCTGTTTATCGCGGTGCCATTTATTGGCACTGGTGCACTCAGAGCAGCTAAGTTTGGTGGTGAAACAGAAGGATTCTCATATTTAGCCGGTAAATTGCGCTGTAGAGAGGCACTTGTTGAAGAAGAGGATCCTTCCGCATGTCCAGACACAAAGACATATTCCTGATCTACAAACTCTAATGAATCAATGATAGGGGAATCTACATTACAAAGCAAAAATAATGAATTCAGTAAGAACTATTCGCAATGATTATGAAGAAATGTGTGATAATCACAAGAGACTTCGGTACCTTCTGGATGAACACCTTTAGCACCACGTCCTTCACCAATCTTGCTTTCTTTGGTCCTTTGACCAGGATGGTCCAGACGTTGACTGCTAGGTGCATAATTGTTGCCCATGATGTATCTGGAGAACAGGCCTGTATGCTTCGACGGACTCTGGCCTGAAGTTTTATCCAACTTTTTACTAGTAGCAAACCCATAAGATTTCATTGGGGCATTACTCTCAGGAGCAGGACTCTCCTCCTGTCCAGTTGACAGATCTAAAGGAAAAGGCATACAATCTTCTTGAGAACTTTGGCCCGAAAGCCTCGTTGGACTGCTTTTAGTGAAGGGAAAGCCATCTCTTGTGTCTGATGGTGTCCGACTGCCAATGCACTACATAATATCAAACACATTGCATGATGTGGTATAAAGATGGTAGCACAAAGATATTACCTCAACATTCTCTCTGGAGCATGTTCAGAGAGAAATGGATGGTTCACAAACTCTTCAACTGTAAGGCGTTCCACTGCATCAATTACACATATTAGAACGGTACCATTAATACTCCTTAATATTCCCTCCGTTTTTGTTTACTCCGCATATTAGCTTTGGTCAAAGTCAAACTTTGTAAACTTTGACAAAGTTTATAGACAAACACATTAACGTATACAATAACAAATCAATACCATTAGATTCATTATTGAATACACTTTCACATCATATAGATTTGTATTGTAATTGTTCATATTTTTTTCTATGAACTTGGTCAAACTTTATGAAGTTTGACTTCAGTCAAATCTAATATGCAGAGTAAATAAAAACGGAGGGAGTATATATCGTAACAGATTGCATAATGTGCTTTAATCTTTTTCTTTTGAACAATTCATGATGTTCAATGATACACTGTACATGGTTACCAGTCACTACTGTTAATTATTCATGAAGAAAACATGCAATTGTGATGACTTTAGAACTTAAAATTGCACAGGCAAAAAATAGAAGTGCATTAATAAACAATTATCCTCCTCTGGTACAGCCTAATTCACAACTCACATGTTGTTATAATAGTGTTTATCTAGCAATAATTAATACTCTGATACAATTTATTATTTTGCATGGTAACTATTAAGGAATAAATGAGTCAGTAAATCCAGGAAGGGTGCAAATGGAGTCAAAGAGAAGAAAAAATGGCCAATTACAATGCCACCCAAATTTACTTTTGAATGGTACCATTCATTTTCGACCAGATGTCTGTTAGGTCACAGTAATACTTCTGAATACTTCACCCCACCAAGTAGCAATACTTATGCCAGAAAAAAAACAAGTAGCAGTAGAATAAATAATGACATGAGGAACTGCCTACTGCTTGCATAAAATTGTTTCTGTATAAAGTAGAGACAATGATTTGTACCTGAACTGATTCGCAGTAACTTTCTGCACAAGTCAATGCAATCATGGCTCAACTCACAATCAGATGGAAATCGTAATTGACCTGACTTTAGTATGTTTTTCATCAACTGATAAAGTAATGATAGTTTCCATTAGCACTTGTAGGCACATACTATTTCAACAATGTAGAAGAAACTATATCATATTAAAAATGAGATAAACCTGGATTTGACTATCCCCGTTAAAAGGTGGAGATCCAGTAACAAGTTGATATAGAATAATACCAACGCTCCAAAGATCTGCCTGTTCTGTCAGAAATCGAGCATGAAACACAGAGTCAAGAATAGGTACAGTCGATCACAAAGCCCACACAGAAACAGAAAGAAAAAAAAAAGGTCCGACCTTTGCATCATACTTCTGAGCTTGCATGACTTCTGGAGCCATGTAAAGGGGTGAACCACAAAGTGTTTCAGCTAGACCAGAAGGTTGCAAAAATCTGCTCACGCACACAAATACAAAATGAGTGAAACTGAAACAGATAAAGTATCAGACGCCTGACATACTGAAGTTATCCGATAGTTGACGACTCATTCACCCATTATTAAACCCACTTGATCAGCAGCGTGCAGTGAAAGCCGAGATGCGAGTTCATGAACACATGCAATTTGCAAATGTTACAAAAACTACCTCAAAATGAAGCAGATGTAACTTTAAAGGTTGCAGCTCTGTTTTTTCCTTTTTGTCAAAATTATTGCAGACAAACTTTGTATGTTGCAGAGGTTTTCTTAGAAAATGTGGGATATTTTTCTCCAGCAATAGCACAATATCAATTCAGATTATAGGAGTTACTGCAGACATGTTGAGGGAACTTTTGAACCCGATACTGCACATTTTTGCTAAACTAGGTAAAATGGATCTACCAATGAAAGATGCAAGTCCATTAAGTGTTAGGAAAGGAGTGGGTTAGATAGTGTGCTATTTCGCAATTGAAACAAAACACTGACCTATTAGTGCAGGATACACATCAGTTAAGAAAGGAGCAGATCCGTTTGGCCATGGCATGGTGTCTATTCCCAATATTCTGGTCCACATCAGTCGACATAGCGCTAGTCGCTCAGGAAAAGAAAATCAAATAACGGTGAAAAACAAGCAGAAGCTGGTGGACCCCCACAAAGAAATGTGGCAGCAAGAAAGAAAGGCTGGCATATGTCATTCTTATGATATGTAGCATGATAGCAATTTTACATGGCATCCACTAGAACAAAGATTTAAAACAGGGATTTGTGATTCAGTCCACTAAACCAAGGTCATACGAGGAAAGTAGCAACTAATGTTCTTTTCTCCGAGAATGAATGAAATAGAACAGAAGTAACTCACTTTGCAAATCCGAAGTCAGCAATCTTCAATATGGAAGTTCCATTATTTGAAACAAGAAGAATGTTCTGTTTGGACAACCACAAAATTTATAATTCAATGGTTTGGTAAAATTATCAAGCAACCGTATTGAGAGATTGTATTTCTTTTGCCAGACTCTTGATCACGGAATACGCAGAGAAATGCAAACCAATAGTTGACAGCGATGACTGACCTGTGGTTTAAGATCCCGATGAACCACGTTGCTTTCACGAAGCTTCTGAAGACCACATGCTGCAGAAACAAGAGATTATGAGCAAAGCACAGAACATGAATAAACCATGGGAAGAGACGGGAGATGGGGAAGATGCTTGCCTAGCTGCCGAATAAAATGCTTAGCAACACTTTCAGGAACCCTTTTATGCCGTAGAAGATAGGCGTATAAGTCACCACCTCGACAATACTCCAATATGAGATATATCCTCCCACCATCCTGAAAGACATACACAAGACATATATCACTTCATAATCAATAAAGAAAAACAGTTATTCTTCTGGAACCTATGTGGATAAAAACTAAAATAGTTGAAAAAATTGCTGAATCTATGTGGATAGTACTAGGAGAGGGGGAGACATCAAGTTCAAAACTATCATTTGCTTGGTTGTCTACCTACCGAGCATTCCAAACCAAATCGAACTAGAGATCGTCATCAGCGGCTCCCAATTCTAGGCATATATCAGGCTAATACTAATAGACAGCAGACAATGACATAAAAAACAAATAAATAAAACTAACAGATCGAAAGCAATTGCGCGAGAGACAGGCAGAGAGAGAGAGGAGGGAGGGTACCCTACCCTGATGGAGTCGTGGAGCGCGATGATGTTGGGATGCGTGATGCGGCGGAGGATGTCGACCTCGGAGAGGAGGCTGTCGCGGAGCTTCGCGCTGAGGCGGTCCATGGCGATCTCCTTGACGGCCACCTCGGTGCCCCGCGCGACGTGCTTCCCCAGCCAGACCTGCGAGTAGGCCCCCGACCCGATCGGGCGCAGCAGCACGTAGTCCCCCACCCGCCGCGCGCCCCCGCCCCCGCCGCCGCCGCCGCGGTCCTCCATCGCCCGGCTGCTCGGGGGTTCTAGGGCGCCGTCGCGATTTACCCGTCGAGGCCCCGCCCGGCGCCGGGGGAGGAGGGGGCTCGAGATTCCTTCCGCCGCTGGGGGAGAAGCAACCGTGTTGGTGTTGGTGTTGCTGCGGGAGCGGAACAACGGGAAGACGGAGCAGAGAAGAGGAAAAAGAAAATGACAAGGACTTGTTCACTCGGCGGCGTGCGTGGTTTTAATGGTTATCCCTATCCGCTGCCCTCGCCAGATTCCCCAGTCTTTTGCAAGATTCTCCCTCCCGGAATATCATATCTCCGCTTCTGCGTCATCAATCATGTTGCTATACTACTATTGTATTTTGTTTGTTTTCCTCTAAAAAGTACTCCCTCTATTTCGAATTATAAGATGTTTTACTGTAACCCTTTAAAAAAAATGTTGTACTGTAACCCCAAAAGATGTTTTATTATTGTATAAAAATTTAATGAGATGTATATAGACACGTTTTAGTGCGTGTATATGTCTCGGCTATGAATTTGGTCGGAATCGTGTGAGGTGGACGGAGATGTGTATACCGGACGGATGATGCGTCGAGCGGGGGTCAATTGCTGCCAGGAAGCAAACACGACGCCTCACGTCATCGCTTGCTGGTTGGTGCTCCTGCTGCTCGGCACGTAGGCCACCCGACCAAAAGCACTCCAGGTTTTAACAAGTGGCACACAGGAACGGAGCAACATATTCATACAAGAAGACTTTTTCAGATGGGCCAAGAGCAGGAGCACATAGAATTGTTGCGAAACACAAGCCGGCTTTACACGGTAGTGGAGTAGTTGCCACGCACGTTATGTTACAAAGCATACATACATGCCACCTGACGATGAGGCCGTCGCACCGCCGAGCGCTTCAACTTTGCAATTTACAGGAGCACTCCTCACCTGCTGGTAGACTTCACAATCGCCAGATACAGATCTGATGGACGACACCAAGGAAAACTGCAGTTTCATCACACCAGAAAGCAAAGCAAGGGCCTGCCAAAAGTCAAACGGTAATC